>NW_017728994.1:75322835-75359454 GCF_001723915.1 Gavialis gangeticus | reverse complement strand
TTATATCTTTTCTCAGTAGATATTTAAGTTAAACCTTGAATACTTTCAGAAAATCACTCATTCATTGTCACTGATACATATTTTTTTGGCCCTGCTGAGATATAGAATTGAAGAATCTTACTACTACCAACTAGACTTCTAATCTTGCCACTTGCTTTTCCTGGTTCTTTGTTCAAGAAACATTTTCTCACATTGAGACAAATAACTGTCAAGTGTATCACAGAGTATATCTCCTAGTCAACTTTGAGAGAGCTATCTATGGTGTAATAAAGTGCTTTATAGATGATCAGTTTTCGATGCCTGCTAACTTGTTGAAGCTTAACTCAGATAAGACTCAATTGATTTTTATTTGGGCTTGCTGCCTGCTGAGCATGGCTTTTTTACTACTTCCACCATTCTGTAAAAGTAGGACAGTACTTGCCCAATCAGCCCTGAAACTCAGGTCATTTTTAACCTGAATTGTCTTTCAGAACAACATCAAGTACTCGGCTTTGAAAGTTTTCATAATACTATCTTAAGAATTTATTAAAGTTATGATCATTGCTGTCTCATCAGGGTGAATAGCTCCTGATTAATGACTTTATAATATCAAGACAGGATTACTGTCCTCTATCTTCTAGGACTTCAAATTGCTTTCTCTGTAGGTTTTTCTATAGAATAATTTAGTAGCTGTGGAGACCTGGCAGACTATACCGTATAGCTAGTGATAACACAATTAATTAGTATATTCAAAATGCACTGATTCATTATAATAATTTTATAAAGGAGTCTGGGTTTTTTGTTGCCATTAACTTCTACTTACCCTTAATGCATACCATGTTAAAAGAAAGTTAAATCATTTTAACTTGGTGTATAGTTCCTTCTTTATGGTATGTTCTCTGCTGCTACCTTTAATCTTCAGATATTGTGATATTTCATCGCAGAGTTTTTTTCAGCTGTTGCATTCCCACCCCCCATTATTCTCTTTTCTGTATTGATGTTGGATTATTGTTTCTTAATATAAATATTATACACTTTGCTGACATATCATTAATTCATGATTCCTTAAAGCAAGGGGAAAGAAAGAATCTAAGACCATATTCTCCACCCTTTGAATGAAATGGCCAAATTTTCTTTGGTTTCAGTGAAAAGAGAATTCGACCTTCAATGTATGTTAAGTATTTAGTAAAAGCACTAGGGAATTTAAAACAACTTAATAATACATATTACTGTGGAAGGAAGGGAGGGCTGCTTTAGCCCCCCACCAGCTTCTAGCCTGAGCCATTGTAGGCATATGCCTGCATTTCTGGGATGTCTGTCTGGTTACAAAACTGATTTAGCCTAGCCATGTTGGACTAACCTGCAAAGACTGAATCAATTCAGGCTCAGGCGTTTTGAATACCTGTCCCTAGCCTAGAAGTGAAATCCTAATTCCATTAAAACCAATTAGAATATTGCAGTGGATTGCAAATGGGGCAGGGTTTCATGGGTTTACATAAGGCGCTGACTCCTTCCATCTCTCTTACCTCTGAAAATCTGTTTTTACTGCAACCATGGTTAAATACTTAGAACACTGAAAATCAAAATAGGTATTAAACTGAAGTGAATGCTAGCAGCAGTTCATTCTTATTCAGAGCACTGTTATGTTGAAAATTGTATTTTGTATACATGGAAATAGCATGAAATTCTTCAAAACTGCAGATATAGGTGTCATCTTCATAAACTTCTCTTTATGATTAACAAACTCATTTTAAACTACTATATGGAAGTGTCCAAGCCAAATAGGAGTGATATATTTTCTTTTTTTGTTACATTGTGAGTTTAGGAATCTATACTATCTGGATAACTTTGCTTCCATTCCTATACAGTGGGTCAGATGTAATGAGAAAGCAACATTACGTTTTAGTATTATAGGAATGAGAAACACAAAAAGAAGAAAAACAGTTCCAAATACAAGTGAGCAGTCTAAAATCATTCAGCTTGTCAAGACTGAAATAATGCTCCACAAGCATCTTTATGGCCATATTTTCCATTTTGTATCAATCAGATGTGAAACAGGGACAGTAAAATGTAAAACAAAATCACATCAAAAATTTAAAGTGAGCACCCCTTCAAGCCCCCCAAAAGTTAGTTTTTATCACTTTTAGTTTTGAAGAGAACACTTGTAAGTATATTTTAATACAAAAATAGTAGGGATTAGTATTTTATGCAGGAATCAGTGCAAAAAGACAAGTGAAACAGGAGTTTGGTGGTTTTTATTTCTATTTAAATAGTCTAAACATCTACTAATTTTAATTTATGTCTTTTTTAGCAGATAAGAGTGATAGTTCTTGTCCAGAGGATGTAAATGATGAGCACAGCACCAAAATCAAGAGAAATAAGTAAGTATTACTGACTCTTACTTCACATGTGGCATAGCAAAAATCCACTACAGATGAGGCACTAAGAAACTAATTTGTTCTTCATTGCATAGCTGTTTTCATGAATAAATTGGGACAGCAGTCCTTAAGATATTTATTCATTAGTCTGACCTCTTTGCATTTCAAAATACCCATTTCCTATAGACCTCATCCGTGCTTTTTTCACTGTAGATTAGTTATTGCAAAAGAGATGAATGATGAAATTAAACTTAGAGAAACTTTATTAATAGTAAGTAAATTGGGAGAAATCATTGACTTAATTGAAATCAAATAGGACTTTTGCCATTGACTTTCATGGGATCAGGATTTCAGTCATTTTTTTCTGCTGCTGTAATGGGCAAAACTCCACTGAATTTAATGGAACTACACATGTTCACACCAACAGTTAGCCTTTAATTGTTGGTGATTTCAAAGTGCTTCTGCTGTTGTTTAGATTTCTCCTTTGGTATGAATCTCTTCCAATATTTATCTGAATCTCTCTTACCAGAATAGGAAGAAAAACACTTTCACAGAAAAAGCAGTGGGAAACGTTTCCATCTTGGGAAAGGGTCTAGAGAAAGGCCTTCTTGACTCACCCTTGCCATGAAGTGTTGGTGATTTTAAATATAATCTTGGCTATGACACAATATTCGCAATGTAAGATCTGTCTGTAAAATAGGTCTGTATAAGGTACTTACCAAGTGATATACATGGAGGAATTCTGAAATTTAAAGAGATACAGGTACTGAATTTCCAAAATAGAAATACTGTAGAACTGAGTCTCTTTTCCACTACTCTGCCCTACTACTATAACTTACTGATATAACTGGCATTCCTCTTCATTTATATCAACGTGACAGGAAGATAAGATGTTATGAATGAAATCCAGACATTAATTAAGCGAATGAAAATGTTTCTGTTTCTTCAGTGGTTTAATCCTATATGTAGAAATATATAGTTTCAATATCTGAGGAAGATTTTATTGTAAATATGCAAATCTAGTACCTATACCTAAACTAAGAGATCCAAAATTTCAGAGAGTGGAATTCCTCTTTTTTAGTAAATTCCAGAAAAAAGTGCTTTATTCAGTTTCAGAAAACTGATACTGTAAAGCTTACTACTCAGAATGTCAGTAGGTCAAACAGTGGCTCCTTCTATTGCCTACTTGTGAATAGAGATTATTGTCCCAGGATGGTTAGATTTCCATGATTTATTCATCTTTGAAAAGGTTAACACCAGGTCTTTTGTGTTTTCTTATCTTCTTTACATTCAGAGGAACACTGTCAAAACTGATAAACCCTACATTTGAGCTATCATCCTTCTTTTTCTTATAACTTCTTTGCAAAGTCTGTGAAAGCCATCTTTCCTTTATTCTTAAAAGAAGCATGTGAGTACCATTCAGGTTAGAGCAGTCAAATCCAACTCTACACTGGTGTCCACAGTCCATAATTACAGCATATCTCTCTCCGTGTAGTTAACTCAATGGTCCTCAACTATTTCAGATGGCAGGCTGGGGCAGTGTGGGTGCTCAGGCACATGGTTAGCAGCCCAGTGGTTTCAGCTTTGAAGCCACAGCAGAAGTGTTCATGGCACAGTCTGTCAGATTCCAACAAATCTATGAATACTGCTAAATACCTTATCACAAGGACATGAGAAGGGAAGGGACCATTTTAGATGCAGGGCACCACTCCATAACTTTTTTGAATTTGGTGTCATCCCCATTGAAAATCATTGTTCTGCTACCCCATGTTATGTCAGTGGTTCTCAGTGGGGTGATGCTGCTATTGTCACCATTAGGTAAAAATGCCCAGCACATTCATACACAAGCAGATTGAAAAGAGTTGTGACACATGCATATTTTCCTACCTCTATTAGGGTTATCTGATAAGCATAAAGAAGACAGGAGAGCTCACTTTTGCCACAGCCCTTTCTGGCATTGTCCCCCCCATGCTCCTCCCAGAAACAGGTGTGTGGGACAGTTCCATATGGCCTGAATACCTCTGTTTCTGTCAAGAGAGGGAACTCCTGCCTTCTTTAGCTTATCATCTAATCCGAATAGAGGCAGAAGTATGTGCTTGGGCCACAGCCCTTCCCTGTCTAGCTGTGCATCAGGCACATGGCAGTTGTGGGTGGTGGCAGTGGCTGTAGATCCCACACTTATTCTGTAGCAACCCAGAAAATGTCTGTTGGCACCCCATTTGAGAACCACTTAATTAACTAGGGCAGTTGACTTGCCCTGCTTGCATAAATATGGATTCTGTAGTGAAATCTGGTCCTTCCTCATCTCAGACCTCATTGTAGAGACAGTGCTGAACCATATGAACCACCAGCTATCTGTGCCACAAATGAATTGCACCCATAGCAAGCACACCGACATGAGATGTTTACTGCAGAGTAAAGTCTCAATGTCTCAGCGTCTACATGTGTGGCTCTATTAGGCCGCAGGAAACTAATTAACTCTGCTGCATGTTAGTTCTTGTAAATGCAAATACTGTCCTGCAGCGGTATTCTTTAGCGTGCAGAAACGGACATGTAGATGCTGACGGGGCTGGCTGGAGCATGAGGGTGCTTTAGTATAGGGTTGCCTGTTGGCTAGCCCCACACTGGAGCACTCTTGTGCCCCAGCCAGCCCCTTCACAGCATGTTGAGCCAGGTGGAAGCAATGTCAGACTGGCAGGCTGACCCGTGGGGCTTATTGCCAGCCAGGGCTGCTGACCCAGCTCAACATGCTGTGGTCATGGGTGTATGTGAAGACACAGCACCTGGGAGCAATAAGTTCCAGCACAGTGTGCACTGGGGTTTATTCATTCACATTAATTTCATGTGTAGACACGCCCAGTGAGTAGTATTTGAAGGACAGAAAATAACCCTTTTTCATCTTTCCTTTGAGGATATCTTAATGCACAAGCAGGAGGCTGCGGTCAGGGTTAGATATATGTAGCAGGAGAGGAGAAAACAGGACATAGCAAATCTATATTAAATGCTGTCAATACAATATGCTAAATTTTGAAGTCTTGATATCAAGACTTTTTTTCTTTTGCTTAAAAATAAAACTGGAACAAATAATACAATATAAACTTTTACAATACTTTAAGGAAATTTTAAGTCGGAGGGACCCTTGCCTCCAAATTAACTTATTTTTAACATTTCCTTTCTTTTTTTAGTACTTAAAAAGAATTAAAATTTCCCTCCTAATTAGGAGGAATCAAATCCTATTTGCTTTCTACACAGAAATAGTCTTATCAAGTGTTCCTTCCACATAGTCCTAGCCTCACAAAATAACTGCTGCAATGAATAAGTTCGTGTATATGCAAGCAACAGCATGTGCAGCGGTTAGATCATTGAACCTGATGCCAGCAGCATTTGGAACTGAAACACTGTTTCTTAAGAGTGCTGGGTTTCATATGCCAGGATGCTCATGTACATATTTCCAGCTGAGACAGAACTGATTTAAAATCTGTGATACATAGGAGTACTTAGTAACAAAGACTGTTCAGTGACTCTCATGCAACACTCCTATGCGACAGAGGTATCCTAGAAAGAAGCAACACTGGGTTGTATTCTGAAGGAGATTGAATACATCCCACTTTTCCTGCTCAGAAGGACAAACACCTTTATTATCGTCAATATGTTCACCATCACTTTCCCCTATGGAGACATCCAGCTCTACTAAGTCTTAGCTATTGGATCCTCCTTACTTACTTTGAATTTAGTGCCGTCAGGAATTCCAGTCAACATTCATCTGTCCCATTCAAGGTATGAGGCAGAAGAGTTCCTCATTTATACTGTTCAACCACATAAAGGCCAGGTGGTGAGCACTCCTAGCACTCCAATCATGTAACTGGGCTAAACTGAATATATTATAGTCTTCTACAAAATCTCAAGGATTGAAGGTCATGGCACATGTCATTTGCGGCAGGTATCAGATTTAACTGTCTTCTTTATAGCCTGAGAATATTGCAATATATTATTTTTACAGTGCATAGAAATATGCTAGCTGCCTTACAAGAAACATACATTAGTGTTCTCAGCTGTGAAGCTAGAAGAGAGATAACTTCAAAGCAACCAGTGGTAGGTCTGTAATTCTCAATCTACTTCTCCATTAGACCCAGTCCAGGCATAATTTACAGAAGCCTCTGGGCTGCCCTAAATACACAAGCTGGTTCTAAACTCACAAGCCCTTATTTTGTTAGAAATACCTTTTCTATTGATTTTTATAACATCATCAATTTTATTTGTGATAAGAGCAGAAATCTGTCATTTGGGTTTTCCATTTGTGTGCTTGTCTCTTTTGGAAAACCTGTCATGTTCCTCACTGTGATCAGGATCCCAAGCTCTCCCTGCTCTGTCAAGTTGAAAGCTGGATACCCACAGACGGGAAGACAGCTTTGTAACTGCAGCACCAAGGGGAGTAAGTCTAGTTCCCCCTGTGCCACAACTTCAAATCCAAAGGCCTCAGTCCTATATGTGGGACTGTGGGTATGGACTCTGCAAGTGCTGCAAGTAGGAATCAATCAGGAGCCAGGGGCATCCTAGCCATGGGACAGCCCTGGTGTTCAAAAATATATAGTTTTTAGACTAGTTTCCCATGGCTCCTTCCAACCCAGCATTTTTAAATGCCTTTCCCCACAACCCCCTACTGGGGCACATTGCAACCTGTTCCTCCAAATGCCCATTTTCAGCATCAGGACTGGGGCTGTCCTGGTCCTGATTCTGATGCCAAGTCCTGTCCCAATGAGGACAAGCAACTGATTGTCAGTCTTGGGATGGGGCATGCTATAAGTTTAATTATGGTGCTATAAAAACAGGCCACAAAGATGGCCTATGTATTTTAGCGGACAAGGTTCTTTAGGTAAATCTGATATCTTTTATGAAACCAACTCAAATAGTTAGAAAAATTAGCAAGCTTTCTTAGCAAGCTTTCAGGAACAAACACCCTTTGTCAGGCTGAGGAGGCATCTGCAGATGGTCTGTGCTCTTCGTGGATGAACTTCACTTCATCAATCTACTAAATACAAAAAATCATGGTCTAAATATAGACATTGGATTTATGATGCATTAACCTGCCCAACATCTGACTCCCCAGGTAAACTTTCACTTTTTGCCAGCTATTTTCATTCCCTTCCTCCCATCTTCCTGTGTGTCTTCCTTTGACTACAACTACATTCATTCCCCCTTTCCATGGCCCCCTCCCCTGTCTCTCATCTACTGACCACCTTAATTTACATGTTAACTGACTGGCTTTCTTGCATACCTACTGGCCTCTGGCTGTTTTCCCACTCCATCCAGGAAGAGCACAGACCATCTACAGATGCTTCCTTAGCCTGATGAAGGGTGTTTGTGCCCAAAAGCTTGCTAAAAAGAATTTTTCCAATTATTTGAGTTGGTCTAATAAAAGATATGAGATTTACCCAAAGAACCTTGTCTGCCTGTGTCCTTAGGCCAACAGTGCTACAAACTACACCCCTGCTACATATTTTGCCACTTTATGGCACATAAATCAGGTGTACGTGTAGCACTGTTACATTTATGGTGCACTTAATTGCCTTATAAATGTAAAATATTCTAGGGATCTTAGAATCATCAAGCATAGAAACAATAGGGCTGGAACGGATCTCAAGAGGTCCCCTGGATAGTCCAACTCCCTGCAAAAGGCAAAAACCAATGATGGACATGCTATGACTTCTCTAGGTAATCTCTCTAGTACTTAATGATTCTTACAGTTAGAAAGTTCTTTCTAATCTTGTCATATCAACTGTGCACACAGAAAACACTCAACCAGCTCTGTATATCATGCTTTCTATGCCCGTAATAATTTTTATTGCTGTCCTCTGGACTCCCACCAATCTGTCCACATCTTTATTGAAATGTTGAGCCCAAAACAAAATGCAGTGCTGCTGGTAAGGCCTCACTAATGCTAAATAGAGTAGAAGAATGGCATCCTGTGACTTGTGTGCAATACTCCTGTTAATATACTCTTGTGCCTTATAGTCACCTTGCAATCCACTATGACCCCCCACCCTCCCCAGTCTTTTTCAGTAGTATTTCAGCCTAGCCAATTACTGCCAACTTTGAATTTGTAAAAAATAAACTTATTTAGTAAAATTCTATTGTTCCTTGGACACGGAATAAATTGACACACAATATGCTTTTTGATAATGTTAAGAACCACTTTCATCAAAGTTCAGCCCTAACTCATATTACTTAAAACACAAGAAGCACTCGTGGTGCTCTGGTCAGGATCCAGAAGACTGGAAGAAGGCCAATGTGATCCCCATTTTCAAAAAAGGGAGGAGGGAGGACCCAGGCAACCATAGGCTCATTAATCTTACTTTGGTCCTGGGGAAGCTCTTTGAGAAAATTATCTAGAAGCAAATCTGTAAGGGGCCAACAGGGGTGATGATGCTCAAGGACAACCAGCATGGGTTCATTAGGGGCAGGTCCTGTCAGACCAACCTGATTGCATTCTACGATCAGATCACAGAATCATTGGATGCAGGCGTCACAGTGGATGTAGTCTTTCTGGATTTCAGGAAGGCCTTTGACACTGTCTCCCACTCTATTCTCATTAAAAAGTTAGGTGACTATGGCATTGATGCCTACACAGTCAGATGGGTCACAAATTGGCTAGGGGGTCGCACCCAGAGAGTGGTGGTAGATGGGTCATAATCTACCTGGAGGGATGTGAGCAGTGGAGTCCCCCATAGCTCGGTCCTTGGATTTCTTTATTAGCAACTTTGACGAGGGGGTGAATAGCACCCTGTTCAAATTCACTGACGACACCAAGATTTGGGGTGAGGTGGGCAAGCTAGAAGGGAGGGACAGGATACAACTGGACCTGGACAGGTTACAGGGGTGGGCAAATGTGAATAGGATGGGATTCAATACTGACAGGTGCAGGGTACTGCACTTGGCAGAAAGAACCAGCAGCATACCTATAAGCTGGGGAACTTCCTTCTCAAAAGCACAGTGGCAGAAAGAGATCTTGGTGTCATTATCTATTCTAAAATGAACATGGGCTGCCAATGTGAGGACACGGTCAGTAAGGCTAACCACACCTTGTCGTTTATCCACAGATGCATCATGAGCAGGTCCAAGGAGGTGATCCTCCCCCTCTATGCGACACTGGTCAGGCCACAGTTGGATTACTGTATCCAGTTCTGGGTGCTGCACTTCAGGAGGGATGTGGTTGGCATTGAGAGGGTCCAGAAGAGGGCCACTCACAAGATCAGGGGGCAGCAGGGCAGACCCTATAAAGAGATGCTACAGGACTTGAACCTGCTCAGCCTTCACAAGAGAAGGCTGAGAAGAAATCTAGTGACCATCTATAAACTTACCAGGGGTGACCAGAGGGGAATGGGTAAGAGCCTATTCCCTCAAGCACATCCCGGAGTAACAAGGAATAATGGCCACAAACTGATTGAGAGTAGGTTCAGGCTAGACATCTGGAGGCAGTACTTCATAGCCAGGGTGGCCAGAATTTCGAACCAGCTTCCTAGGGAAGTGGTGCTGGCTCCTACCTTAGGGGGGTTTAAAAAGAGGCTTGATAATTACCTAGCTGGGTTCACTTGAGCTTAAATTTACCAGGGATCATACGAGCCCAGTATTCATTCCTACCCAGGACAGGGGGTCAGACTTGATGATCTGCTCAGGTCCCTTCTGACCCTACATCTATGAACCTATGAATCTATAAGACAGGAGAAGATTGCAGCAGCAGCCTCCTCTCATCTGACACACAGATCCGGGGGCTCGCACCCCCAGGAGGAGTCCGGCACAGCCCTGCAGCCCTCCCAGGGATGCGGGCCCCTGGATCTGCACACTGGATGACAGGAGGTTGCTGCTGCCTCCTGAGACCAGCTGAATCCAACTAAGCCCAGCTTTAAAACTCGAAATGTTTCAAGTGCCCTTATTTTGAAGTCTTTTGTTTCATTTCAATTTTGCTGTTTTGAGCTCAAAACACATCGAAACAGCTTTGAAAAGAAATACTGGCAACATTTTGCACAGCCCTAGTCTGTATATAGTCCATGATTTTTTGTATCCAGGAGGTTGATGAAGTGAAGTTCATAGGATCCTCCGTGAAAAGTGTTTTGTAAATTCCCTTTGAGGATTAGAACTAAGAGATTAGAGAGAGAATTATTTTTTTTTTGTGAGAAATGTGCCCCCACAGGTAATTGGGTATTCTTGTCTTTGATAGATTTCTGGTGTGAATTCACTCTGATGCATAGTTGTTGTTTGGTCTCTCCTATGTATTTTCCATCAGGGCATTTGGTGCATTGGATAAGATCTATTGCATTTCTGGAGGTGCAGCTCTAAGATTCAGAAATTCTGATGGTTCTGTTGTGGGGTGTAGTAATTGTGGGGGTGGTGGAGATGTGTTGGCAGGTTTTACATTTCTTGTCATGGCATGGTCTGGATCCATTCAGTGTGTTTTGGGCCAACAGAAATTTCTTTATGGTAATGAGGTTAGCAAGGTTCAGTGCCTGTTTGAAGACTAGGATGGGTGGTTTTGGGAAAATCTCTTTAAGAATTGGGTCTTTTTCTAGTGTGGGTTGCAATTGTTTGAGGATTTTCTGCATAGGTTCGAGGGAGGAGTGATATGTCATAACCAGTGGTGTCTGATTTGTGGGGGTTTTCCTTCTGTACTGTATCAATTCTTCACATGGTATCTGGGTGCATCTTTCAAGCATGCAGTCTATCTCTCTGGATAAATAGATCCGTAAGTGTCCCTGTTGAGTGAAAGCCTTCTTCAGATTTGTGAGATGGTAATCCCAGTGTTCTCAGTGCAGATTTGATGGTATCTGAGGGCTTGGCTATATATTACAGGTTTTTTTGGTGTGTTTAGGGTGATTGCTGGTTCTGTGCAAGTAGGCCTACTGAATTAATTTGAAAGAGTTCCATTTTAGTGCAATAGACTTTTATTAAAACCCTTATTTTATTTCAGCCCTGGATCTTTGTTTAAAATTCTAATGGTTTTACATTCAAACAGCTAATTTTGTAAGAAGTTACACACCACTCTATTTTCATTTACATTTGAATACATTTTAATTATAGGACCTAAAATACTTAACAACAGTCTAATTATATTATATACAAAAGCAGCAGAATGTTACTTTATTTTAAATGTGCAAAAAGAATATCTTCAAATTACTTAATCTTAATTACTTAAAGACTCGGTGCAATTATGAGTAGAGTTAATTTGTTTACTAAAATGATTTGAAGGTTCCTTTCATGTGAAGGACAGGATAGCAGAAAGGGAGCTATTTAGGTTTTGGATAACACATGGCTCCCATTAACCTCAGTGGAAGCTGAAAATCTCCATCTGAAGGTAAATATGGCCTGAAAACTGTAACTAATAAGATCAAAATTATATTTTCCCCCTAAATTTAAGTGCTCCGTTGTCGAGATTATATGACACTTTAGGAAGAATTTGTTTAAGATCAACATTTTGTAATAGATAGTCAAGTTTGCCTTGGTGGGAAGAAATGGAGATTTTTGTCTGATAGGTTTTCACTGGTCATCCTCAGAATTGAGACTTGGCTGTCATCTTGCTGTATTTGGTCAGTGTTGGATATAAAGAGTATATTAAAGAAAATGAGCTATGATCATTCTTGAGATTAAGAAGTCTGTAACAGGGCAAGGAACAGCCCTGTTTCTTTGGTGCTACAAAGTTGTGAGTGAGGGGGAGAGTCGTGTCAGGGACAAGGCAAGGATAATTACTTAGTAGACACAGTTGAGAAGAGAGATCGCATCCGGGGTGAATGTTGCCTGATTAAGAGCCAGTGGCTATTAAAGTCCATGGCAGGGGGCTTTTCTTTGCCCCATGGAGCATGGTGTGAGGCGAGTCAATGGGAAAAGTCAGGAGCGGCAAACCCAGTGCTGGAATGGATCACTGATAAGACTGGCTTACCGGGTGACAGTAACCACGGCGACTGGCAAAGCAAAGAGGAGAGAGAGAGACAGAGGGGAGATTGATTCTCAGGCAGAGAAAAGGTCCCATGGAGGAAGAATCTGATGATACCTGCAAAGGAAGGAAAGAGAGTGAGACTAGAGGTGAGCTGACAGGCTCAGGGGACTAAATTGCATAGCAGTGGAGGGTGAAGGAAGACAGTGCACTATGAGAACAGTCAGAGTTATCCACAAGCTGTGGGGAATTCACTAACAAACCAATTTACTTTTATACTGCTTCTGGGGTGACTTACCACACCCTCTCTCACTGGGGAATTAACTTCTTATTCTTCCATCAGTTCAAGGCATGGCAGGAGAGCCCCAAGGAGAGAGATTTCATTATTCACCCCAACACAGCCATGAAGTCTAAAGATTAATTTCCTATTAGGATGCAATTTTTACTCAGTCATCACACGTACGCAAGACTCACTCAGTCATTTAGTACTTGTTTACCATTATACTGTATGAAGGAACGGCTTCATATCCTTCAGCCGAGGCATGGCCTTTTCATGATACTGACTGTGCAGTACCCCGAGACTACTATGCAATAGCATCACATCATGCTTTCTGCCATGCCACATTACTGCACAGTAGTCACAGACTGCTGCACAGCCAGCATCTTGTGTAGATGCAGCCAGTGATCCTTTTCCTGATGGAAAGTTTACAGTATTCAACTGTAAATGTTGGTACAGCTAAAGAAAAAGAATTATATGAAAATTCCAAAATTGTGATAGTAATAGAGTACAAAGTAAAATGATCTGTCTATATGTGACCTTTCAACTATAAATTAGAATACTTTGTTGCATTCCTTTACTGTTAGAACTGTTTTCACTATATTTTGTAGCGTGAAAATACATGAAAGACTCATGTATAGAAACATCTTCTATTACCCAAACCAAATGAGAGTGCATCTCTCATGGATCATAGCTGATTGAATAATATTTAGTATTTTCATCAGTTTCAGCTTCAAAAAAAAATCTTTGGGGATTCTAGAAATTGGAATTTAAGGTTCATGGATCATATTACAGAATATTATGATTTGGGGAAAATGAAAATTGCTAATGCAATATAAAAGTCATCAGCATAATATGAAGAGTGACAGTGCAATACTTTTGAATCCACTAATAATATATATAACAACATTTAGTGCAATTTAAGTGTAATACAATTACTGCAGGGACATAATATGCTAGGGCTAATTGCATTATTGACTGACTGATGTAATTTATTAGCGGAAAAGTACATTTGAATGTTTTGCCTCTTTAAATAGTTCAAGTTAGAGCACTTCAGAAATAGAAATGTTATTACATTCAATGGTTAAATTCTAAATTGGGTTTCTAAAGTTAATTAACTTCAGTGAGACCTACAGCACCTCTAAACATTGGACCACTTTTATTAAAATGACAAAAGTAGCAATAAGTACTTTACTTTTAGCATCCAGCTTTGAAAAATGTTGCCAGTATGATCACATCTTTTGCCCTTTAATAAAGTAGGGCTTGAATGAATAGATGGCTTGGTACAGATAAATAGTAGAGATGAGTACAAGCCAGAACTGAACTTGCCCAACTCTGTTGTTGCTGTTGAAATCCTGGAATCTGGTGTTTGCCTACCTCCAGTTTAAATGTGAATCAAGTTGTCAGAGTTCAACTGCTATTGTCACCACAAGTTTATTTAAGGTGTACACTTCCTCAATCCAGGTGCCTACTTTCTCTGAGCTATATTAACAAATGTCCTTGGATCCCTAGTAGACAGGTATCTGCATCACAAAAAAACAGCCCTCGCTCCCCTGCTTTTGATATTTCTGTTGTCCTGAAGTTTAGTCTCTAATTCATTTAGGGCTGTGCAGAACAGCACCATTTCATTTCGACTTCCATTTCACCATTTTGAAGGGACATTGTTTCATTTTGATATTTTGTCTAGTTTAGTTTCAAAGCACTGTTCCATTTTGTTTTGTTGAAACTGTTTCGCTGTTTTGATGCGTTTCGACATTTTGCCCATAGGCTATAAGAGAGAAGCATGAAACTGCCTGATTCAAATGAAAAAAGCAGGGAGGATAGACCCTTATGAAGCCACAAAGCCTGCAAGGTTTCAAGGAGATAGGTGCAGGGATTTCTGGGAAACTGCACCTCAAGATGCTGACAAGCAAAACTCATGACATGTATGATTTTGTGTGTGTGTTAAGGCACACCCTCACTGGCACTGGGGCCCCAGAGCACTGGGATTGGAAGGGACCTCAGGGAGCGATCACAGTCACTGGCCAGCTACACAGTCAATATCAGAGCAGTCCTTCCCCGCTCTTCCCTCTCCCTCTCCTTCCTTTCTGTTTCCCTGCAAGCAAGCCCAGCTTTAGCTTTGTAACTCAAAATATTTCAAAACTTTTTAAATGTTTTGACTGCCCTTGTTTCATTTTGAGGCTAGTTCAAAACTTTCATTAAATTTGATTTCACTGTTTTAAGCTCGAAACAAAACAGCTGGTGAAATTTCGCACATCCCTATCATCTATTACTGGAGCTGTTCCCCACAAAAGTAATGTCAAGACAGAGCAGTGTGGCTTATGCTACCAAGAAAGCACTTGGGCATGAATAAACAGTGAATTTTAGTAAAAAGTTGTTTTGCAGAAAAATTATTGATTTCTGGACTTAGTTAAAAATATATGGGCCAGATCCTCAGAAGGTAGGATGTAGATTGGTGTACCTCCACTGGCTTTTAACTGAGCTGTGCCAAAGTGCACTTGATGAGGAAATGGCCCTTATGTGCCTCTGTTTGAAGTTTTAAGTACATTGTTCATGTTCTCTTCTGGAATAAACACAGTAATGTTAGATGCATGGTAGTGACCCTTGTAAATGTAATAGCTCACATAATGGTAATTAATTATTTGGAAACAGCTCTTTATTCCTATATGATATCTTTCTGGAAATGGTTATCAGTTCATGCAAAGATTTTTTTGAACAGATAGAGAGGAAGGTTCTTCACTAGCAGGTCATGTATATGTGATAAAAAGCCAAATTACTTCCCCTAGGAGTGAAGTTATAGGATGCTTGAGAACATAAAAGAAAGATTATTGTTGACCTTTAAGCTTTTAAGAAAAAAACACTAACATGGCTTTCTCCAGTTTCTACTCTGAAATCTTCACTCCTTGATACATTATATAGAACAATGTCATTTGACGCACAGTGTAATGTCTCAATTTTCAATTGCAGTCTTTGATCATAGTCTAGTCATACTATACTTCTACATAAATGCTTGCCATCATCTCTTCTAAAGGATCTTCAAGATCCATCCCATTTTAATAACTATATAAGATTTGACTTGGCTAGTGTCAATATTGCATACTGTATAAAAGAGAAATCCTATTTTTGGGGGAAATTTTCTAAGGAAAGTGGAGGACTGAAAAGCATACCCTTCTGTACTGACTTATTCCTGCTTCATTTTCTTACATGGGTAAAGAACAGAAGATTCCCAGAATGCTGACCAGGAGAAGGTTGAAGTCGAAGAGAAAAATGTGAAAACATCAGCACATCAGATTGTGCTTCCTTTAGAGGAGCGCATTACCCATTTCCGAGATATGCTTCTGGAGAGAGGGGTAAGAAATAAGGGTGATTAATATATTCCTTATAAATTTTGAAAATAGTATATGCAATATGACAAATATAACAAGCAGGCTATAGCTCTAACTACCATATTAATCAAGAGGTGTTTTTTTTCTCTTCTCTCTCATGTACACAGTTACCATATAAAAAGGAAATGGCATGAAAAAAACAAATCAGAAATAATTGTTAAGAAATGTGACTGGACTAAACCTTGAAATGAACAGCTTAAGCATTTTGGCCATAGTGGTATTTTGAAATTGTATTTTGGGTTTATTTGGTGGCATATATATTTTCAGACAAAGATACATTATTTGTCAAAGAGTACTTTTTTAACCAAAATATGTAGGATTATAGCATAATCAACATTCGACAATATGGATGAAGTATATATTAATGTACAGACAGAACAAATTAGTTATATCAGGTTATTTAATCAACCACATGGTTTGAATGATAGAATATTTACTGATTTTGAAAGGGACCTGATTTTTCTTTTTTTAATACTAAAATTAATGCAGCTATATTCAACTGCTCACAAAAATGTTGTTAGACAAAAATGAATTAGACCAACACACCTACAGCCTACACCCCTGTAACACAAAAGTGTTAGCATTTATTCAACTGATTCTGTATACAATTATTTATGTCCATAAAATTTTATCCATATGATTACAAAATTAGGCCTTTAGTGTATATTCTTGTTTTCTTAGTGATAGATTTGAGTATTAACTCATGGTAGAAGTAAGCATCAGACTTTTACACTCTAATCCTGCAAACTGTTAGGTATGCACATTTACAGGCATACATGTTACCCCATGAAATTCAAAGGAGGTACTTTGGGAGCACACTGGGATGCTGCAGGCCTGTGCTGTAGCTTCTTTCCAGAGATAATGTTTTGCAGATGTTCACTCTCTCAGGAGAAAGTCTCCTGGGAGTGACTTAACCTTGGTTGTTCCCAGGTTTTTTTTCTGGGAGAAGCCATGTTTGCTTTAGGAGAAAAATCTTGAACATCTGTGCTCATAGTTTCTTCTGGGATCCTAGGGCAATGGTGAACACTCCAGGAGGAAGGAATTTGGAGGGAATTGTTCGATGTGTACATGGCAGGAATGTCAACTACTTTTGTGGCATTTCATAAATAATTTTCTTTTAACTATTAGTCAGCACATGCTGTGTGATACACAGTGCCATAGCAACAAAGTTTGCAGTTGGGACAAAGTCCCCAGCGGCAGCCCACCCTCACCCTGCGCATAGATCCCAGTGGTACACCCCCCCCCCACCATGCTTGCGCTGGAATGCATGCAGCAGTGGGAGCCACCCTCCCCCTGTCCCTGCATGCCCACCAATGAAACCCTCATGGCTCCATCCCACACCCCGCCCCAGCTGGGCAGCATCTATTGGTGCCCCTTCATTTCAGTGGCCAGGCCTATTGCCCCACTCAGCCCCACCCCTTGGTATGGCACTGGTGATACACAATATACCCAACCCAATTTCAGACCAAAACTCACAATACAAGATCCCCAGTTGTTTTGGAAGGGTAATCTCCACTAATACAGTAGTCTCTTCAAATTATGTGACTTCTTTAGCTTGAACATTAGGCACTTGTGCTTTTATGTCCATAGGTTCCCAGGGTCATTCTTTACATTTACAGCTATCATGTTACAGAAAGAGGCACTGTTCATAACTGTTATATTAACCAATCCCTTTACATTCTATAAGTCAGCTTATAACTTTGAAACTTCCTGGCTTCCAGTGATTTCTAGCAGGAAAGCCAATTCATTTAGACCCACTTTGCATCATCAAAGGTTTCTTGTTTGATTGTTAATTATTCTGTTTTAATTATACTTCACACACTTAATTTTTTTAGTGATTTACTCTGCTTTGTAATTAGGTGAGGTGATTAGAATATTTTATGTTACTCCAGAGTTTTCTTTTAATGAACTAATTAACAGTGATGATATATAATATGTCAGAGGCAGACTAGGGATTTAACTCATATGTTTTGAGGATCTCACATCATAAAACTTTCTGGACAAAGGTGAATCAGAAAATAGAAGACCTTTTCAAATCTAATATTTTTGCCCCATTGGCCTTATTGGGATTAATGATGTTTCTAATACTGGGAATTTTGTTGCTAAAGAAAATACTCAATTGATAACTGAACTAATGGAAGTAAAGTAAGTAAGTCTAAGGCAATGGATGGATACTGGTAATTCTGCACCAGTGGAGACAGAATGTATTGTTTGGCCATCTTAGACAATTCCCTGAAAGAATGAAGAACCACGGAGACATATTTGAGGACATCAGGAAACCTTTTTGGAATTTACAGTTTATTAATATTTACTTAGTTTGTGGTAACACTTAAAGCATTGATCCTTTTCAATAACAGATGGAGACTGCAACTCTCACAAAGAGTACATGGTCTAAAAAGACAAGACCAGGATTGGCTATTAGAATTTTCTCTTTTCCATAGTTTGTGTATATACTTGTTTGGAATGAGCTGACTTTTTATACTGTTACCAAATGTCATTGGTTCTTAGCAGCTCAAATTTAGCCCCTTTTAGAAAATATGTAATGATGTAATTTAGGATTTAATTATGTTTATGGGAGTCAGTGGAATGCTGGGGTGCAAAATTTGGTGAACAGTGCCTCAGTAACATCTGTGGAGAGCTCACAGAAGGAAGCATTATGATTGCTACATAACGTATAATGACTCTTGGGTTATAGATATCAGTTCTTTTGTGTACTCATGCATTGGCAGCCATAATCTGACTCATACTGATTTGTGATGTGGGACTGGTGGTAAGACGAATTGCTTAAATGAACTGAACTTTTCTGTTTGATTTATCATGGGAATGTGTATTCCTGTTTCTTATGCAGAATGACCAAAATGGTTATAGCTTGCCTATAGTGATCAATACTGATATATATTGTGGCACTGATCAGAGAAATGGCCAGATGCATATTATTATTCTTACCCACTGAGGAACAATTCATTTCCCAGCCACTTTCAGAGGTATCATTAACTATCCAGTGTGTTCTTGACCTTTCAACTTTGCTTTTCCAGTACCAAATCCAGGCCCAAAAGTATTTTTATTTAAATAAATAATATTTTCCCCTTTATTTTAGAAGTCTGTGATTATGTAAATGAATTTACATATGCAGAAGGAAAGTTTTAAGTTTATGTAAACTTAAAGGAAATGTGCCATTAAGTATATATAGGGTCCTAAAAGATTCACGGTGGAAGTGTGTGGCTCCTTTAATATTTCAGATTCCCCTGCACAGCCCCCTTCCCCCCCACTGCTGATTGGTGGAGGGACCTGACTTGCAGCTTGGTTCTGATTGGCAGGATGAACTGCAAGCAGGGCTCCTTCACCAATTAAGCAAGCAGGGAGGGCTGCAAAGGAACCTGCAAAATTAAACCTGTGCAGCCCACATTTGCAGTGAATTTGTTAGGGCCCTAGCTATATTTAAAGCACCAGGGGAAAAAAGGAGGGGAAAAAAAAGAAAATGAAAACAGGACACAAGATAAAAATAAATCTAGTCTGAAATGTACATACAATCTACCACAGAAATACAAAACTAAAGGAATCTGTAATAATATTAGTAGCAATCAGTAGTCAGAAGATCACTATGTAAGTAAATAAAGACAACAAAATAAAAACATTAATATGAGGAGGAGCTGAAGAGGGGCAAATATAAAATAAAATAACATGAAAAGAAAATGAAAAAATAATTTAAATTTATCCAAGGAATTGGAAAAATATATTTCTTAATTATATGTTCATTTTCTTAGGGTTTTTTTTCACTTCAGGCATGTTTTACTAAACCTGTTCAAGCAAACCTCTTAGCAGAAGTGCCATCTTGTTTTCTCCTTTTCTCTTATGCCAGTTAACAATTTTCTTAAATATTTCTTTTACTTCAAATTTAGTTGTCTTCATTCTGATTCTTCAATTTATTCCTTCCAGAAAATTTATTCCTAAATTGCATATTATTTTTTCCAAAAGCATTTTTGTAACATTAAATCATTGTGAACATTGCCTAGTAACTTGGCATAATCCTTTATTACAAAGCTTTGGTAAAGATATTTAATGCAGATACATTCATGTATTTCTTAGGTCTCAGCATTTTCTACTTGGGAAAAAGAGTTACACAAAATAGTATTTGACCCACGCTACCTTCTACTGAACTCTGAAGAACGTAAACAGGTGAGTTCAGAAGAGTATTAGTAATGTATGTAACCTTTCTGGTCAGTTTTTGATGCCCAACAATTACCATAGCATCTCAATGACCCACAAACTAAAATAATAATAATAGTAATAATGTTGTTGTGTTATTGTTATTATTATTATTATTAACAACAGCAGTAATCACCTTATGTCATCTTAGAAAGTAGGATTCATAGTTTAATAGAATTAAAGGTATGTGTGTTTAAGTGTGTAGACCCACCTAACTGAGGGCACTAGCTCTCCATAATGGCGTGTTATGAAAAGGTGAATTCTTCCATATCTGCTTGTAAGAGATGCTTGTCATCCAAGAGAGGTTTTGGAAGTTTTCCAGTGCATGGTAGACATGCATTAGTTTGGGATGATTCTGCCTTGACCAGTGCTGGACCTATTCCCAAGGCCCTATTCCTGTGATTCAGAAATGATATTCATTTTTGTTCAAGCTGTATTTTTGTGAATAAATGTTTTTAAGAGCCTGAGGAAGGTGGGAGATAGTGGTGTTACCTTTTGAGACAGAGAAATATAGAACTCAGCTTCTTACAGATATCACTTGCACTTCTAATCCTATTGTCTAAGTAGTTCCTCTAATGGCTTCAGATAGGTATCAAATAAGATAATGGAGAAAAGTGAACCTTTTGGGACCCCATAAGTGAGGAACTGAAAGTAGAGGCACCACCTTCTCTATGATATAGAATGCATAAGGACATATAGCAACAGTACTCTTTTATATGCATATATTAAAACACTTTAACACTTTTAACTTATACTTTCCATATAAGTTATTTTCAAATTATATTTTATTTAAAATGGTTTTGTAATGCATGATTGTGAAATAAGGAAAATGTTTAATAAAGGTGATAGCAGTAAACAGGGAGACAGGATTATTTTGAAAGAGAGCTCTGCCTTTCCTCCAATGACTCAACAAGGACAATACCTAGACCTTGATCAATCTATCAGGCTTTATTGCTTCTTTTGTGTTATCAACCACATACATGATTTACTAAAAATACATAATGAACACACCTAATAAAAACATATCGTATAGACCTTACCTTGAAACATTGCTGACATGGACCTCATTTGTGGGGTATATTAAATGCTCAAGGAAAAATGATTATGAAGAATAAGGACTTTATATAGAAGATCAAAGTTGTGTTAATGTTGGTACTGAGAAAGAAAATATTCAAGATAAAAAGTAAACTAGAGGATTAAAATAATTGGTGACATCTACCAAGTGTGATTAATTGGACCAGTTGGAAAGAGATGTGACAAAAAAGTCCTATATTTACTGATCTAAGAACTGAATCAAGCTTTGTTCATTTGCATCTGGAAAATATGCACAAACTATAAGCCAGTTCAAGCATTTTTAAGGACTATTACCTAGATAGTTGTAATTAATGCAAAATCATATCAGATGTTTAAAGTTTTAGAAGATTTGCTGGATAGAAATATAAATGGAAGGACCTGTTGTTCTAGGTCCAACATTTTCTTTTATAGCTGGCATTTGAATAATGGATTTGTAGGTATTCAGATGTTTCAGAGTGTTCTATTTATTTAGACATTACTGTCTTTGATTCCATGTGACCTGAGAAAAGAATAAAAATAGATCACTGACTTAATTAATCATCATGCTCATGTATTGTAGAAGAAATTACATATGCTGTCATCAGATGCATGGAAAGTTTTGGTGTGAATGATGCTTACTGATGCCCTATTTTACGTGGAAATAGAGTTTGTGGGAGAAAAATAATCTCTGCTATACGTCTGTACAAGTCTTTGACATTCAGAAGATTAATTTCCATGCAGTCTTTTGAATTATGTAAATGAGCTAATGTTTTGAAGACTCAGAGCTGAAATCTGGCCCTACTTCTATGATGAGTTCATAAAGACCACATACAAATTAAATAGAGGAATCCAGGCTATGGCTAGTTAAACAATAAATTATTAATGTTTCCTCTTTCTTCCCTTTTCTAGCTTGAAAAGGGCAGGAGAGAAATGGCCCTAAGCAGAGAGGGCACGAAAGCATTTTATCCACACATCCAAAAAAAGAGTGTTTCATGACTCTAACATGTGTTAGATTAGTTGGATCATGATGTGAGCCCTGCGTTGTACCTCTGGGTAATTTATCTGAGGCTGCCTGAGGAATGGAAGTATCTTTTACTGAAGAATAGCAGTTAGGTAGGTTTATTTATCAATATTTCCCAAGGGGTTATTACCAGTTAGAGGAAAGATGTTATAGTACTTAGATTGAAAATAGAGTGAAACTTATGCCAAGAAACTGTGAAAAGCATTGTAGTAGAAAATATATTAGATGAATTTATTATAGTCAACAAGTACTGTCATTTTGGAGAATCACTTCTCGTAACATTAATAAATTGTTTAAGAATTCTATTATTGTTTGGAATTCTCAGATGACAAAGAAGAATTTAATATTTTATTCTTGTCTTTCATTTTCTTTTTACAGATGAAATTCAGACAAGAATAATTATGTGTTATAGCAGAAGCTATAATGTACCTTATGCCTTAGCAGGGGAAATTAATGGTTTTCGAGAAGCTATTTTTGATGTTTTAGTATTTCTAGAAAATTTTGCTGTATTGTTCTATTAATCAACCCCACACTTCCATGTTCAGTTTTAGGAGACACAGCTTTTCCCCTGAATATAGGTAGATAAATACAGATAAACTGCTTTTTCCCTGTCCCCCATTTCCCTTCCCCCACCCTCCCCAAAAAAGGGAAAAATTCCTCAGCAGAATTGAATAATCAAGGGAAAGTTCCAAAGAATTAAATCCATAAACATACTGGCTAAGTACAGACAGTCAAAAAGCATGATGGTGAATCATTTCAATCTTTGCGGGTTAATTTAAGATGTGTAGATTGAACCAATAAGCAAGTGAACAGACATTCAGTTTTGATTCCAGAAATGGAGCCACATGCCTGTAGAAGCTGGGGGTGCTAGAGAAGTCCTCCCTGCTCAGGAGAAACAGACAGTTTGGGCCAAGGCTAGCTCACCCACCCTGCAATGGAGTGGGGTAGGGGGTTTGTGGGGAAGGTGCAAAGCATCCTGGGGTGTTGGGAGACTGTGAGTTAACTTGAATCTGGAGGAGACCTGAACAGAAGTTCAATGAACTGATTTAACCTAACTCAGTTAAGTTTGATGCTACATTTATCCTGGTTTATCTTAAACCAGTTTTGGCCATTTTGAAAATTGTTGATGTGCACTGTGTTGCAGATTTGAACCAGTTTCTGATCACTTATACCAGTTAATATGTGATTTCTGTCCCTAGCCACTGAAATTAAAAAGTATCCTAGGTACCAAAGAAAAAGTTGCCCAAGGCTCACAATATTCCGACTCCACATGTAAAACCTGAGGGCGATTTTGATGTTTTCTTCTGTGGGAAAAGAAATGTTGACTTACAGTCAGAACAATACAGCGGCATGATTGAAAGCTGAGCACTTTTTGCAGTAATCAAAACTGATCATAGTATCTTTCCTAATATTGATAGCATGGTGATAGAATTGGCAGTGACAATATTACTTAGTTTTGCATGCCTCATTTCTGCCCTACATGCAGTTACTTACTCACCTTCTAAGAGCACATAGAATCAATTAATATATGATTTGGGCTTGAGCTACATGTTAACTCTCTCTTTTTCCACTTTTAAATTTGTATGTTTGCAGAAATATTGCTTCCTTTATGTAGGCACAAGATAACAATTGGAATTACCTGCCAAATTGATTTTTTGCTTTCTCTTTCCTGTAAATATGTTTGCACATGTAAATGAATGGAAAGTCATCAGAGACCTACTTTAGCTAGTTTACCTTTTCCAGTACAAACAAGGAACAGACACAGTGCTCCTACAAATAGGTATTTTAGTGTTAAACAGTTATAGATATTTCAAGGCAAAATACTTGATTTTTTTTCTGTGTTTCTTTATAATGCAAACTAAAAAAAGGGCCAGATTTTTAAAGGTGTTTTAAGGTGATTATAGATGATGATTGGTACCGAGGGGAATTTTCAAAACTGCCTACAGATGTAACGTGCATAGATTTTAAAGGGAGTTAGGCAACAAAGAAATCCTACTGGGGTGTATCTGCATCTTTTTGTGGCTAAATATATTTACATAGCTGGCATACAGCTCTTCTACTGGCATCGATAGCTTTGTCTGCTTGTGTGCATCATGTGGAAGCCCACGTGCAAGCTCAGTGGAAACATGATTCAATTTTTCTTTGTGTAATGGACATGAAATTGCTGCTTAGCATCATGGACACTTTTCTGGCCCACAGTCAGGAGTTAAGATAGGTCAGGAAAGGTGCAGACTTCAAATCTAATAAATGCAATCTGTTTGACAGATATGAGATGGAAATGTATAATCTTACGAATCTTATGAATGTTGAGCTGTGCACAGGACTGGTTACCTGTACCCCTGACAGGAAGGCTGCACTCTGTATTTGAATGCAGACATAAATGCCCCAAAATAGATATTTTTCCTGTGAAACACATTATCAGACCTTAGGAGTAGATTGTCTAGGTATGTGGGTCAGCAAGTGTCAAGTGGAGTGCAGTTCTGGAATTCTGCAAACCTTTAATCAACTATGTGTATGGCAAAGGAACTATTAATAAATATGTTGTATTTTGTCTTCTTTTTCCTGAAAAGATATTTGAGCAGTTTGTCAAGACAAGGATGAAAGAAGAGTACAAAGAAAGGAAAAATAAATTATTGCTAGCCAAAGAAGAATTTAAAAAACTTCTAGAGGAGTCCAAATTATCACCGAGGTATGAAGCTTCTTCAAAAGAAATGGGTTTTCACACATTTTAAATTAAAGAAACTTTTTAAAAATTAGATCATGATCAGTCTTTTAACTCACTGATGTTTTACTTTTAATGTCTGTAGCAAAAAAAAAAAAAAAACAGTTTTATGGAAAGTAAGAGGGCAGTGGCTTATTTATTCTTGTTCTATCTCAATCTATCTCCCCCTAGCCTCCCTGAATATCTGTATGTGCACATAGTTAGGGACCTACCAAATTCATGATTGTACAATTTTTGTGGAAAATTCAAAATCAGGTGGGCTTTGTGAAAAATGGTGGTCTCTGCGATTTTGATGGGCTCACCGTAAAGAAAAAAAATACTTACCAGCAAGCAGAGAAAAGGGCAGGAAGCCCTACAGTCTTGGAGAATGGCAGATGGGGACAGGAAGGGGGTGGGCAGAGAGAAGAGGGGAGGGAGGGGGAAGAAGAGGGCAGAGTTGGAGTGGTTGGTGGAGGGTGGCAGAGGCCAGAGGTAGGGGGAGGGAGGCCAGGGTATGTTGCTTGCAGCAAGAAGCAAGGTTGCTTCACAAGCGGCTGCACTGGGGTCCCGGGCTGGCTGTGGCAGGCAGCCAGGAGGCTGCACCAGAGGTTGTGAAGCCCTGGCCAACTTGTTGTGTGCTTGTACCCACCACCAGCAATTATCTGGGCCAGGGCTCTGCAGACCCCAGTATAGCCTCCCAGCTGCCTGCCCCAGCCAGCTTGTGACCCCAGTGCAGCTGCTTGTGCAGTATCCCTTCTAGGGGATGGCCTGAAACGGTGGTTGAATTACCCTGATTTCACCCACGGAAGCCATTAATACATGCTTAATAACATTTGGATTAACAGCTTTCCCAGGCTTAATCAGGGCAATGAAGCTGCAATTTCAGGCAATCTATGGGGAAGGGCAGGTCTGTGGGGCCTTTCAGCCAATCAGAGGAATGGGGGTGCCCACTCTGCACTCAGCCCACAAAAATGGTGGCTGGCCCTGGGGTCTGCCCACAAAATCAGCCAGCCACCTCCTCAAGTTTGGTAGACCCCTACCCATAGTGAATGCGAAGTAAATAATTCACCCAAGTAAGCACAGCAGAATACAAAGTACCCAGCCCCCAGCATTTAAATAAACACATAGCAGCACATAACATCTCCAGTATTTTTCAGTTCATGTTATAGATCAGTACCACATTTCCCTACATGATGATTCTACTTTCCAAAGGGGTTTGGGATACATGAAGTCCCTTTCTCCTCCATTTTTTATGCTTCTGTTAAAGAAGATAAAGCTAAAGTGTTCCTTTAGGTATTCATACTTGGACAGTCAAATGCATTTGCTATAATTTAGACATAATAGAGTTTTCCATTACAAGATATGGTAATAATAGAAATTCTGATATACCTCTAAGAAGGTTAGAATTAAGCAACTAGGTAGGGCAGTGAAAATTCATTTTAGCCATACTGTAATAATGATTTAAGATAATTAACTCTAAACTAATTGCTAAGCAAGTTTCTGAAAAGCAATACATTTACAGCGTATGAAAATGGGAATACTGATTAATGCAAGTAAGTCAAGTAGATTATGGAGCAAAGATGATTTTGATTTTGGAAGAGGCAACAGAATGGAGAGATTGACTCTCTTTGTCAAGTAGAGAACAATCTCAGTAAGTCTGACAGCAATATGATACGTAACAAGTAAACCCACGGTCAAAGAATCTGAATCTGTAGGGACAAGTCTTTTAAGCACTGCTTTACTCATGATTGTTTCTTGTCTGCAGAACAACATTTAAAGAATTTGCAGAGAAACATGGCAGAGATCAGCGGTTTCGACTTGTTCAGAAAAAGAAAGACCAAGAGCATTTTTTCAACCAGTTCATACTTATTCTTAAAAAGAGAGACAAAGAAAACAGAATAAGGCTCCGGAAAATGAGATAAAAATTCTGGAAATCTGCAATAAGCACACAAGTCAATACTGTGACTGGTGGAGAAAATAAAAGGAAGAAGCATTTTTTGTCTTTTTTTGGTTAAAGGTCCAACAACGTAAAGAAGAACCAGATATCCTGGAGAAAAACATTTTCATATTGAAGTTCAGTGAACACAAGTTAAATGTATTAAGGTTGCTCTGCAGAAATCTGTAGGATATTTAGTTCTCAAAGAATTAATGTTTCATATTGAAGCTCTCTTTTGTATAACATTCAGAGTTTGATGCATTTCTAATTGCCATGATATGTCAATCCCTTAATTGTTTTAATTATGCAAATCACTTGTAATATACACAAATTATAAATCCAATGAAGATTTGTAATTAAGCAGAAACAGATGTCATCCATAACAATCTCAAGATATTGTCATCATTTAAGGGAATTATCTAAAGCAAATTTTTGGCAACTTTATGCATTAACATACATTGTTTAGAAATACAGTGGTATTAAGGAATTCATTACTCTATGTTCATATGTCTATGTCTAGTTTTCTGAGTAAAAGTAACACAGTATTAATTGTTGATCATAGTGCAAAAGTGTGAAATTATTGATATATGTTCCACAGAAAAACTTCTAAATTTAAAAAATGGCTTTCTAATTACTGTGACTGGTGCTTTCAGACACAGAGATAAGAGCAACATTTCTCATAAAAGTTACTATAAAAATTATTTTGTAAAACCATATTAATATTTGAGTTATTTTTATTGTATGCAAGTTTGCATGATATTTTTTCTCATCCTATTTGTATACACAAATATTCTAACTTTTTTTAATTAATAAATATTTTAAGCCAATTAACTTTCAGCTTTTAGTTTCTAACATTTGGAAAATTTAAACAGAATGACACAATTCTGACAGAATTTATTTTAAACTAATACATATTTGAGGAATTTATATATAAACTTCCAACACTATCAACAGGAGATACAAGCATGTCGAAGACAAAAAAAGACCTTGTGATAACGAAAATCACATAAATCAGATAGCATATATCAGCAGAACTCCAAATTTCCATTTTATGCTGGCTTTATGCATTCTTTACAAACATTGTGAGTTAAAATATACCAAATCTAATTGGATTACTTTTTATTATGACCGGATGCTTTGTAGGTTTCCTTTTTTTTCCTACTAGTAGTTTGGAATTTTCTCCAAGTAATGGTAAGTTTTCTTTAGGTCTGTGCCACGTTTCTTAAACAATAAAAATAAAACATTAAAGTGTAAATAATA
Source organism: Gavialis gangeticus (assembly GCF_001723915.1). Taxonomy (NCBI): domain Eukaryota; kingdom Metazoa; phylum Chordata; order Crocodylia; family Gavialidae; genus Gavialis; species Gavialis gangeticus. The sequence goes on along the minus strand of NW_017728994.1, from coordinate 75,331,335 downwards.
GCCCCAAAGAAATTTGAATAGACATTTAAAATGAAACCTGAACTTTTTAATATATGTGGAACTTCAGTGAGCTAAGTTTTTAACCAATGTGTTAATCACTTGCTATTCTGGGTTTTTATTTCTTTGGGGTATATATATTTTATCCTTATTTGTTCTTTTAACTTTCCTTAAGTTTGGTTTTGGGAATGTATCTAATAAATCGTATGCAACTGAGCAGCATGCAACAAGTGGAAGATTTAATCTTGCTGCCATTGAATAGCAAAATCCTCATTTATTCCCATAAGAGGAGGATCTTGCTGAAAATTCCTACAGGTATTGAACACCATCACTTCAGATCTTCAAGAAAGTGAGGATTTAATACTTTCAGAACAGAGCTGGAGTCCAGGACAACAGGCGATGATCCTTACTTTGTGATTTATCACAGATAGACCAACTGTATAAAAATGATCTATGTAACTATATATGTACCCTGGGGCTTTATAACAACCCATTCTGCTCTAGCTTTGCTTTGATAGGCATCCTGATGTCATCCAAAAACCCTGATGTGCATTTAACTGTGTGTTGCTCAGAGTTACATGTGAAGTATCTTGCCTAGAGAGCTGAAGTTCACTTGTAAATATTGTGTGACTGTACAGTACCAACCACTAGAAGTGCACACGTCTTATAGGTTCTTATAGGTTGTGAGGTTTCCCACTGAAACTAAAGGGAAATGCATGGAAATAATGAGGCCTCATTTACTGAGAGAGAGACTACCCTACTTCCAGTGATTTGCACTTGTGTTGCCTTATGTTTAAAATGTATGTGCATATCTATATCCTATGTTGCCCTCACCTTTCCAATATAAATAAAATGATTTCTTGATTTTTTTTAAGAATACTTTTAATTTAAACATTTTTCGGCTTTCTTGGAAACACTTAATACCACCCCACTGTGCTAGTTGGTGATGATAAGAATTAGAATCAATCTCATTCTCTTGGGGAAGTGGAATGAAAAGCAAAAATTAAGAACTGTAAATTACAAGTATTTTCATTGCTGTGGTACTTTTGTACAAATAAGCGCCGGAGGTCAGTTTTTTCTCTGTTCTGGCATTCTTCGTCTGGTGAAACACTTTTAAAATTGATGTAGTTCTAGATTTACAATGTTGTATCTAAAAAAAAAAAAGTCATATTAGAACAGAATTTAGCATATTAATAGCCACACTTGTAAAATAGGATTTTTGCCTTGACAGTATCTTTTGAAGATTATACATTATGATACAATCTCATCCAACATAATGCTGCGCTGCTTATACTATTTATTTCATCTGTGTGCTCAAACACCTAGCCTGACCTCATTTTAGGCACTCAAATAAAAACATCTATTCTTCTACTAGGAATATAGCTCTTTCCCACAGACAAAAGTTCAAAAAACATAAAATGACTTTGAGATTTGTCTGTTCAAACCTCCATACCCACTGTTCTCATTATATTGTCCTGCAAGAACAACTTGCTGTAAGCCAACATCAGAATTGTTCTCAAAAATGTTTTTTAATCACATTTTTTCTGTAGCACAATATGAAATTTAACTAAGTTATATATATAAGACAGTACTATATTACTCCAGAGTAATTGGTGCAGTTAAATACAAATGTAGATGCTAACCACAGGCATAAATTGCACCAAGCCAGTCCAGCCAGCCAGCCAGGGACCAGATTCCTGCCTGCTGCCTCGCCACATGGCTTTGCACTTTAGTACCTTCATGCTCCAGCCAGCAGGGCTGACCACCATGCTCCCTGCCAGCCCAGGCCTGCTCTCCCACCACTCAAATTGATGCTGTCCTGGTTGTATGTGTAGACACTGCTCCTGGGCATAGTTTACTCTGGCTCAAACTGCTCCAGAGTTTATTGCTTCACATTAATTGTGTCTGTAGATACACCCAAAGTAATGTAACTAATAGACAAACTCGACTGATAAAGAAATGTCATATTTGTTCATCAGAGTAACAGATGAACAAAGGAACATGTTTTCTCATCTAATTTCAAATGTTAACCTCTCTTGTGAACAGATGGGTTAGATATGCTACTACTAACCTTATATTTATTTACATCTGTAATTAAAGGCCATATTGTGATATGGACATTTCCCCCGTGCTGGGAGCACTTGCCCTTCAAGCTATGTGGGGTTATAGCTATGCCAGCAGTTTTCAAACTTTGTAGGCTCAAGATACCCCTTGCTAGATTCAAGGGTCCCTTCGGAAAATGGTGGCTCTTAGCTTTTACTCCTTTTTGACTAGAAAAAAGCAGTTTTTCTGTTGCAAAGAACAGCAGTTTTTCTGGGGTTTTTTCTATGTTGTTCTGTTGTTTTTTCTGTTCTGTTTTCTATGGAAAAAACATTTTTCTGTTGCAAAGAACTCAGAAAGATCCCAACAGGTCAGAATGTTTCTAACACTATGGATTTTTATTTGATATCACTCAGTTTATTTTGTGAATCACATTTGCACATCTAACAAGGTTAACATTGTGTAGCATCCTCTAGCACCCTTGAAAGGATTTCAAGGCACCTTGGGGTGCTACAGCACCCTGACTGAGAATCACTGGTGTATGCTCTTGTCTATAAATGCAAAATGCAAAACAACCAGAAAGGAACATTGTGATAAACTTTGAAATAGATAGTTTCTAGTGTTCATGCCTAATATGCCAAAGAATCCTTTTATTAACATATTACAGTACAGTCTCATCTGGATTGTGAGATTCTTGCTTGTACAGAATCTTCCTATAGATTTAGAAAATACAGACTATATAATGTTCATGACATTTTAATTCATTTAATCATTGTTGCTTAGATTGACATTACTTTAATAAAACATAACTAATATACAAGACTGAGGAGCCTCAAGATTTGTGTAATACTATTTTAATTTTTTCTTTTGCTAATTTTTCTTTTTTTCTGCTAATTTTTCCAACTTGACTCTGATCAAAAGAGGCATGTTTCTTCATTTTTTCCCTGCCACATGGGCTGAATCATTGCAATAATGTGCCGTAATTACTCCATGTAACTGCCTGATTTCAAATCTAACTACCCAATCTAGCAACTGGTATATGTAATTCAAGGGTGCCTGAGGTACAATATTTCCATTAGATATAGATAAGTATTGATGTCATTGTGCAAGGTGTTAGTAAAGACGCCATTTGGAATACTGGGTAAAATTCCCATCACACATTTTCAAGAAAGACAAATTTGAACTGGCTGATAGGATGATCTGGCAATGAAGAGCTTATTTGCTCCAGTAGACGAAGAGAGCTTGGCTAGTAGAACAGAGCCTGAAGGGGCAAGTGATTAACCCTCTACAAATAAAAAGAGGTAAGTACCAGAGACACAGAGAGAGAAGATCTATTTAAGCTAAAAGACAATACTTGGTATAAGAACAAATGGTTATGAACTAGCCAGGTATAGATTTAAGCGAGAAGCAAGAGGATTTCTAACCACCAGAGCAATGAGGGTCTGGCATATCTTTCCAATAAAAGCTGTAAGGACAAGAAACTCATCTGGCTTCAAGATGGATCTTAATAAATTTATAAACAATATTACCTGGTACGATTAGCCTGAAAAGCAAGGGGCTGGACCCATCAACCTAGGAAGAGGCTTTTGGTTTTGTGTACTTACGTACATATGACCACACCTTTTACGACTCAAATCAAGAAGAGAATTACTGATGGGTGACTTATTGGTTCTGAGTTCACCTAAGATTTCATTGTTATAGCCCATCAAGTAGTAGTAGTAACCCAGCAAAATTATTTGATTTGAATACTGATCTATATGTTTCATTGTGGAATTATACCCACTATAGATACGGGTGCTATAGGATCTGGCATTCTCTAGCATCTCATTAGCATGAACAATAAATTTAGGGCAGTCATGAATTAAAGGTCCAGTGCAATCAGGGCTGGATCCAGCATTTGGCAAAGTGGGGTGTGAGAGCAGCAAACTGCAGTACAGAGATGACTGCACCTCCAACTTGCAGTCACTTCTCACCCCCTCGCCCCCCACCAGTGAGAGCAGACCACGTGGCAGGAGCCTCTGAGGTCTTTTTTTAAGTCCCCAAAGCCAGGTGACTCCTTGTGTCATAGAAAAGTGAGGTTAGAAGGGACTTCTGGAGGTCATCTAGTCCAACCCCCTGCCCGAGGGCGGATCATCCCAATCCAAACCACCCATACAATCCATAATCTAACTCTACATAAGACTGTCATCAACCCTGACACAACACAGAAATAACACCCCAACCTGCCACAGGTAAAGCTGCTCCTTCCCACTCCAGCCAGGTTGCAAAAGGGCTGGGCTCAACTGGGAACATTACCAGTGGCAGTGGTGATGGGTGAGGATCTGTTCTTCCACCATGCCTGCTTCTGGGAGCCGGTGCAGGGGGAAAGAATAACCTGCCCATCACAGCTGCCACTGTTCTCAGCTTAACTCAGCCCCCACACAGCCCTGCTGGAGCAGACAGAGCTCTGAAGCTGCTGCCCCTGCCCTGGGACAGGGGAAAGCAGTGGTCACAGGCAGAAGGAAGTGGGAAGTGGAGTGGGGCTTGTGAGCAGGGAGGGAAGGGAAGTTCTCACCTACTTTGGGGAATTTAAACAAGTTGCCAGAAGCTCCTGCCATGTGGTCCACTTGAAAAGTGGGATACAACCAGGCCACTGCAGCTGCTCTGGATCTGCCCTTGAGTGCAAGCATTTGCTTATCAGCATGCAAATATCCAGACTTCCCAATATTGCCTCTCCTGCTTAATTTTACAGTTGTATTGAGCACACAAAAACAAAGAACTACTGATTGCAATGGCTTAAATAGTTTACCATTCTTGGTGAATTTTAATTTCCTAAATAATGTATTTAATTTATTTTCCTAAATAGAAAATAGTAAAATTAATCATAGTAATAATAGTAATGTATGTTTATATACATATTTATCCATCCATTCATTTTTTCTTTAGCTTGCTAGTTAAAGCCAGACTTGCTTGGATGGGAGTTTCTTTGTATAAGGGAGAATTACAGTCATGTTCTTGCTACTCACTTTTTAAATATATTGTTGCTTATTTTGATTTCTTCACCTGGGTTTACTTTAGAAAATATATCTTTCAGCCCCTCACTCCTTTGGGAACAAATTTTGTATTGTTGTTATCATTATTTGGAGAGCTAATCTCTAACATAAATGAAGAGAAGTCAAGAAAATGAAAACAAATGATGGTATTATTCCCAAGAGACTACACATTTAGTTTTCTAGATTTGCAGCAACATACTTTAGGTTTGCTTTTTTGGGCAATTTAACTTGATTTATCTTCCCAACCATCAGTGAAATATCTATATATTGTATTTCTTCAGCACTGTCTGTAATGTCCCGAATTGTTGCCTCTCCACTTGTTTTCCATAATAAATACACTTCTTGCAAAGTTATTTGTATGTGAACTATTTTATAGTCATGTAGTTTCACATCTTTTCATTCTTTTTCTTGTCCTGAGGTAGTTACATTTAATAATACATTGAGGTGGCAAGGAAAAGTAAAGCAACTCCTGCTTTCACAGCAAAAAAAAAACATCTTTTCACAATCAAGGCTGTTTTTTTTCCTAAACTGACTTTTTTGGGTTTGTTTGTTTTAGTTAATAGCATTTAATCTCTAACTAAATTATGCTAATTTTTAAAGTTACAAATGGTAAGCTCAGCATGGCCCTGATTAATTTTTATAGATGCCCAAAGTTACAACACAATCAAGAATTTCTCTCGTATTTCCTCAGGAGAGCTCAATAATGGAATAGCAGTAGTGTTTCAGTTCAGAACTCTAAGTTACATTATGTGACATCATAAACTTGGTAAATTATGATCTGGTAACATTATTAGTCTTATGCCAGACTCTAGCCACAATTGGATCCCTTTCTTTCAGGGCCACTGGAATTCATTACACATGTATATAAAAGAAAAGGTATAACCTGAAGATTGTGTAAATGTAGGTAGTAAATTAACCATACAGTAGTTACGCAGTAGCGCATGTGTAGACGTTGTCTGGGAGTTTCTCCCAGTCAGCCCCACCACCAGGGGACCAACCTCAGGCTTGCCTCATGGGCAGAGGGCTCAGAGCTTCTCCGGCCCTGGGACTAAGCCTGCTCTTTGTCTGCCCCAAACTGTGCTGTGACCCTGGGGCCTGCGCCATCTGCTGCCTGCTCCTGTCCACTGGGTCACACAGCAGTGGTCCTGTGCCAGCTGTAGCAGGCTCATGGACCTGGGTGGTGGCCTCTGGTCCCAGTCCCAAGTGCCATGCCCCCAGGCTTCAGGCACCTGTCCAGACCCAGCAGCACCCAGACTCACAGCTGGAACCCCTTATGGGCCATTGAGAGAGCCACACTGGCATCTTCTTTGATGTTACACCCCACTTCCTGGGATCCCAAATGATCCCAGGATGAAACCACAGACCTCGTGGCACTGTGGGGTGATGCTGAGGTCCAGAGCCAGCTTGCCTGGGGTGGGAGCCCCAGTGCCCACATCTATGAGGCTCTGGCCATGTGCAAGACTGTGGGCATGTCGGTTGGCATGGCAGTACCGTATAACGGTCAAAGACCTGTGGATACAGTGAGTCTGTGTCACTGATCACAACCACAGGTTGGGGGCTGCCTGTAGGACCATGTCCTTTATGTGGCTGTCTGACCACATCCTCACTCTCTGCAACCCTGGATAGAGCTGCACTGTGTTCTCCAGCATGGACAGCCTGCCAAAGCCTCCACAACAGCCTGGCAGCAGTGACTCCTCTATGGGACAGGCCTTTTGGGGCACTAGGAGCACATCCAAAAATATTCTCCACCTCTGGCCTTGTCCAGCAGCTCCAGAAACCTGGGTCAGCAGCTGCCACACCAGGTCTGGGTGCAATGCCCTGCCTAGGAGGAGAGCCTGCAGATGGCACTACCCACCCTGATGAGCTCCAGCTTCTTCCCAGAGAGGGCCAGTACCCACACAACCAGGTACCATGCCTCTGCACCCCAGGATGCTGGAGCCACCAGTGGGGACAAACTTGGGCCACTGGGAATGCCTGCTATACCCATCTGGTAATCCCCACTGTCCCAGGGGCTGAGGTAACAAGGGACACTTACCTGAAGCCCAGGACAGGAGAGATGCAGAGCCGGAGGGAGAACCAGCACGGCTCATTAGCCGCATCTTTGTACAGCTGCGGCCAGCAGCTGACGGCAGTGTCAGCTGCTGGCTGGGGGATTTAAAAATGGCAGCCGCCGCTCCGTAGGCAGCAGATAGCCCGGGGATCAAACGGCTGTTAGGGCCAGCGACGGCGCAGGAACCCTGAGACGGGCAACGCTGAGTCGGCATGACGGAGGGAGCAGTGACCCAGAAGGGAAGCCCGACGCTGGGGACGCCAGCGGGTCGGCCCAGAAGCGACGGATCAGATGAGCGACTGAAGATCGGGACAACCCAGGAGGATTCAGAGAACCCCAAAGTAAGTGCCGAGACAGTGGGTGCGGGCTACACCGAAGAGGGGCGAAAGACCGAGGATCACCCGGCTGGAGGGAGATCGGGGCGGGATCGCCGCCAAGACCAGTGGACGTCAGTTAAAGGAACACGAGCAGGGCAGCTAGAGAGCAACTAAGGGGAATCCCTTCCCCCCTGTTCATGCTAATAGGGATCTGGTGGAGGGTCAGCGAGGTAGTTAGGATGTCAGAAACTCCAAGTGGGAGTGTCACACAGGGTGAAGGGCTTGTGGTGTGAGGTCTATAGAGGGTGCAGCTGAGGCACTGGTGCAGGCTGGTGTGAAGTGGTCGACATTAAGGTAGGAGTGTCCCACGGATTGTGGGGATTGAGGACGAAAGCCGTGTTAGAAGCCTGCAGAAGCAACATGGAGCAGGCATGGGGAAGTAGAGCCCATAGGTGGCGTGAGGCCGGGGTGTAGGGGTGGCGGAGCCCCGTGTGGAACCAGCGGGTCAAGCCCGGGCCACCGAGGGACCCGTGAACTAGACCCGCCCCACTGGGGAAACAACAAGTCGTGGCAGAAGACAGCGGGGTTGGCGACGCGGAAGGATGAACACCCATGGTAACAAACAGGTCCGGACAGGGAGTAGCCACCAACCAGGAGGGCAGAGCTCCCAGGAGCGACACGAGAAGGCACGTTGGGGACACCCACACTGGGTGGAGCCTCCTACACTCCCCTCCCTGTCTCTCCCTGCCAGCAGAATAGGGTCAGAGGAGGGGCAAGCTGAAGTGCTCTGGGTCAAGATACAAGGGGGCTGTGGGGAAAGGGATTTAATGGTGGGGGTGTACTACAGACTCCCCAACCAAGGGGAGGAGCTGGACCAGGAATTTTCAGGCCAGGTTGCAGAGGGACTTAAGGCAAGGGATGTAGTTGTCATGGGTGATTTAAATTACCCAGACATCTGCTGGGAGGTACAGTCAGCCAGGTCAGACCGTTCCAGGAGGTTCCTGGCCAAAATACAGGATGTCCACTTAATACAGGAGGTGCACAGTCCCACCAGAGGAAATGCT
>NW_017728994.1:75317294-75317835 GCF_001723915.1 Gavialis gangeticus | reverse complement strand
TCGTGTGCAGGGACCAGGACTTCCCCACCGTGATGCAAGATGGATGCGAGGGGAATGCCTCCAGACCTCAGGTTGGGAGGACCAGGTTCGTAAGATTCTGGAGGGGCTGGACGTGTTCAAATCAGTGGGTCCAGATGCTTTCCACCCCAGGGTGTTGAGGGAGCTAGCAGGAGTTATTGCAGGGCCCTTGGCATGGCTTTACGAGTGCTTGTGGTGCTCGGGCCAGGTGCCAGATGATTGGAAGATAGCCAACGTGGTCCCCATCTTTAAAAAAGGGAGGAGGGAGGACCCGGGCAACTATATGTCCATCAGTCTTCCCTCAATCCTAGGGAAACTCTTTACGAATATCATCAAGGGGCACATCTGTGATGGGCCGGCTTCAGGGATGATGCTTAAGAGCAATTAGCATGGTTTCATTAGGGGCAGGTCATGTCAGACCAACCTGATTGCCTTTTATGATCAGGTCACAAAAGCACTGGATGCAGGTGTCGCCGTGGACGTAGTCTTTCTGGACTTCAGCAAGGCCTTTGACACCGTCTCC
>NW_017728994.1:75312010-75312294 GCF_001723915.1 Gavialis gangeticus | reverse complement strand
TTCTGGACTTCAGCAAGGCCTTTGACACCATCTCCCACCCCATCCTCATTAAAAAACTAGGCGACTGTGGCACGGATGCCTACACAGTCAGATGGATTGCAGATTGGATGAAGGGTTGTACACAGAGGGTGGTGGTGGATGGGTCATATTCGACCTGGGGAGAAGTGGGCAGAGGAGTTCCCCAGGGCTTGGTCCTTGGGCCAGCACTTTTCAATTTCTTTATCAGCGATTTGGACAACATGGTGAAAAGCAACCTGTTTAAATCTGCTGATGATACTAAAATT
>NW_017728994.1:75299685-75311576 GCF_001723915.1 Gavialis gangeticus | reverse complement strand
TCTACAAGGCCCCTTCCAACCCTACTTCTATGATTCTATGACACCCCACCAACTGTAGTACGGGTGGTCATCCCGGGATGGGCAGTGACAGGGATATGGATCCCGTTCAGGTCCCCAATGCACAGTGGGAAGGACAGAACACAGAACCCCACCACTGTCTCCAGGGGCTTGTAGACCCAGAGCACAGTGTGCCCCAGCATGTCCTGGAGGAGGCCACAGACCTCCAGGACAGCTGCTCCAGCGGTTGTCTTGCCCACCCCAAAGAGGTGGCCAGTGCAGCACAGGCTTGTGGGCAAAAGCTCATGGACAGCACCATGACAGCATTCATGTGTGTGTCATCAGCCTCCCTGTCAGGGTCTGGATGGCAGCTCACGGGCTGGTCTTTATCAGCGGAGGGGAAGGGGGCCTCAGATGGAGTGGTGCACCTGGCTATGCAGCCATGCAGAATGGGGGCCAGACAGGGTCAAGACTGACTTGGCTGCGGCTGCGGTCACTACAGCAGTGAAACACAGTGAGCAAGTAGAAAACAGAAGTCCAGGGCACAGGACATTGGTGCCGCGGCCTTGGGGGGTGAGGCAGACATTATAGGGTGGGCATAGGCTCTACAGACAGAATCATAGAGGGCTATGCCAGTACACTGCAGACTTCTCTGGGCCAGAAAATCAGGTGGCCAGGGAATATCACTAGGTGCCATCTTTTAAAGAGTGCCCCTGGCACCTAGGCAGCTGTGGACAAAGCCTCCAACTCCTCCTGGCTGCTGCAGGGGAGTGGAGCAGAGCGAGAGGAGGCTGGAGCAGGTTACTCCCATAAACAGCAAATCTGCTCCCAAATGGCTGCATGTGTAGATACCTACCCAGGCTGGTTTACTGAGTAGTAAATTACTGCACAGTAAATGCAAATAGAATTAATTTTGTGTGTGGATGCGCCCAGTGTTGTATACTTTACTGGAGTCCAGATTAATTAGTTACCTTTGTACCAGAAATCAATTATCCCAATTCACTGTTACCAATTCCATATTGCATTTTATCCCATTTTCCTTTATGTCCTTTATTATTCTTTCCTTCAAAACTTGTTCTAATACTGCAGTTTACTTAAATTAGACTAGTGGGTCTGCAATTTCTAACATCATTTTATAGCTTCTTCTTTAATATGGGAGCTACATTTTCTGTTTTCCAGTCCTGTGATACCACCCCTGCATTGAAAGACTTATGAAAAAATCCTTGCTCCTAGACTTGTCATTTCTGTTCCAGTTCTTTCAGTACTCTGGTTTGGAAATTATACACTGCTTCTGATTTGAACATATTAAGGTCTTTGAGTTTTTCTTCCAGCTCACGTGATAATTTCTATTTCCATCCACATACAGTCATTCCCATTAGGCAACCTGACTTTCTTCCTCTTGTTTAACATCATCATTTTATTGAAAAATCAAGGAAGAGTATTCATTTAGGTTCTGGGTAAATAGCTAAGTTATCTTTAACCTCAGCCTCATCCCTCTCTATGAAAGAGTCCTATTTCCTCTTTCCTTGTTCTCTTTTTATTTCTATAGCTGAATAACCTTTTACTGTTTGTTTTAATTTCCTTTGAAAGGTCTAACTTATATTGACATTTTGAGATTTTCATGATATCCCTACACTTTCTGACCTCTGAGCCATAGTGTTTTATGCTGATCAGTTCCTTTTCCCAATCCTTGCAGCTTCCCTGCTTATTGCTAATATCCTTTTTAAGGCTATTATTTATCCAGCAGGTTTGGAACCTTTCCCTACAGGCTTTTCCTATTTGCTTGGGATGCAAATTCTATATAGTTTTTGCATCTTAATTAACAGGATTCTGTGTCTCCTCAATATTCAATTCCCTGAGCTCTTTAGTCTATTTAATTTCACTTACTTAATTTCTAAAAGTTTGCCCTATTGAAATGAAAAATGCCTTGGTTAGAGGCCTGTTTTTGCTTATCTATCCATTTAATTTAAACAGAATCAACTTATGATTCCTTGGACCAAGGTTATTTTCTATAATCAACACTTTTATAAGATCCTCCACAGCTTATAAAAAAATCGAAAGAAGTCCCACCTTTGGTTTATTATGTTTTAAAATGAAACAGGAAATGATCCACCCAGTACAGTAGTTAGTTTAAATTCTGTCAGTTCTCACTTTCTTAGCTGAGATCAATTGTAGGGTAGTTTAAATACCAATACGGTCATTCTGAATGCACAAATTGCAGCTAATTATTTCTAGAACTTAATTTATACTGCATAAACATGGAGCTCTTCCTAGTGAGGCAAAATGATCTTGGGGATACCATGAGTTTTTTTTTTTTTATTCAGTCATATAAAAAAAAAAAACCCAGAGCTTCTTCAAACAGTTCAAGGTTTACCTAAAATGCTCTTCTTGGTCACCTTGCCCCAACTTTGTGATCAGTGTAAGTGGTGATGGTGCCACATCAAGATGTCCTGATCTTAATATTATGAAATAATGGAGAGGGATAATGGATAAGACTTTCTGAAAAATATTCAGGAGAACAGCAGTATGTTGTGACTATAGCTCTCTGGACTGCAAGTTGGGAAAAAAAAATCTGTTCTCATGTCTTCAGATCTAGTTTTACCAGCTAAGGCAAACTGTCTTTTGTAGATGCTGTTTCTTTTTCCACTGTAAAAGCCAAGCTTTTCTCTGTCATCAAAACAAAGCAACTTTCCAAGCGTGGAACAAGTACTGTATGAGAAACAAGAATATATTTAAAGGGCATCAGCAATAAAGAGAGTGTACCTCTGACGAGTCTCTGACTGTAAACACTATAGGCTGTGAGTCTAAGTTTTGTTTGTATTAAAAATAATTTCCCATAAACTGCTAGATTTTTCTTCTAAAAATAAAATATTGATTTAATAATACAGAGTGAAGATTATAGTAAACTAGAGGTTTATATTTCTAAATTGCAGAGATCTTACAAATTGCAACATTATGGTCTTTTTTTAAAACAAAAGCTGTTAATATTTTTCAAAGAATTATCAAGCTAGCTACTGTGTTGTAAAAATACTAGCAGTGATCTTTCCAAAAGAGAGCTTTTTACAATGTAGATTACAGTTTAAAAGTAGATTGCTCGTTCTTGTAGCTGTTGGTAGGCACAAAGGAATAAAAAGGACTTAGCTTGTTATCAGAATTACTGAGCGACTATGACTGCAGGCAAATGAGTGCTGACATTATAAAGTGGGAATGAAAAAATACAGAGCCAACAATTTCTGTGGGAGGTGAGGTAGTAAAAGAAAGGTGTGTGGAGGGGGGAGGGGGTAAGGGGCAGAAATCTCCAGGACAAAGAGAAGACTTCTACACATCTTTCATTTAAATTAAGATCTCCTGGAGGTAGCATCAGAATAGAGGACACCAAAAAGTTCTTCAGGGTGTGTCACATATTTTCCGCATTTTATTTTAGTTCAGATTATCATTTACATTTCAAAATAGGCCAAAAATCCAAAAGAGAAATGATTCTAGAAATCATTCACAAGCAAAATTTTATTAAAAGAGGCTTTTTTGGAAAAGTATATGAGATTTCTGTGAGAATAAGTGTTTCTCAAAAATCAATATTGGGCTGAAATGTCAAAGACATGGTAAAATGAGTTCATTTCCTCCTCCAGCAGGCTGTTGTTTATTGTATACATTACTTGTATACAGGGAACTGTATGCAGTCAAAGGACTCAGGGACACATGCACCAGACTTTGTTTGTACAGAATATACCGCTGATATAGAAGTCTGATCCCTCCATCACCCTGCAAGTACATAGCAGCATGTTCACAAGATGCTCAGGATAGAAGACGTCATGAGAATTGCCAGCTGCACAGATATAGTCCCTGATAACTTAACCTTCTTTTCCACCAACTTACCCACTTTGCTTCCCCCCTTCTCCTCCTCAGACCTGGCTTCCCAGGTGCTGTCCAGAGACTGGAGAAACCATGCAAACTAGATCTTGTCACATGCCTGCAGTGGTCTCTTGACAGCTAATCACCACCTGCCTTACCCTTTGTTGCACATTTTGCTGTCTCCTTCTTGTTGCCCCTATTCTGGCTTCCATTACTTTCCCATTTCATCCACTACCTGTTACTTCTCCCATTATCTGTATTTGGATGTTCCCTGAAAACTATATAATGGTATCATCTGTGTCAGGCAAAGTTGTGGGCCATAGACTAGCCAACAACAGGCCTCTAAAACATAGAGAAAGGCACCAGTCCGCTTTATGACTAACAGATTCAAGCAAAGAGTTTCTTAATCAAGGTACTTGGAAGCTACAACAAGACAAGAAGAAGAGTAAAAAACTAGGGATATTTTAAAAAATGTAGTCAGGGCATTTTTTTACCTTGTATTTCCTAGCTGCTCTTTTCAAGACATTTTCTAACAAGTTGAAAATTTCTAGATTAGCACAAGATCACCTCTGTGAAATGTTACAGTTTAATTTACTTCAGTCAAAGTTAGAGGATTAGGGGCATGAGAAATAGATTTATAATGAGAGCCTAGTTTCCTCCTCAACTATGGAAAAAGACATTTCTCCCTATGATTATTTTATAAATACTTGGCATTCATGAATATTTTTCAGAACATTAAAAAAGAGCAAACAATGGTTGCACCAGATTTTGGAGAGAACATTGAAAGTGCTTTTATTTCCACATTGTTATTTTTCAAACAACATTAGAGCGATCCTATTCATAATTTTTCTAGGTGGCCTTAGGTGAAATATTGGCCTTAATTAAAATAAATTATTTACAGACCACTGGAGACCACTCTATGCTGTTCAATTTGCTTCTTTAATACTTTCTGTTGAGAATATATCTTTTATTTTAATTAATATTCTGCTCAATATTAATGACTGGCATGAGCTTTTTGCTGTAAATAACAACAGAAAGAAGATGTCACTGTATTGTTCAAGTAGATAAAAACATAAACAACACCTGCCACGCTTACAGGAAATAATGGAATATTTATTTTTATTTTACATTTTATCCTCATTTGAGAGTCAACTCTGTGTTGCAGACTGTAGATAGTCCTTATTCACATTGTACGTGTGGAGGTTAAGACACATGGGAAGAAATGCACAACGTTCCTACATTTCCCCGTGCTCAACTGTGCACAGGGAGAAATGAGAATAAAAGAATCAGTTCATGGAAGCTTTGTAGGGAATGCTAAAAAGTGTGTTAAGGCTGAGTGAGATCCGACTGCCTAAATCTGGGCTGAAAGGAGCTGTCTCCTTCCTTTTAACATTCACTTTCCTGGAGTTGGATGTCTAAGCCAGGTCAGATTTATCTCTAAATAAATAAATAGAAGAGAGGGATTTCCCAGACCCCCTTTCCCATCTTCAATGCTCATTAACTCACCTAGAATGCATGGAATGAGAATTCAAATTCCCACTCTGATTTGAACCAGCGACATCCCCCACCCCCTAAATTATATCTTTCCCATCTTTCCAGATTAAGCTCTTCTACTTTGTATGAGATGAATAAATATTTGCTGGGGTGGAGTATGCTAATCAGCAAGCTATAGAGTCTTTCTCACTCATCCTCTCTGACCCAGTACATGTCTAGGCCATCTCCAGAGGTAGGCAGCACAGTTGCAATGGTTTGGGGATCTACATTTTGAATTTAGGTGCTTAAAGTGATCGTTGGTATCCAAGTCTATTGTGGAACCAGTGCCTTTTCTTTCCACTCTACACATGGCTTTGTAAAAGATTAGCACAATTTTAGGGCCTTGTTACACTGTAATTTTGGGTGGCTTCTGAAGCTCTTAACACCTGGATTGTCTGCACATTTACACCTGAAACTAGTTTTAAGCATTTGTTAGGTGCATCAAAGTTACCACACTTCAGGAGAGAATTATCTCTGATCCCTGTTACCCAGCTTGTGTTACATTAACACCCTGGTGTTAATGTACATTTACACCCTGGTGTAAAGACCCCACTGGTTCCCCCTCCCCTGATGGTCCAGATCAGGCCTACTGTCCTCCCTGCCTCCCCAGCACCTAGGGCATTTTAACACATGCAAGTGCCACAGCACTGGGAGCTTTGAAAAGCACCCAGCGCTGCATCACTTGCAGTTGTATAAGCAGCATAAAATGCACATCACCATGCAGAAAATGGTGGCATAGAAGGTGTTTTAGTTCAAAAGTGCACCACTGGAAGTGTTTATTTACAACTGTCTTGCAAGTGCCAGCACAAACTGAACCGCTGCAACTATGCAAACTTCTGTCATGATGTTTGATTTCTTGCATAGGTAGCATTGAGCAGTGTTTGCTCCTTGATTCTATCATACACATGATTCCATCACAATGGCATTAGAGACAGCAAAGGGCCATGTCCCAGATTATGTGACAAATTGTTCAATTTATAAGAATGAAACAGCAAACACTGCCAACTCAAAAAAAAAAAGAAGTATCTTGAATTTCAGCTCCAAGTTCTCAACTTTTTTAAATAAACTAAATACTCCCCAGCCTCCATTATTCCCTGTCCAAAAGGAAACACATGTATGTATTAATTTCTGTGATCACTTGTTCTTTAGCATAAATTTGCATGCACCAACCAACTACATTTTACAGAGAAATCTTGAAGTTGATTATCTTCTGCATTACTTTATGATTACTTGTTTATAGTCACATTTGATTACAATCAATTAAATCTGTTTTTATACACGTTTCTTTCCTACTAAAGTTAGTAACTAATGAGTTGTACAGTGAATTTTTTAGTGTTTTCTCTCTTTTATGGTGTGTTGAGCATTTAAATGTCAATGTCAAAACTGTGGGAGGACAAATTTAGATGACTAACGTAGCAATGTGAAATATTCATAATACCAACATATGAAGTGTACCAGTAGAATATTTTGACTGAATTCATTAAAACACAATGGAGTGTCTCAGTGTCAGTGGTTGCCTACACATGTGCCCAATGCCTGCTCTGACACATGCTAATTAGCATACATTGGAGCAGACTCAATTAATTAATTGATTAATTGAGTCTGCTGGAGTGTGTTAAATAGCATGCACCAGCGGCTTCAGTGTCTCATGTACTCAGTATCTCTGCTCTTCAAAACGGTGGTGGGGGCACGTTAAAGCTCATTCAATGAGCTTTAGTTAAAGCTCTCCCACCACCATTTTGAAGCACCACACTCTGAATACATGAGAGAGCCACTGTAATTAAAGTGCCCCCTTCTCACCCTAGAGCATGTGTGAAGATGCCCATTATTCTTGTACTAACCAATGGGAGCTTTTCTATTAATTTTACAGGAAGCTGGGTCAATAAAAGGATTTTGTTTCTCCCTTGTTTCATTGAAGATGGAATACTTGTATGAATCATTCCCTAGCTACTGTTACATTAGCATGTTCTCACTTTCCCAGCATTATCTAAAGGGAAACCAGAACTCTGCATATTTCCGAAGGTGCAGGCAAGAAATGTACACCCATCTAATGTTAAAAAAGCATAAAAGAAGTTGGATCTATTCCTCAGTTGATATAATCTTGCCCAGCTCCAAATAAGCCCCAGAAATTTTATATCACCTGCTGTCCTTACCTCCTGTATATTTATACTTTGTTTCTACCACTTGGGTGTTCAACTGTCTTTTGAATTGTGTGATATCTTCTGCACTGAGAATAAAATCATCCCCTTCTGTGTCTAGGATTGTGGAGAGCTTTCATATCACTGTTATAGGGTGGTTGGTTATAGCTGTGTTGGTCCAAGGCATTGGCAGGCAAGGTTCTTTGAGTAGATGGGATATATTTTATTAGACCAACTAAATTGTTGGAAAAAAGATCTATGCAAGCTTTTAGGCACTGGAAGACTCACACTGCCTGAAGAAGGGTGTCTATGTCTGAAAGCTTGCAAATAACTTTTTTCAAGCATTTAGTTGATTTAATAAAATATATCACATCTACTCAAAGAACCTTGCCTTCATATTACCTTGCTATTCCTATAACTAACCAATCACTGCCGTAAGACCTCCTATATCTGTTTTTTAAGTCCAAAACCACTACTATAAGGAATAGGAGTAAAAAATGTTACTAAACAAACAATAGATTAAATTCAACAGATTTCTAGATCTAATCTGCTTTGGTGTGGTGGTGGGGGGTGCT
Source organism: Gavialis gangeticus (assembly GCF_001723915.1). NCBI lineage: Eukaryota > Metazoa > Chordata > Crocodylia > Gavialidae > Gavialis > Gavialis gangeticus. The sequence continues at coordinate 75,303,484 of NW_017728994.1, read as the reverse complement.
TATTAGCCCTTGCCACCTGAAATTCCAGTCTCCTAAGATTTTGACTTACACAAAAAGAAATAATATTTTACTGGATAACCCACAGTCACTTACCAAACATAAAAGGTATGTCCTCTATTCAAATTAACACACGAGGACCAAATAAGTCAGTCAGTCCAAACTTGCATTGCAGAATACAATGCAACTAAGATAAATTATATATTCAGCCTGCAGTTATCCCAGGGACTTTCTTTTTACAGACCTTAACCTAAAGGGCAATCCTGAACACTTTTATGTTCAACTGACAAATGGCTCAAAAGAATCCTCATTGAACCTTCACTCTCTAGCCTCCAATCAACATAATTACCTAAGACACCATTGAAATATACTTCCTGAGATCTTAAAATATTCACCCAATGTCACAAAAAAACTCTGCCCTATTTCAAAATGACACCCCTAAAAGCCATCGCAATCTTTCTTAACTTGGCCAGGAGAGTTAAGAAGTAACTCATAAAGGATGTATGCACTTTGGCACCTAAGTCATTTTACATTTACCTATACAATTATCCTGTCACAAATACACCATTTAACTACTAACTGATACCTTCTGGAGGCTCACAGTTCAGAGTGTAGAGCCTGAAATTTTGTGGTGACATGTGAAAGGGTTGTTTGGCATGATTGTGCATCATGTCTAAACTCCCAGCTGAGTCATTCTAGCTGAATTATTGATGGCATCAGTCAGGGTATTTTCGTACACATTGTGTATACTCTACATGGTATTTCATCTGCAAAGTGATAAACATCTTCTTTAGAAATAAAGCTACATTTAAATCTTTTGAACAGAAACCAACAGGAAGAGAAAGACATAATTGCTGCTTCCTTTTATGATACAGTGCTCAGTTGAGAGCTTCTGTCACTTATATTAAAAAGGAACTTAATGTTGTTGACCTAAAAGCAAAGTTAATTCTTTATATTGGAAAAGCTTAGGTGAGTATTGCTTGGGTGAGTAATAAATTATCCTTGCTGATGAGCAATGAAAGGTCTCAGTAAAGTAGTACTGATCATTAATGAAGTTCTGACATTTAGAGTAGACAAGTGCAGAATAAAGTACTGACAGGGACTTTAGCATTTCAAATTTGAGAATCAAGTATGACAGATGCAATCTATGGATAATATTTTTGTCATTGCCAATTTTTACAAATATCAACTAATTAAAAATTATTAAATATTTTAATTGCCACCATCACCTTACACTGCAAAACCCCCACAGTTACTGCAAATGAAAAGCATTTGAGAGGATATCAATTTGCAAATTAATTATATAGAGATCTGTTCTCCCAAGTTGCTAGTGTTGAAATAAATTACAACATTCATTTTAATCAATAAGAAGGCTCCCTTTACTGCCTACAGGTGGTTAGCAGTGTTAATCTGAAGTCAGGCAAGAGGCAGGTCAAGATGGCATCTTTGTACTGCAGAAAGGCATGAGTTTATGTAGGTAACAATCTATGTAGTCATCTGATTAAGTCTTCTTTCGTATGACATTTTAGGATTGCAACATTCATAGATTCATATCTAAATTTGATAACCATTCGACTGCTTCAGGGGTAGCTGCATGGATTGATTTTAGATCACCATTAAATGATCTAATTGGACAATCATTCACAAAGTATTGAACTGTCTGAAAAATAGCACCACAATCACAGCCCGGAATCTCTTTAATTTTCCATTTATGGAGTAAGTGTCCACATTTTCCATGAAGTGATTCAGGGAGGACCAAATCTTTCTCAGTAGGACAAATCCTGGCTGGGGGACTGTAGGGTTAGTTCTCCAGCAGGTTGGTATTTGTCCAAGCTTCCCTCCATTGTTTTTGCTCTTGTTATTGTCATAGAACTTCTTGGTGTATTTCCAGAAGGGGTTTTTAGATTTGAGCCTATCTGGTAGTTGGGTGGTGATATCCTTGTTCAGAAGGCTTTGAAATGGATACATGTTATTCCAATATAGCTTTAAAAATATCTTTAAAACAGGAAAAAATAATTAGGTCAGTAATGACTGACTGTGCAGATTGGACCATTAACGCGTGGAACTTACATTCTCTCTTTGCCTTGGGGAGGCAGGCAGATGCCTGCACTGGCCAAGGCCACAAGGCGGAAGGCACTCCCACACACCTCCCAGCCTACTGGACTTTTCTGAGGGCAGCTGAGCCCAGTAAAGTGGGGGCCATGGCTTACTGGCTGCCTGGCATATGCCCCCAAACTGCTGCTGTCAGTCACAGGAAAGGAGGGAACCAACACAGAATATCTCTCTAGCTCCGGGGGGGAGGGGGGGGGCAGGAATGAAATCCCCCACACCAGTTCTAGCCCACCCACACCATAGGGCCTTGCTGCCTGGGGCTTCCCACAGCTGGGAAGACCCCAGCTCATGAGGGCCAGGACCATTCCCCACCTTGTAGGTCGGAGGCACTGACTCATGAAGGACAGGGCTGTGCAGGGGCTAAGCGGGGGGAAAGCAGGGGGAAAGCCCCCATAATGTTGCCACCTCCTAATGGAGAAAATTCAGAGATGAATAAGAAAAATGATAAAACATTTAGAATGCAACACTGGACTTTAGCAGGGACTCTATTACCTTTTCATTGAATCATAGGAAGTTAGGGTTGGAAGGGACCTCAGGAGGTCATCTAGTCCAACCCTCTTCTCAAAGCAGGTCCATCCCCAACTATATCATCCCAGCCAAGGCTTTGTCTAGCCAGGCCTTGAAAATCTCCAATGATGGAGATTCCACCACCTCTCTGGGTAACCTGTTCCATTGTTTTACCACCCACACAGTGAGAAAGTTCTTCCTAATATATAATCTAGTTCTTCCTGCATTTGAGACCATTGCTCCTTGTTCTATCATCTGCTAGCAATGAGAACTGTCTAGTTCCATCCTCTGGAACAACCCTTCAGGTAATTGATGGCTGCTATTAAATCTTCTCTCAGTCTTCTCTTCCCTAGACTATATACACCCAGTTCCCTCAGCCTTTTGTCATAAGTCATGTGCCCCAATCCCCTAACCATTTTTAGTCCTCCACTGGACTCTCTCCAATTTGTCAACATCATTTCTATGGGGGGTGGGGGGCAAAACTGGACACAGTTCTCCAGATGTAGCCTCACCAATACTGAATACAAAGGAATAATCACTTCCTTTGATTTGCTGGCAACACTCCTACCAATGCAGCCCAGTATGCCATTAGTCTTCTTGACAACAAGGGCACACTGTTAGCTCACATTCATATTATTGTCCACTGTAAACCCAAGCCCTTTTCTGCAGAGCAGCTGCTCAGTCAGCCCCTAGCCTGTACCAGTGCATGGGATTGTTCTATCAAAAGTGCAGAACTTTGCACTTGTCTTCTTGAACCTCATGAGATTTCTTTTAGTCCATTACTCCAATTTATCTTGGTCTCCCTGAATCCTAACCCTACCCTCTAGTATATCTACTACTCCCTCCAGCTTGGTGTCATTTGCAAACTTGCTGAGGGTGTACTCTATATCATCTTCCAAGTCATTGATGAAGTTATTGAACAAAACTGGCTGCAGGACTGACCCCAGGGGCACTCCACTTGATACCAGGTGCCAACTAGATATCAATCCATTGACTATTACCCTCTGAGTCTGATGGTCCTGCCAGTTTTCTGTCCATGTTACAGTCCATTCATCCAGCCCGTACCTCCTTCGCTTGCCTGTGAGAATGTTGTGGGAGACCATGTCAAAAGCCTTGCTAAAGTCGAGGTACACCACATCCACTGGTCTTCTAGGATCCACAGAGCCAGTCATAGGCAAGCATG
>NW_017728994.1:75290856-75294685 GCF_001723915.1 Gavialis gangeticus | reverse complement strand
TTGTGGGAGACCATGTCAAAAGCCTTGCTAAAGTCGAGGTACACCACATCCACTGGTCTTCTAGGATCCACAGAGCCAGTCATAGGCAAGCATGTTGGTTAGGTATGACTTGCCCCTGGTGAATCCATGCTGACTGTTCCTAATCACCTTCTTCTCCTCCGAGTGCTTAGAAATGGATTCCTTAGATCTGTTCTATGATTTTTCCAGGAACTGAGGTGAGGCCGACTGGTCTGTAGTTCCCTGGATACTTGTTTTTTTCTTTCTATAATATGGGCATATATTTGCCCTTTTTCCAATCATCTAGGACCTCTCCTGATAGCCATATGTTTTCAAAGATGATTACCAATGCCTCAGAAATCACATCAGCCAACTCCCTCAGCACCCTAGGGTGCATCCTGTCCCACCCCATGGACTTGTATATGTCCAGCTTTTCTAAATAGTCCCTAACCCATTTTTTGCCATAGTTGCCTTCTCACCTTCTCCCCAGCTTGTGCTGTCTGATGCAGTAATCTGGGAGCTGAACTTGCCTGTGAAGACTGAGGTGAAAAGACATTGAGCATTTCAACCTTTTCCACATCCCCTGTCACTAGGTTGTCTCCCCCATTCAGTAAGGGACCCACACTTTCCCTTATCTTCCTTTCTTCCCCAGTGTGCTAGTATCACATGTAAACTGAGTCACTTAACATTACCTACATGATGAATGTAGGTAACATGGAAATACCTCATGGTCTGTCACACAAGGTAACTACCTGGTGGTAGCAAAGAACTAGATTATATTTCTCGAAAAAAGATTAGCTGCTGCTGTGAATAATAGTTATTGCCAAATTAATCCAGGTATTTTATTTATAGCCACACTCCCTTTTGTCTAACCCCCACATTAAAGGAAATAAGTAGTTCATATTACATCTACACATACAGTGACCTCCAAAAAAAATTAAGAACCACCTTTGGTGGAAATTAATTTTTCTTTACATTTCGCAGCCAGAATCTTTCAGAAAGGGAACTGAATAGCCTCATTAAACATTTTCAAGGGTACTCTAATATAAAATATGTAGTAGTGCTAATACTGTACTGTTCTTACTGGATTCCATTTTTAATAAAAATGTACTGATATGGGTGTATATTAACCTAGCTCACCTTGCAGATATTGTGGCGTATGTTACTACAGTGCAGTTTCTCAGTGACATGTCTAGGATTTGCTCAAACTGGAAGGTCTCTACTTTAGTTGCTCCTTTCTGTGTATGTTTAAACTGTATGCTATCTGTTTTCCCACTCAAGTGCTTCTATTTGTAATTTTTGGTAACATATGCAAGACAACCATTTCTGTGGTGCCACTACTCTCAAGTGGCAGTTCCACTTGGAACGAGCATACCAGGTCCTAAGGCAGGGGGCAGGGGGTTGTAACTACTCTGTTCCTCTCTCATTTCCTCATTGGTTGCAACCCTGAAGTTATAGTCAACAAGGATAATAACTAAATCAGAAAGGCAGTAAAAATACCAACATTGCGATGTCCATCAAAACGGTGATCTCAGTAAGCATTAAGGAAGCTTATGTTTTAGAACAGATGGAGAACAAAATGTGTTTCACTGAGGTCCCTGATGATTGGGCTTTGGATTCACCTGGCACCCTGGCTCCACCTCTATATATTACTGCAGACATGAAGGCAGGCAGTGTGGACATACATATACTTGGAATCATTTCAAAAGAGGAAGTTTCCAAAGGGCAGCAGCTGCTGTGTCCTAATGAAATATGTGAACAAGCTGAGAATGAGTCAAATGCAGAAAAACCTTTCCAACTTTAAATCTGGATGAAGCTGTGTTACTGTTGCAGGAGGTTTTGCTACATTAACATTGTTTTCTGCTCAGTCATACATAACAATTAGAATGTGACTGCTGCTGCCCTTTGGAAATGTTCTCCTTTTGAAATGGTTCAAAGGGTCCGTAGTAGTTAAGGGTGTGGTGCACATTCAGCTGGGTCCTGTAACATATCATGCCCAGCTGCTGGGTATATTAAAAGGAGAGAGGGAGCAGAGTAAGACTGTAAGGGAGAAACTGGGCCTAAGGGATGCGTGTATTCTGTTATGCTTTATCTCCGGTAGGAAAGAAATTTGATGTGATTTAACAAATGATGCTGAGTCTAGTAAAGGGAATTATTTGAGCTATTGCAACACTGTGAAAGGGAATAGCTGTTTGTTATGCTCTTTATCATATCTTGCTTATAAACAAACTCTCAATGTTCTTTCTTTGTCTTTATTGGGAGTTAGCTGTTCAGGTCTAGTGGATAAGAAGTGAGGAAAAGGCTACATTCTGAGCTAGCATTTTAATGTGCAGGTGATTTGTTTTTATTTTTTTTTTTTCCTTACAAAACTTCTAGTATAATAGCATTCATAAATGAAAATATTCTGTTGGTAGGACAGGTTTCTCCACTGTATTCTTACGATCTTATGCTGAGCAAGCACCATAAAGTAGAGAAACTCAAATGTATAGTTCAAATCTGATCCACTGCTCTTGTGATATTATGCTCTTCATTACTTCACAGCTTTTGAGTGACTGAAGGATTTTCATAAAATGAACATGCACTGTTTTCATATTAACTATTTGCCATTCATTACTTTCCAGATATTTTCAGTTATCCAGTCATAGAGCATAAACAATGCCATATAAAAAGTTGAAAGGACTGGATATGTTTATCTGAAAAGCTTTGTACATGTTTTCAAATACTGAATACATTCACAAATGCTAGGCCTACTTTGGAAATGATTTGCAAACAATCAGGAAATCACTGAATACATGATTTGACTTAATAGAATTAATCAGCTCCAAGATGCATACTGCTTAATTCTGCATTTCTCTTCATTACTTGCAAGAGCAATCATAGGTACTCAATTCCCACTTCCAATCCTACATTCATTCCAGAAACAAAGGCTTTGAATTTTTTCCCCCTCTCACTAGCATGTAGCATATGCAACTGCAGTTCAAGAAGCACTCCCATAAACCAGGGGGGTAATTTCTATTAGCAGCATCTGTTCAGCAGGCAAGAGGAGGCATCATCTATTGACATCTTTGACTCCGAATCAGTGTCCTCCCATATGCTGACTCATAGCTTCTCTCAGATGTAATTCTGTAGCTGTCAAAGACTGAAACAGTCAGAAAGAGAGAACTAAAAAGAAACAGCAGTGGTTTTACTGCAGTAGAATGTAATCAAGTGAGCATTGCTGGCAATAACTGGTCATTCAAATTACAGTTACTGATAAATAACAATAAAATTAGACTCCTTGCATTTTTCAAGGCACATTTTAAGGTATCAAAACAACTCCTGAAATGAAAATCACATTATTGAAATAAATTAGAAAAGTCCAAGTGTTTTATTCTTTTGTGTTCAGTAACTTAATAGAAGAAGGAAATGCAGGCAGCACACCTCTGCATTACAGTAGCTTTTCTGTGCATGAACTAGAGGAGCAGGGGCCAAGTCAGGGGTCTATTCTCCTTAGTATCTTATAAAGAATTGTTTATGCACAAAAGACAAGTGATCTCAGGCAGTGGTCAAAAAAACTGCACTGATGAAAGCCAAAAAGCATGTCCCTTTTTTGGCAATGATAAACAGGTTATTTAATATGTCTTTTGCTCCCTTATATATATATATATAGAGAGAGAGAGAGAGACACACACACACATTATCAAAACTAAAAAGCAGATACAGCAAATAAATATGTAACAGACTCATTTTTCAGAGCTTGGGTTGAGTCCCAGGCTTGAGATCCTGCTGTTTTGATTGGTGAAGCCCACGCTAGTAGGGAGGGAAAGATTGCAGCAAGATCTGGATATGTTAT
>NW_017728994.1:75273820-75285856 GCF_001723915.1 Gavialis gangeticus | reverse complement strand
GAGAGTAGGTTTAGATTAGACATCCGCAAGAACTACTTCACAGTTAGGGCAGCTAGGAGCTGGAACCAACTTCCTAGGGAAGTGGTGCTGGCTCCTACCCTGGGGATCTTTAAGAAGAGGCTTGATGCCTACCTGGCTGGACTCATTTGAGTCCAGTTTTTTCTCCCACCCAGGAGGGGGGTCGGACTTGAAGATCTACAAGGTCCCTTCCAACCCTACTTCTATGATTCTATGATCCACCAGTCAGGAGGCAGCAGGAGAAATAAAGTCTTTCCTGAGGGGAGGGGGAGAAGAGCTCCCCTGGACCTGTTTGAAGACTGTAAACTGTCAGGTCTGGAAGACTTCAGGGGCGGAGCCCTGGAGCATATAAAAGGAGCTGCATGCCCAGCACGAGGGCAGATGTTGCATGGGACTCAAGAAGAGCAGAGCCAAGGAAAGCTGGGGAGCTCTCCCCCAGCAGGCAATATGCCCAAGGCTCCTGAAGCTGCCACTGGGGAAGCAGCCTTGAGAGCGATGCAAGACTGCTTGGGCTGTTGACAGTGTACAGGAATGGTGCCCGGAGACCCAACCCTGGGAGTGGTGTGCGACTGTTCAGGCCCATCACAGTTCAGTGCACAGAGCCTAGGCTTTGGGAGACACAAGCAGCGGCTCAAGCCTGCAACCCTGGCAGGGCTAGCGGGCCACACAGTGCGTGGGGCAGTGCATGGGGCAAAGGCCTTGAGGCTGCAGTGAGGTGGCTCAGGCCCCATCTCCCAGCAAGCAGCCAGGTCCCATGGTACGCAGGGTGGCACACAGGCTTGAGCCTTGGGAATCAGGGAGCAGTGAAGGCTGCTTGGATTATCCAGCTGACATGAGGATGGTTGGCCAGAGCCTGAAGAGCCCAGCCTGTGCTAAGAGAGCCCTCAGTGCCGAGCCATGGCACAGTGAAATGGTAGTGCTGCAGCATTAGGCCCAGCACCCAGGAGCCAGCAGCCGTGGTACAGCAGCTGAGAGGAACTGAGTCCTCGGTGCCCAGAGTGGGGCACAGGGTGGGGAGGAACCCAGCAGCATGGGAGAGGCCTGGAGAGGTGCTCCAGCAGAGGAGACCCCATTGAGCTGTGCCCGGACTACCACCACCTGAGGGAAAGTGAGTCACTATAGGCCCAGGGGGAGCTCCAGACTCCCTGGGGCGCCAGTCTGGGGGCTAGCAGGGGGCATGGGGGCCAGTCCAGATGTGCACAGGGTCAGGAGAGTTGTGTCAGCTGCAGGGGCAGCTGTCTCCACATGGCTGAGATGCAGCAGTGGTGCAGCCATGTGGCAGGGAGTGAGTCATTATAGTCTTACCTTGGTCCTGGGGAAGGTCTTTGAGAAAATTATCCAGGAGCACATCTACAAGGGACTAGCAGGGGTGATTATGCTTAGAGGCAATCAACATGGGTTCATTAGAGGCAGGTCCTGTCAGACCAACCTAGTTGCCTTCTGTGACCAGGTCACAAAAGCCTTGGATGCAGGTGTCCCAGTGGACGTAGTCTTTCTGGACTTTGGGAAGGCCTTCAGCACTGTCTCTCACTGCATCCTCATTAAAAAATTAGGTGACTGTGGTGTCAACACCTACACAGTCACATGGGTCACAAATTGTCTGGAGGGCCGCACCCAATGAGTGATGGTGGATGGGTCATTTTCAACCTGGAGGGACATGGGCAATGTAGTTCCCAGGGCTTGGTCCTCAGGCCTCCACTGTTCAACATCTTCATTGGCAACTTGGATTAGGAGGTGAAAAGCACCTTGTTCAAGTTCCTAGATGACACTAAGATGTGGGGAGGAGTGAGCACGCTAGAAGGAAGGGACAGGCTACAACTGGATCTGGACAGGTTACAGAGGTGGGCGGATAAGAATAGGATGGGTTTCAATATGGACAAGTGCAAGGTATTGCACCTGGGGAGGAAAAACCAGCAGCATACCTACAGGCTGGGTACTCCCTTCTCATCAGCACAGAGGCAGAAAAAGATCTTGGAGTCATTATTGATTCCAAGATGAACATGGGCTGCCAATGTGGGGATGCGGTCAGTAAGGCTAACCACACCTTGTCATGCATCCCTAGATGTATCATGAGCAGGTCCAAGGAGGTGATCCTCCCCCTCTATGTGACATTGGTCAGGCCGCAGTTGGAGTACTCCATCCAGTTCTGGGTGCCACACTTCAGGAGGGATGTGCATAGCATCAAGAAGGTCCAAAGGAGGGCTACTTGCATAATCGGGGGCAACAGGGTAGGCCCTATGAGGAGAGACTACAGGACCTGAACCTGTTCAGCCTGCACAAAAGAAGGTTGAGAGTTGATCTGGTGGCCACCTACAAGCTTGTCAAGGGGGACCAGCAGGCAATGGGAGAATCCCTGTTCCCCCATGCACTACTGGGAGTTACAAGGAATTAGGGCCATAAACTGACTGAGAGTAGATTCAGGCTAGACATCAGGAGGCACTACTTCACAGTCAGGGTGGCTGGGAGCTGGAACCAACTTCCTAGGGAAGTGGTCCTCACCCTTACCATGGAGATCTTCAAAAGGAGGCTAGACAATTACCTAGCCAGGTAGTTGTTTGACCCTAGCATCCTTTCCTGCCCATCGCAGGGGGTTGGACTTGATGACCTGCTTAGGTCCCTTTTGACCCTACCAACTATGAAACTGTGAAACATTTGGGGCAGCCAAACCCAGACAAAGGGCTGGGTGAGCAGCCGCCCCCCCCCCCAGTCAAGGCCCTAAGGGGAGGGGCCCCTGGTGCTTCCTGGACCCCTGGTCCCTCAAGGGACCCCCATTGGAAGGAGGACTATCTCTTGCCATGGGTCAGGGACTATAAGGAATAGATGATATTAAGATTATTTATGTTTGTACCTTATATTTTGTAATTGATATGTTGTATTGTGATGTTGTAAATAGTGTTATTTAGGGTGTGAGCTTGGTTAGTGTTCACTGTAAATATATGTATATGATATTTAGGTTTATGTATATTATAAGTCAATAAATTGTATATAGTTAAGAACTTTGGGCTTGGGCTAATTCTATAGAGGAAAGAAGGATCTGCTTAAAATTCTGGCATCACTCTTACAGCATCCGCTCCTGCCTACCCATCCCATTCAATTGAGAATAGGGCACATCCTTGGGTGTACCTGGGTTACAAATATATGCATATAACTACAGACTTACCACATACACAGATGTGTTGTCTTTCTGTTATTATGACAGCTATTTAATTTTGATGATTGTAGAATGAGGATCTTGTTGCCTTTTCACTGGCAACAAGTGAACCTCATGTTATACCACTAATTTAGCAAGTGTGGAGGAAAGGCAAAATGAAATGTTATGTTCTTGTATGCATGACAGCATATAACATAATAGTTGCTCATAGACAATCAGACCTTCACATTTTTCTTACAACAGTTGTGCTGAAAAGGACTATAACTGCTCTAAATGGCATAATGGCTTTAAAAACCAAAGCAAAACTCACATACTCAAGAAATACAGTCCAAGCAATTTGGGTTGCTTTGTGCTCGGTGAACAAACCTATAAATGATGATTATTTTTTTTGCTCTCGGTGTAACAGCTGCCAGAAGCTGGCACAAGGCAGTCCCTGGTGGTGTTATATCCTACTTATGAAATTCAAGTGCCTTTGTAAGAATTGCAGCTGTTGAAGAGGTATGTTTGCACTCAACTGGTTTATCCACCTGTAACAACAAATAAAGATACTGCAATCCATTCAGAAAGGAGTACAACATGCATCCAATTTCTGTATCTTTGCTCCGGTAGCTTGTTCTTAGGCACAACTACCCTAATGAAATAAATACAGTGTCAGAGTTGCTGTCCTATGGAAGGGCAAATACACACACACACATGAAAAGTTAAGATCACAATATACACATAAGATTATCTAAAACAATTTCACAAGGCTGCTCAGGCTATGTATGCAAGATATTAGCTGGTGGGTATAGTCTTGTCAGAGTAATACAGCTGAATATGAATTCTAATAAATTGGAAATCATATTGCTTTACCAAGAGTATCAGGAAAGCTGACACTGCTTTTATCATTCCACACCCGCCCAGAAATATTTCTAAACTATTAAATGAGGCAGTGTATTATGAGCAGTTTGGCACAACACTGAAAACAGGAATGCAAGACCCAGTGTACTGAACTGCCAGGATAAGTGGAAGATGCACTCTTATTCTTTTGGCAGTGTTCTTCAGAGTCATCATTGCTGATGTCTTTTGGATGATACTGAAAGCAAGGAATAAAAACAACATGCAGGCAATTTTAAAGTACTAGGGGGTGAGAAATACACTGAACTATAACTACTGACCAGCTGATCTCTCTGATAGTAAACATGAAGTTTGGTTAGTAAAGAAATGCTCTGTACTATAACTTCCAATAAGTTGCATCCTTTCTGCCACAGTTATCAAACTATTTAGAGTTGGGGAAGACTATACATTATGTTAGTGTGCCTGCACTTCAGCCACAGTCTGATTACTAGGGATCTACTTAAGTTGTGATGAGCAAAAAGGATTTTCACTGGCAGCTTGTGGTGTGCGGAGCCTATTTCATGGCCTTTTTTGCAGTGAACCTCCCATCACTGCTGATTGGCCAAGGGGCCCTTATGGCCCCTGCCCCTAACACTAGTTGGCTGAGAAGGCTGTCCATTGTGCAGCCCTGCCCCTGGCTGTTGATTGGCCAAGAGGGGCAGGGTTCCATGATGGACAATACTCGCAGCCTATCAGCAGCAAGGGGCAGGGGAGGTGGCTTGGCTGCTCCCCTTTGCAACAGCAGCTTCCCCTCTCCCTCCCTCCCTGCAACAGGCTGCAGGGCTGGTCCATGGCAGCCATTAGGATCATAGGCTCTCACTGGGGAGCCAGCATTTTATTTTTAGTAGGGTTTTTTTTTCACAAATTCACAGACAATGCCTGATTTAATGTTTTCCAGGAAATCTGCAAATCATGAATTAAGTAGGTCCCTAATTACCCATGACTTTTAACTTGTCCTTTCAGCCTTTCAGCATGCCAATTTTCAAGCATGTGCGAACAACAACCTGAAAGGATTGCCATCAATTGACTTCATGCATCTTGTACCACATGTGCATTATGAAAAAGAGCTTTTAATTAGGAATGTGGCTAGTTGCTCCCATGATATTTTTCACTGAATGAAAAGTCATTAGTGCACTAGAAACCTTTGAGTTTCTATATGTCCTGTCAACAACCCTTTGTCTTTTAGCCAACCCCTCAGGAATGTCTGAGAAAAAAGGCAACTATGCCCTTTCCCACTATCTACCTAAGCAAAAATGTTGAATGAGAACCAGTCAATCTCCAGTATGTAAAAGTAGGTTTCATATAAAACATAATTTAAAACTCAGAAATCTCCCGAAATTCCAGGAGAACCCCAAACACTGGTAAGAGGACATTAATGATTTCCATTCCCCTTGGCAATCCTCCAACTAGTATGAGAAAGAACTATGTGAAATCTGTATGTTTGAAAAACATGTTACTGTTGACCTTTTGCTGGTGAACTCTCTCTTTCTCTCTCTCTCTTTGTGTGTGTTTGTTTTTTTGGTTTTTTTGCTTTACCATTTTAGAGTTTTCATTCAGCCAAGACTAGAACCAGTACAGTAAAGCAGGATTACATGTCTGTAGAGGTATCTGGGGTTTTTGCATGGCAAATATAACATGAAGGAATGCTAGTTCTGAATCATCATAGAGTTCAACCACATACACAGTATGCCACAACTATTGTTTTAGGATAGATACATAGCAAATAGAGATAGAAGTCCTTCTGGCCCCACGGCATTATCACTTCCTAAACCATTCCTGACAGCTATTTGCTAGCATGCTCTTAAAACCTCTAGTGAAGAAGATTCCACAATATCCCTAGGTAATTTAATATTCTAGTTAGAAGGTGCTTCCTATATCATCCCTGTTCTAACTTTAAGTCCCATACAAAGTAGAAAGGGAGAAAAATGTATAACCTTCCTCTTTTCATACATATTGTCTCCCCTTCAGTCTTCTTTTTTTTTTGTTGATATCTTTTGGCTTCTTTCTAACTGGTCAACATATTTCTTGAAATTCTATGCCCAAAACTGGATACACTACTTGAGCTGAGACCTTACCAGTGCTGAGAAGCATGGAATTATTACTTCATAATATACTCTTGCTTGTTTATATTTATCATCACAGTGGGCACATGTACAAGAGATGTGCGCAGTAGTCTAATAACATTGTACAGTAGTGTGCCCAGAAAAAAATCAAGCTAATATGCAACTGCACAGTAGTATTTGCTACTGTGCAGTAAGCATCATTAAAAACCCATGTACCGGTGCTACTGCTCAGTAGCGTGAATTACTGCACATTGATTTAAGTACTTAGTTAACCAATTACTAAACTTAATGCACAGTAAATATGGCACATTAATGAATGTGTAGATGCAGCCAATGGTAGCTATTTGCAACAGCATCAACGTTGTTGACTCCTCTTTACCTGGTGATCTGCTATAAACCCCAAATCCCTGACCGTCAAACTTTTGTCTAGTAGCTAGTCATTCCCACTGTTTTTGTGCAGCTGATTTCTACTACCTAAGGGCATTACTTTTTACTTGCCCTAATTGAAGTTCATTCTATTTTTTTCAGCCCATTGCTCCAACTTGTCAAGATCATTTTCAATTCCAATCCTGTCCTTCCAAGTTCTTGAAGCCTCCCCAAGCTTGGTATCATCTACAGATTTAATAAGTGTCCCTTCTACTCCCTCATCCAAGTTATTAATTAAAATATTTTCATAGTTACACTTGTGTAGAGCCACATTTGATATAGATTTTGCTTTTTGAGAGTAAGCTGATAACAGTTGCTCTTTCAATCATTTTCCAAACAGTTGTGTATGTATCTTAAAGTAGCACATCCTACACCCTATTTTCCTAATTGCCAATAGACAGTCACATGAGACAGCATCAAAATCTTCACTGAAATCCAAATATAATACATCAGCATTTTCTTTTCTATCTATAAGGCCTGTTATAGAAGGAAGTTAGATGAGGCTGGTTTGGCATAACTTGTTCTTGACGAGTTCATGTTGGCTGTCAATTATTGCCTTGTTGTCGTCTTTGTGTTTATGGATATCTTGTTTGTTTTAATATCTTTTCTACCTGAAGTTAGGCTAACTGGTCCACCTTTGATTTTTTTTTTAAGATAGATTAAACATAGCATAGAATTGAAGAGAAGTAGATCTGGAAAGGAATTCCAGAGGTAATGTGATCCAGTCCTCTGCCTGATGCAGGATCATCCCTATCCAAACCATCCTATACAAAACATAATCTAAACTCTATACAAGACTACCATCAACCCTGACACAAAACAGACCTAACACCCTAGCCTGCCACAGATAACCTGCTTCTATGAAATCTTGTTAATATATGCTCAAGCGATTGCAGGTACAGTGCCATGCCCCCTATTACAGAAGAAGGCAAAACCTCCCACAGTCTATTCCAATCTGACCAGGGGGGAAATTCCTTCCTGACTCCATGTGGCAATCGGGCTGACCCAAAGCCAAACAGGCTCCAGCCAGGAGGCTCTGGCTTCAGTTCCAGCAGGATCATTGGCATACCCCAGTCAAAGTTCCCTGCCTTGGCTATAGTCAGCACCCAATGCCTCTGAGGAAGCCCTAAAAACACCCAAACACGTGTAGCAGAAAGGAGGGGCTGAAGGCAACCAGCAAAGCCCAGAAGAATGGGAAATACCCACAGTATAGTTATGCCTATATCAGCCCTGACCAATAGCTGTCCAACCTCTTCTTGAACACCTCCAGTCATAGTAAGTCCACAACTTCCCTAGGCAGTTCTCATAGTGAGGCCTCATTGTTCTCATGGTGAAAACATTTTTTTCAATCTAAACTTACTTTGCTGCAGCTTCAGTTCATTGGCCTGCATCCTCCTCTCTACAGCATGGGAGAAAAGGTGCTTTACCTCTTCTTGATGGCAGCTCTTAAATTATTTGAAGACTGCTATCATGTCCCCTCTTAAGTGCTTTTTCTGCAAGTGCTTTTTTCTGCAAGTTTTTCTGCACCTAGCTCATTCAACCTCTCTTCATATGACTCACTTACAAGCCCTTTATCATCTTTCTTTCCCTCCTCTGGATCCTCTCTAACTTCTTCACATACTTTTTAAAATGTGGAGCCCAGAACTGCACACAGTACTCCAGATGAGGGCTAATGAGTGCCAAGTAGAGAGGTTATCACCTCGCATATCTTGTTCCTAATACTTCTATTGAGGCATCCCAAAACTGCATTTGGCTTTTCTGTGGCTGCATCACATTGCAGAATCATACTGAGTCTGTGATTTACCAAGACTCCCAAGTCCTTTTCCATAGTGCTGCCATCAAGTCAGTTGTCACCCATTTTATATTTGTGTTTTTGATTATTCCTCCCAGGGTGTAGCACCTTGCATTTGTCAATATTGAACTTCATCCTGTTAGCTCTAGTCCAACTTTCCAATCTGTCAAGATCCTTCTGAATTGTGATTGCTTCCTCCATATATTGTCTATTTTCAACCTTCTGAGGGTGAGGAGTCCTTCATTTTTCCTCCATGTCTTCAAAAGAAATCATTATCATCATAAAGACTGCTTCAGCCAGTTCACTGGACACAGCCAATTTGACAACATTTAACTTTATTAAGCAGTTTTCAAACCTACATTGAGCATCCTAGCCTACTATAACAAAATAGATGATTTTGGTCTTCAGCATTTTATGTAACAATGTGAAATAAGGGAGAGATGGACATAGGCCAGCATTAATGTATAATGTTATGAAATGGAGGAACTTTACACAACATACAACAAGGAAAGCTAGCCAGAATGCCAGAAATCCTGCAGCTGCTACCTGCTATTCATGAAATCCTACCATTTATTTCAATAAATATTCCACCAAAGAACTCATATAGGGAATGAATGTAGCTGGTAAATAGTGGAGAGGTACCTGGGGAGTCAGATGTTGGGCAGGTTTTAATGTGTCCTAAATCCAATCTCTATATTTAGTCCATGCTTTTTTGTATCCAGTAGGTTGATGAAGTGAAGTTCATAGGCTCATCTGTGAAAAGTGTTTTGTAATTTTCCTGTTGCTGTTCATGCAGATGATCCCACAGTTTTACATTGCTGAATTGCTATATCTAAACAAGAGACTGGGTGAGTCTACATTTGTGCTTTAATGTATATTAACCTATTTTAATGTAAATTAAAGAAACACAAAAAAATGTTCTTTCGCTATGCGCATTAAAATTGGCAAATGCACCTTTTTCTAGTACCTGACAAAGGAGGTGCTAAATCGTGTACACAAGAACTTGTAGATGTGCCCTGAATCGTTTATAACACCGAGTGTTTCCAACAAAACAAGGGACTGGTCCGGTCTGGTCTGAAATTCCCTTGTGGATTGCCCATTTAAGTAATGTTAAATAATATGTTACAAGTCAACTGTATCAGAACATTGAAACAAGGAATTATAAGACAGTTTGGATGTAAATGGGGCAGTAACTGAAAGTGTTAAAGATGCAATATACAGGTATAGGTAAAACCATACTTGTTGGAAACGTAAAGGTCCCTTTTGAATTTAGGCAAATGCATTAGGAAATATCTACAGTCAAATTCAGGCCTCCTTTCCACCTTTTTCATGACTGGATTTTGATTGGATTTTTGTCAAGTCATCCGTTAATAAGAATGTGGAGATAAGAGTTTGCAAAAAAACCCTCGTTTTTTTTTTTTAGGGGAGGTTGCATCAGAAATGCCCACACCTAATTACGAATTATGGGCAGACTGTTTTATTTCTGAGCTCCACTTCAAGTGACTCTCAGCATCAGTGAGCTGGTCCTTTCTCCTTATGTTCTGTGTCAACCTGAGCTTTAATGTAATGCCGAGCTGCAGTCTACTCTAAGCTATGCCACTGACACAGGGCCCTTAGCCCAACACTAGTGAGCATGAATCAGACAGAGCTAAAATCTACCTTGCTTCTCATCAGCTCTCCTTATCGCATTATGTCCTCTCCTGCCTCTAAACATGCCATATTTACTGGGAATATGTTTGACGGTGGAGACAGGAAACAAAAATTATGGCACATCTGAGTATCCTTCCACCCCTACATTTTCTTTAGATCCTTTGTTTGTCTCTTTTGTGTCTCCTGAATCCCTTAAAATGGTTAGGTCTCAATAGAAAAGTCCAGCCCAAAGCTCTTTTCACATTATTATTTATTTTTTCATTTGGGTATCTTTTTTCTCTTGATATAACATATTTTACATTTTCCGAAAGGTTTTTACCCCCACTTTAAATTGCACTTGCAATAAAAAACATTTTTATTATTTTGTAAAAAAGCAACAGGAATGAAATTGTGATTATCCCTCCCTCCTGCAGCAGAGGAATCTCTGCAGAGCAACTAACCACGGAAAGAATCAGGTACCAAGCTTTGAAATCTATCCTTAAGGGAATGCATGTAATTCTTGCCTTCACAGGCAGCTGTTCATACTGCTAGTTTTATCTCTGGAACAATAGCATAGTTGCAGCAGGATATTGTCTGGACTGCCTTGTCCTTGGAGTTAGACATAGTTTTAATTTTGGCTTAATTAATTTGTCTATCATAAATGTGTAGAAAATAATTTCCTTCATGAATTTAATGAGATCACTGGATCAGATTCTTACAGGAACAAGAACAAGAAAGCTCATTAAGTGCACCACGGGATGACTTAGAGATTGGTATTGCATACCTCAGCACGTGGATCAATTGTGGTTTATTTTTGCTCTGTAAGTTCTATATCGCTATCATTGTGTGTATACAAGTGAGTATTCAAAAGTAGGTTATTTCCTTCAAAATTTCTGAAATATTGCTTTACTTCTGGCAGATCAGGGTGCTCTGCTTTCTGCTTGTATGACAGGGTTTCCTGTGTAGTTTTAGGAACAGGTTATGCAAGGATTTGCTTAAAGTGATTTGGATAGGGGTGACCCTGGCTCAGGCAGGAGGCTGGACTAGAAGACTTCCAGAGGTCCCTTCCCACCCTACTTTTCTACAATTCCCTGATCTTTCTATGAATACATTTAGTATTTTTCAAGCGCTTTTGTACTAACAGATTTATGAGGATTAACTATTGACTACTCCAGAGAAGTTAATTAGTTATGGTTGTAATGAGTTAAGTTGTACTGCTGCCACTCTGAGATGAGCATGCAGATTAAACATCCCCAGTAAGTGAATTAAATAGGGAAAAGAGCTTGGTCAAAACAATTTATTTTTAAAAATCAAGGATTTTTTCCCCCCTTTTTTCATCAAAAGCTATCAAATGTGACATTTGTTACATGTGATTCATTTTTTATATATAATGAGCCACATTGTATTATATATACATACACACAGTTCAAAAGGACTAATACACACACACACACGTGCACACAGACATAGTGAAAGGCTGAAAAACATTGTATCATGCTTATGAAAATAACCAAATAGTATAGTAAAACCCCGAGTTTTTCTTTTTTTTATTTTAAAATGCATTCCCTCCCTTTTCCCAACCATTTCTGACTTTTTGTCTCCCTCTCTGTTCCCTATAGATAAGTATAAGTAAGCTAAGATGTACGATAAGCTTTAACATTTTATTTTAGGTAGTAAGTTTTATTTTTCTCTCCCCCTTTGCAAATAAGTGCACTGCTATTTTGATATAGGTATCCACTGTTTTATAAGTGATAATTATTATGTTTGTATTGAGTTTTTACTGCTTTTATATTGTGTGATTATTGTTTTAGGCCTACATATGCAAGTTAGCATAAATCATGTCAAGTTTCCATCTTGTAATGTCAAGTCTCCATCTTGTGTCCCCTGACCTATGACTCATACCTACGCCTCCTATGTACATTGGTTCCTGAATTAATGGGGATGAATGCGGGTGCTTGAGAGACAATGGCAGTAAGTCTAAAACTAGCTCCCTCTGAATGACCGAACCATCAACACCAATACCTGGACCAACGACCCAGCCCTTGGAACCACCCTCAGCATTCAAGAAACAAAAGATGAGG
>NW_017728994.1:75273343-75273687 GCF_001723915.1 Gavialis gangeticus | reverse complement strand
CCACTTATCTGCCCCCCCTCAATATCTCAGCTGTCTGCCTCAGTTTCCAGCCCCAAGCTCCCAGGTTTCTGTCTCTCTCTCTTTCCTGGCTGTCTCCCCCTTGCCACCAGGCTTTTTTCCCCTTGCACCAGTGACCTCGAGTAACCCTGGAGCCACTTGATCTTAAGTAACCCCAAGCCTCATTTACTCACCCAGCTTTCCTCTAGTTCATTGATTCTAATCCCGGTTCTAGCAATTCTCACTCCCTACACTTTAACTCTCTCTCTCACCTTAACCTTCCACCAAGTATCCCAGGTACCCCAAGCACACACATACATACCCTACCATCCAAGTTAGGAACTTAC
>NW_017728994.1:75264599-75273262 GCF_001723915.1 Gavialis gangeticus | reverse complement strand
TACATATATATATATATATATATATATATGTCATTGTGTGCATGATATACAAATTAGTGATCTGTATATGTGTACTGAGTGTGCGGGTATGGACAATTGATTTTTGTCTAACTTTGGTGTATAGTGTATGTTCTTGAATTGGTGATAGGTATGCATGTGCCTAGGCTAGTTTGGATGTGTATGTGCCTGAGTTGGTAGTGTGTGTGTGTGTGTGTATGCACCTAATTGATTTGTGTGTTTGTATATGTGCAATTGTGTCACACACTCCTGTCTAACAGCACAATATTGAGATCCTGAGAGTTGGCCTGACCCCACAGGGCAACACAAGCACAGTAAATTTTTATTTTTCAACCACATGAACAGGTATGTGTTGTCAGAAGTGGTCTTTCTCTCTATTTTAGGTGTTCACTCATTACTGTAATATCAGAGCATCTCACAATTTCAGTGTGTTATTCCTCATAGTACTTGTTTTAGAGCTCATATAACCTATGTGGCTTTCTTCCAGTCACTGGCTAAGATCTGTGGTACAGCATGGAACAAGATTTCAGTCACCTGAGTTTCATGTTAGCAGCCCTGTTTATGGGGGGTGGGGGGGGAGGGGAAAGAGTGATTCAACTCCATTATCATTTTGCCCTTTTCTCTTGCCAAATCTATTCAGAATGACTGTAAACCTAAGACAATTGGTTTTGCCATGACTGCAGATCATCATCATTATCATTGCTTCCCAACCCGTTGTTGTCTCTGATCTTATGCTTAGACTGTAAATTCTTTGGTATAGGGACTGTTTCTGCTAAAAAATATTGTACAGTGCCAAGCATCCCAGGACTGGTCCTAAAAGTGTTACTGAAAATAATTAATATTAATTATGAGGAATTGATCTTGTCAATATGTCATTTTTTAAAAGGGAGCTGTAAAGAACCCCCAGACAATATAAATAATTATTAAGCAGATTGTTAGGGTAAATATACATTTCTCATTGAACATAATTCATTAAGCAATCCCATGTACTTCTACATATGTATAGTCAACCATTTCCAACAACAACACTTTCTTTTCTATCTCCTGATTAAAAGGGAAGCATTCAATTAGCAAACACAGCTTTAAAAGGCTGATTAAATAGAGCTCAGGAAATAATAAACCCATTTAATAAGCAAGTTTTTTTAGACTTTCCATTTAAGCTACTTTTTGATGTTGGGGGGAAAAGAATGTGGTCAAAGAACTGCTTATGATTATGAAATGAACAGTTTTTGTAATTCAAATGTAATTAAATGGCATATTTATAATGTAAATGTTGTGTACAACTTATTTGTGTACATGTAGTTTAAATATAAATTATTGAAAAAAGTGCACACACCTGGTTTGAGAACATAGGGCACATCATACTCTTGTGCTGGTATGTATGAAAGGAATAATTCAAGTGGCCAAATATACCCAGTGAATGAATAAATCCAGTCAGGCTTCTTTTTTTTTTTTTGGCTTTTGATGATATTTGAATTCTAATAATGTGAATCATTGCCATTAGAAAAAATAATTATTTTGACATAGTTAGCAATTTGATTATTTTAAAAAACATTGCCTGTACATATGTGTGGTAGAGCTTTTATATGACTAGTACAAATATCCAGAAGAATTTTTATCCTAATCAAGAGGTATTTTAGCCCAACCAATAACAACTTATCAGGCAATGTCTCAGGCAAAGGTTTTTTGTTATTAATAGATATTAGTATTAATATTAATAATGTATAAACAGGAAAATTGTCTTTACAATTTTGGCTTTAAAAAAAACAAAACAAAACGTAGTTTGATATCTGCATTGCCATAGTGTTTTGTGCCAATTTGATTCACCTTTTAATAATTAAAGATCAGTGCAGGTGCTGATGATAAAACAGATTTTCTTATATAACTGAATTAGTTAGCTAGTATTTGGTATGAAAGCTTATTGCGTACTATGCACACAGTAATACCGCTGAACTAGTGGGAGAAAATTCATTGCTCATGGTGCCACCTGCTGTCTCTTCATTTATCTCTTGGACTGAAAAGGAAAAAGCCTTAGTTTACTTGAGTTGCAACTGCCCAAAGCTACACACAGGCCTCGAGAGAGAGGCAAGGCAGGAAGCAAGGAAGGGACACTTATGTCTTCGGTTTTAGTTGCTGCATTAACAGGGAGGCTCCCGATGTCAGGCAAACTGTTCCCAAGCTCCAAAAGGGGCAAGCATGCAGTTCAATGGCAAGAACTATCCTAGGCAAAGCATGAGAGAGTATTTTTGGGTACATTCTTTCCTGGTTGATATCAAACACAGTGACATAGATGGTCATCTATCCTTATGAGAATAACCACTGTTAGCTACCTTAAACTCGTCTTGTCCCTAGAAGGCAGCTGCAGTCATGAAAGGGGAGTTCACTGAAAGCCTCTGGTGGAAATGCTCTAATTTTTTGTGCTTTACTTAAAGCATGATAAATTAGAGCAGGCGCCAACTGAGCAGAAGTTTGCTGTTCTGTGTGGGGCCCACACTGGCCACTGGGGGTGCTCCTGCACACCTCCCAGGAGGCTGCCAGAGTGGCCCCTCACCCAGCTGGACTGTCTGTAGGGGCTGGGGAAAGGAGAGAACCCTTTCTTCTGCAGCACCCTGGCTGGGCAGCAGTGCACTGCTGTCCAGGTAGGGCTGCTGCAGAGACATAGACTCTGGAGTCCTTCCCTTGTGGCTCCAGTACCCAGGCTGCGGTGTGCTGCTGCCTGGCTGAGGCTGCTGCAGGAACATGGACCCCTGATCACTTCTGTCTCTTGGTCTGGCTGCAGCTCACAGCTGGCCAGAGGGATGAGGTAGGACTAAGAACAGAAGCTCTCACTGACACAGGTCAGTGACAGCCAAGGGGGCAGGGCTGACCTGGAGCAGAGCACAGAGCTGTGTCTGAGACTAGAGCACAGACCTCTGCAAGGCTGCCTGGGATGGTAGTGACTGCGCTCTAAGTTAACCCTCAATGAGATCTAGTACACATATTCAATACAGTGCTTTAGCAGAAAGAACATTAACTTAGTACACATCCATCAAGGAGCATGATCCACCATTTTTAAAGCACTTTAAGAGCCATGAATGTCTGTTCAGTTATGGCTTTAGGGCTCTTTCTGGGTGCCTAAAGCACAATAGGTGTAGCATTTCTACCTAGCCATAGCGTTCACATATTGGTTTCCAAGGAGAGAGACTGTTCTGTTCAGGGGTTGACCCTGAGCTGCTTTGCCTTACTCCTATGTTAGGGTTTGAGGCCTGTAGTGGAAGATAATGTTTGATCCATTGTCTTGTAATTTATAGGCTGACCTAGCCTGCCACATGATTATATTTCACAGCCGCTTTCAGAGTCTAGAAAAATGGTTTGCTTGGAAGCATTAATTCCACATGCAAGTGTAACTGACGCACATTCCAAATCCTGTGGGAGAAAGAGAATTAAATTGCTCAGGAGGCATGAAACAAATGTTGCATCAAGACACTTCCCGTGTTTGTTGCCCCTTCTGTAATATTAATGGATTGTGAGTTTCCAATCATCTACAAGATTCATCTGACTCCTTCAAAAAGCAATGCCTTTCTCTTCTGCATCATCTGTGTCACCAGCTTCGGCAGGTTTTCACATGGCTAAAGCCTGAGAGTAGCTGAGTGCTCTACAACTCATGAACACTTGGACAGAACTGCACCTGTTTCAGGATTTCATTCAAGACAAAGTTAATGAAGATTCATATTTAAAAACGTGTTTCATAAAGCTGTTGGATTTTTTCCTTATATTGTATCGAAGGGCAAACACAAAAGTTATTTCTACAGGATTGCCCTAGAAAACTGGCACATCATTTATTATAGACAAAAAATAACTCAGGTTCCAAAGAATTAACCACAAGATAAGATGTTTTTAGTTGTAGAAAACTGTTTTTTTCACAGATGATTTCTGTGCCTTCCATATTTATTCAAAGGGTGAAAAGTGCCATCACCCTGTAAAACAGTTATTTTATTTTAAAATGTCACTTCTCATTATTGGAATTACGTTTATTTTCCCTGTACATTTTAGTTTTCTTTTTACCAGTAATGTAGTCCCATGAGATAAGATTGTAAGGAACACATTAGAGGCCTTAGCATAAGTGCTTCCGTCTCCGTCTTGTATATGTCCTCTCTTACATAAAGATAGGAACTGTTTAATAGTTAAAGACCACTGTGAATATGTAATTTTAAAAAATGGAAAGTCTGGGTAATCTTATATAAAGACAGGTTTGCAAGGCCAGATTCCATGTTTTTGCCGATTTTAAACAGGAAAGCACTGATTAAGTGTTTGACCACAGTAACACACAATAACTGAAACCCATTATGATTTTTTCCCTTTCATGACTGTGAGGAATCAGAACCAGATGCCTCTGTTATCTAAACAATAGTAAATTTGGATTTTTTTGTTACAGAATTCCAGCTGAGATGGATCATACACAAAGTGCTTTACTGTTTAACAAGTTC
The DNA here is from genome assembly GCF_001723915.1 of Gavialis gangeticus. Taxonomy (NCBI): domain Eukaryota; kingdom Metazoa; phylum Chordata; order Crocodylia; family Gavialidae; genus Gavialis; species Gavialis gangeticus. Next base: position 75,268,778 of record NW_017728994.1, on the reverse strand, counting down.
CCACTGCCTGAGATACACCAAAGCTGGTTCAAAAGCTATACAAGGACACGGACATCATCTTCACCTGCTTTGCATTTTACACCCTAATGAAGATATTTGGACAAAACCTCTGAGAGTCTATATTAGGAACTTTACCCTCATGGGTGCCTGTAAACACCCCGTGGTTAATCCTAATTAAGTTAAATAGGTTTATAAAGTTTTAACTTGTTTATTTTGGAGTGTTGCATCAATGTTTGCATGCACTTGGTTTTCAAACAAATTAAGCCTGGTCCCCAGCCAGCACTGCAAGAGAGAAGAACAGTCCAGTACTTCCCCCGCATCTTGGGGCCCCTCACCCCATGCCCTGCCATGCAGCTTTGGGAGCACGGAGCTGCCAAATGGCACAAGAAAAAAAAAAGCGGAAGCAATTCAAAAGTGGAGGCAATTAGAAGGGGATAAACTACAAAAAAGTTGCAGCACCATTTCATGTACAAAGAGGCTCATTACATGTCTTTGAGTGCCTTTGTGTTTGCACACAACGAATCCATGGGCACGACGCTTTAATTTGCAGAGAGTCAAACTAAACTATGTCCAAGGGGCTTTACTTTAATGCACCAGAAAGACTTTAAAAATGTCCAGAAAACCTGCTCATGCAAACAGTTATGCCATTGCAGTGCAAGAAAGGGCAAAATGTGGCATGTCTAAAGACCCCATGTGCTTAACTGAAACACCCACAATAGACACAGGCAATGTCCCAAAGCATCTGGAAATAATGTATGAATTGGAAGTGGCTGAACTGGAACATATTTCTATACAATTGAAAGAACTATGGGAGGTCAGATTGTGGCCCAGGTCCTGCTCCACTCAGTAGTAGGACGCTATTGTAAACTAACAGCAACTGGTTGAGAAACTGCTATATGACTAAAACTATTTTTCACTTTCTCTGCATAGAATTTGAGTGTTAGAGCATTAGATCAATCATGTATAGGGCCCTACTGGATTCACAGTGGAAGACGGCTGCACTGAAGCCCCTTTAATCATGGAGGTTCCCCCACCACTGAGAGGAAGGGAAGTGAAAACCACTGTTTTAAAAATGGTGCCAGTTTTGCCTCCCCACCAGTCAGCAGCAAGCAGTGGGGCCACTGGGTCTCCTTGGCCAATCAGTGGCAGGAGACAAAAATGGGACTATATTTAAAACCACAGTTTTTGCCTACCTGCCAATCAGGAGTGAGCCACAAGTGGGGCCCCTCCACAAATCAGTGGCAGGGGAGCTTATGGGGGAACCTGCAAGATTAAAGAAGCAACAGTGCAAGGACTCCCTAGAGTCTAATTTCAACCTTAATTTTATGGAAGTAATGTTTACATTCCTCTGCAATATTTTAAAGTGTATATATAGGGCTCAGACAGAAGTGCAGTTCTCCTCTAACTGAAACCGTTGTTCAGGAAGCAGTCTGAGTTACAATGATCTCCCAGAACAAGCAGAAGTTCACTGATGGTTCCAGAGAGGAGAGGAATCTTGCTGCTGGCTGCCAGCTTAAAGCTGGCTTCCCTTAGCAACAGCCCCTCCTCTCTCCCAGCCTGTCCTGGTTCCGAATGGGAGTGGGGAAAGGGAGTAGACAGAACGCATTGTAGGGGGTCCCCAGCTGGCTCTGGAGGGTGGGGCACTCCTTGCCAAAGTGAGTGGGCTCCAGTACACCCACCACACACTCCAGCTAGGGCTGAAAAACCTCCAGACTGAACTCCCTCTACTCCCTTTCCCCCCTCCCATTCTGAAAACAGTGACAGGCTGGCAGGCAGACAGAAATGACAGAAGTTGCTCTGTTTTGAAACATCTTCACCTGACTCCTCATGCAATGAGAGGTCAGATTTTCACGTGATTGGCCATTCTTTAAGTTGACTCCAGCCAAAATTCCTGAAGCTGCACCTACGTTTGGTCATGGCTATAAACTGCCTTCTGTGCCCAGATCAGGTGAAAATCGTCACTTTTGTTTGCACCCTAAAACAGTGACTGTTTTCCCTGCATCTTTGTCTAGCATAGATAACCAGTCTGAAGATAACCTAGATGCTCCCCCTAATGCACTTCAAATTTACTGTTAGGATGGGCAACATCATAATACAAAATTTGTTTTGAATAGTGTTTCGTCTCTCAAGGGTGTCTAAGTTTGTGAAAAGTACATTTTTGCATGACTGACATATAAACATAAGGTGACTTAGGCTTATGCAAAAAAAAACTTAGTTATGAAAAGCAGAGCTAGCATTTGAGAAATAGTTTTAAAATCTGGAGATTTAATTTAAAGTTATAAAGGTTCAGTACTAGTGAATCACAAATGGCATATTCTCTGTTTAATGGTTACTCCTCATCATGTGACAAACATGATGCATGGCAATTGGATATGCAACTGTGAACAAACATCCAGGAGCTAGACAATAGATTTCAATGGGGACTAATGGATGAATTGATCATGTCTATGTAATGTGCAAAGAATTCAAAAGAAAAGGTCCTGCTATCTCAAGTTATCAAGCAGTACAGTTAAATACTATCAATTCAATTAGTTCATTTGGTGCAATCATACTTTTGGGTTGCAGGTTTTTTGTCATTTCTTCAGTTGAACCACTTATACTGTTTTCAGTACAATTGGTACCTTTTGAAAAGTATATTGAACAAAAGGCATATTGGAAGTCTAATAAAAATAAAAATTTCAAAAGAAAAAAAGTATTTTCTGCATAAAAACTGCACTTAAGTCCTTGGAGATATTTATATGAAAACTAAAGCACAACTGCAAAACAGCAAGAAGCTATTAGTCCTTAAACTATAAATATTGCACAGATCTTCTGTTTGGCAAATGACAAACTAATATTCAAGGCTATTTTATAGAGCATTACAAGGACTAAGGAAACGTATCACTCAAGGATAATGGAGTGTTAAACAACTATGTGCCCTTTGCTTGCCGCAGATCTCGGCTACATGATGGTGAAAGGAAGGGGAATGATTATTCTGCAGACTAAATATACTTTCAGCTTCCATAACATTTTGTGCTGCATCTCTCATCTCTGCCACAATTTCTAAATCACGTCAGACGTGACTATTCTGAAGACAAAACAGGATAAAGTTTCAACAGCAGTATATTTATTCTGAAAAAAATAACTTGTCTCCCTCACTCCAATCACCATGATTAGTCAGTCAACTAATATTCCACCAATGATACATTTGAATATCATGGGATTTTGCAAATATATTTAGCCAATATAAATATATTTTATTATCTAATCATTTAGTTGATATTTTAATGAGCTTAGTCACAATAACCGGCTTTCACACTAAGTCTTAGATATATTAGAATATTAATATCATAACATTCAATCCCTGAATCTTGTTATGGTTCTCTCCAATAGTAAACTGAAATTAATGTAGATGTCTGTTTGTCCCCTCAATGTGCAAGGTCAGTGTTCATGGTTGGCCATGATTGCTCCAAAGTGCATGGTTGCTCCACATCATGTGATGAACATGATGCAAAGCAATTGAATATCCAACTGTGAACAAACATCCAGAAGCATCCGTAGACAACAGATTTCAATGGAGATTAATGGATGAATTGGTTGTGTCTATGATAATGGTACAAAGAATTCAACAGAGAAAGTCTTGCTATCTCAAGCTACCTAACTTATACACAATCATTTGAGAACTATCCAACTGAGAATGGTTATTAAAAATATATATATTTATGTAACTTTTTTTTTAATAATCTTCTTGTGAAGAAATGGATGAAGTGCTTTATACAGAACAAAGGTTATGGCTGTTGTTCTACCTGGGTGGTTTACTGAGTTTGTCCTGAGCCTTGCTGATCAAACTGTAGCCTGCTAACACAGTAGGATGTTGTGGAGTTAGAAGTGGGTGGGAACTTGGGGACCAAGAGTGAATGAAGCAGCAGTTCCACTCTGCTGAAAATAAATGGTAGCAGTTACAGGCTAAAGCACATGACTCTCTCACAGAACAGCGGACCTCTTTAACCAATTCTTCACCTCCGTTTTCTTGTGCAGGGACCGGGACTTCCCTGCTGTGATAGAAGCCGGACTCGAGGGGATCGCCTTCAGACCTCAGGTTGGGGAGGACCGGGTTAGAGAGCTTCTGGAGGGGCTGGACGCGTTCAAGTCAGCGGGTCTGGATGCTCTCCACCCCAGGGTGTTGAGGGAGCTAGCTGG
>NW_017728994.1:75243029-75264021 GCF_001723915.1 Gavialis gangeticus | reverse complement strand
AACTACTTCACAGTTAGGGCGGCTAGGAGCTGGAACCAACTTCCAAGGGAAGTGGTGCTGGCCCCTACCCTGGGGGTCTTTAAGAAGAGGCTGGATGCCTACCTGGCTGGACTCATTTGAGTCCCGTTTTTGTTTTGGGGTTTTGTTGTTCTCCCGCCCTGGCGGGGGGTCAGGCTAGAAGATCTACTAGGTCCCTTCCGACCCTAAATCTATGAAACTATGAAACTATGAAACAGGAGGTATCAGGAGGCAGGCTGAGAGTCACATCAGGAAGGATGTGGAAAAATTTAAGAGTCCAAAGGAGGGCTATGCATAAGGTTACAGGTATGGAGAGCAGGCCATATGATGAGAGGCTGAGAAACATGGGTCTGCTCAGACTGGAGAAGAGAAGACTCAGAGGAGACTTGGTGGCAGCCTATCAGTACGTAAAGGGCACATATCAAGGAGAATATCTGTTTACCAGGGCACTCCAGGGGAAGACTAGACTAACAGCCATACATTGCTAGAAGACTGCTTTAGATTAGACACAAGGAAAAACTTCTTTACAACTCGAGTGTCCAGGGTCTGGAATAGACTCCCCACAGTGGTGGTCCAATCACATACTCTGGATATCTTTAAAAAAATGCCTGGAACCTCATCTTGCTGGGGTCATCTGACCCCAGCAGTCTTTTCTGCCCAAGTGCAGCGGGGCTGGACCTGATGATCTTGAGAGGTGCCTTCCAGCCCCTAACATCTGTGAATCTATGAGTCTGTACTCAGTCTGCTATGGGGGAGTGAAACCATGTGCATTCTCTAGCTCAGAGGTGGAGAACTGTTTCCAGGGAATGGGAGAGAGAGAGAGAGAGGGAGAGAGTGAGGTTAAGCATATTTCCATAAATGCTACTTTTTTATCTAAAGCCTTCAGTTTTGGGACACAAAAGTATGCACATAGACATTTGCATGATCAGACTGTTTGATATGTCTCTTTGAATATGGGTACTCAAAGATTAACAGATGCAAATTTGCAGACATATTTGAAGGTGAGGGAGCTGAGCCTGATTTGAAGCCAACTGAAAAATTTCTCCATGCAAATTGCCTGCTTTAGGTCTAGAAGACCAAATCTAAGCATAATTATTTTCGCGCTAACCAAATGTTTATGTATGTGCTTGTTTAGCCTGTTTGACTTGGTAAATGTATGAACATATTAAGTTCTGTGTTTTCCCTCAGCTATCAGCAAATATTTCTCATCGACAGTAATGGAAGCTGTATGCATATATTTGGCTGCAAATAATATAACTATAAAGCTATCTGGCCAGATTTTGCACTGTGCTTGTCACGTATTGACCTGGATGGCAAAAAGTGGCTGGATCCTGGCTAAAACTCTGTAAAGGGAAAACTTTTACAAAGAACTACCAGATGGCACAAGCTGCCCTACCCCAATTCAAACTGTCTATGAGGGAAGGGCCATAAGAGTTAAGGGGAAGACTGAAGGTATGGCAGAGCTGTCTTTCTCTATATCATTTTTACACTGGAATAAGATAAATTAAATTTACACCACTAGGGTGCATTCCCATGAGAGGGAACATGAATTTTCCTGGAGACAAACAGCAGCAGCACAATATGTTACTTGTTCCCAAGGAATGCCTGTGCACTCTGACACATGGCATGCTGCCCTAGGTGGTGCATGGGAGGCCCCAGAAGCCTTACCTCAGGTCTTGGGGAACTTCAGGGGATGCATGGCTCTTGCTGGCCAAGTTCCAGGGCCACGTGTGCTGCCCCACTTTTTTTAGGTGCATGGGAAATGACCGCATGTACATGCATGCTTGTCTGGATGTGCCCCTGGTATAAATTAAATAAATCTAGAAGCTGCTATAATTAAGGTTGGAGCCAGTGCAGAATCATGGAGCTTAATTGCTTCCTTCATGTCCCTCTCCCCCAAATGCTGCCTTCCATCCCTGTGTATGAGACATGGTGAGAATCAAACACATTCTCTTAGTCTGACCTTTAGTAAGGCCTGGCTCTGTCTACAAAGTGCAAATCATCAATATCCTAAATCTTAAAGAGACTTGTTCCTGCACTGATCAGATGCTTGGAATCAGAGTGTAGGAGTTGAGTGCGGGCAGCCCTGAGTACTTCATTGATTCTTAGAAAGTTTGAGCAATGGCTTTCGACATCCAGACTGACCATTTTCTTTAGGTTTCTGCTGAGCTGTCCTGCAGAAGCCAGGTCAAAGAAAAATGGATTTGGTTATCCCATAAAAACCCTCATTTTTGCAAAGAAGCATCACTATTAAAGGGTTTGTCTTTCTTTCTTTTTTTTAACAAAAAAAGGAAACTGCTTATTATGCTGCCTCTGTTAAGAAGTGTCCAAAAAGAGTAATAGATTATGCTTCATGGAAGTACTTTTCTTAATCTTGAGGGCTGCTTGCTGGCTTTAATCTCTGTCATGAGAATCACAGAGAGATATTGCATTACCACTGGTGTTGCTGATCTGGTTAGTCTATAGACTTCTTAATACAAATCTTGTATGCTCTTTTCCTATAGATCAAACCTGCCTTAATAAGTTTTTAACCCAGTTCATATATAAAAGGTCTGGACCTCTCTTTACCAGCAGATTGGAACATACTTAGAACTAGGGTTTTTCCCCCCATATCTCTATTTGCAGGTCAGCTATCAAAGCCCTGACAGTACAGATGGATTGTACCCCAATTTCAGTTCACTTGTAGAGTTTATACTTTGCTCCTTACTTCCCTAAGCACCATTGTGAAATCTACTCAACTAAGGAAAACCTTCTGTTTTAATTTTCATTAATGAAAAAGTGCTTCATATTCAATCACAATTTAAGTTCACTTACTGTTAAGTGGTACTTCTTTTCATCAGTGATGTAAATGACGTGACTCAGTCTCCAGTGAGTAGTATAAATTTCTCAATTTATCCGTGGTGTTTGACATTTTTAGGCATTAAAAACTAAGCATTCAAGAAAATACCCTTAAGCACATTCAAATTTCTCTAAGAAGAAAATGAATCCAATACACCAAGAAGGTAAGAACAAAGGACAAAGGAGGAATAAATCTCAGGAGGTGCAGAAAAATGCTTGCACTCAAACTCAAAGCCACGCTCCATCCCAACGGGATGGATTTTAAGTATTTGGTGTAAAGAAGGCTATGAAAATACAATAATAGTAAAAGCAAAGATAAAAGTACCTGAAAAATTCAGGCAAACATTTTCAGTTGCAGGGTAAATGCTACAGGAAGCAGAAACTAAATGTACAAGCAAAAAAGCATTTGAAAGTGAAGGCTCCTGTAAAATGTATTAGGGAGCTGTTATAGGACAGCTGATGCATCTGATCCTCCTGTTCAGGCAGGCATTCTATTCACATTATTAAATGGCTAAACTCTTGGTAAAGCAGATGCAAGCAGGAAGGTGAACTCAGTGGTTCTGGCTTGATATCCTAAAGCCTAGAAAGAGACTTCTTCCTGCACTTAAATCAGTGTGTCATGGCTGCAACTTTCATATGGGGAAATGACATTGCAGTTGGATATGAAACCCTGAAGACTACAGGAACAAAGGAACATATGTCTGGAAAGAATCCAAATCCCCCTGAAGAGGCAGAGGTGTGTCCACACCCTGCACAACTGGATATAGAAACCTCTGTGGTGGTCCCAACCATCCTCCCACTCTGTTGTATGGTAAAGTAATGGAAACTGACTGGACGATTCTGCTTTCCCTGGATAAAGGTGTTGTGAAGCTCTTCCTTATCACCTGGGAGTGGGAAAAATCCAGAAACGGAAATGGAGAGTTTCTGAAGGGTAAAAGGAAGGAGCAGATCTTCCTGTAAAAGAAAGGAGGCGACGCAAGGTTTTAGGGCTTCAGTACCGTAGGAAAGAAGTTTGGTGCCCAGGGCAAGCCCTCAGTAGCAGCCCACCTTTGCCCCACACACAGATCCAGGGGGCACACACACCCCCATGCTTGCCTGAGAGTGCGCACAGCAGTGGGAGCCACCCCCCCTCCCCCCATCCCTGCACCCCCCGCAAAATGTGCCACTCGTGGCTCTGCCCCACACACTGCCCTGGCTGGGCAGTGCTTGTTGGTGCCCCTTTGGCTGAGTGGAGTCACTCTGCTCACCCACCACTTGCTCCAGTACTGCACGACTTGGATGATTCTTCTCTTACCAGCGCATAAGCTGCTCTGATTACTGACGAGATGTCTTAGAGCTCAGTGAACTGCAGGGCATGGCAGTGTTTCAGTAAGCACTTTGGTGACAAGCACTGCACATGTGTAAGACCGTATAGGTTTCTACAGTCTTTCCATAGCATTCTTGTCTCTGTGGCTAAACCATTTAAAGAGAAGGAGCCCAGTGCCACACGTTCTTTTTGTAGGCCATGGACTGATGAATGAGTTAAACCATGGCAAATTAAGTTGCACTAGTTTAAAAAATATATCCTCAAAAATAGCCTCCTCCCTCCCGAATGGCGGAGAATTTACCACTGGCTAAATTAGAGCTTTGTTTTCTCTTTTTTTATGTCTGCCTGTCAATGCCCATCCTGCTAATTTCTCTCACTTTTCAAAGCACAGACTGCTTGTTTGTATACAGCTGCTGCTACGCAGTTTGCTGCAGGTTTATGCCTTGAGCTTCACTTCACTATTTGTGTATCTCTAACCTCAGCCAAACTTAACATTTAAAGACAACACTGATCGAGCACACGGTTCCAAAATTTATATCCAGCCTCACTAGAATTACTGTCAATATCTGGCCAACTGCCAAGCTGCCCTGTACTGTCACTCTAATTTTCAGGTCTCCCTTGAGGTGTCCATGCGGCTATTGTCAAAAAGCTGCAGACTGCCTGTTCCAGCAGTGCCTTGTCCTAAGGCTGGTTTTCTTAACCCTTTGTTGTTGTTAACACACTCAGGCAAACTGAGCTTACTGTCTCTTATCTCCCTCCCTTCTGCAAGTTGGAAAAATGTCACCTCCTCCTCCTAGGTGTACATCTATCTCCTGGGAGAAGCTCATGAACTCCAGTGCAACCTCACGTGACACCACTGTTGCTTGTCTCCACGGATTTCGATCATACATGCACACTGCATCATGTTCATGAAGTGATGGCATTCCAAATCTTATTGCTTTTTTGTTTAGCTTTAAATGTTTAGCATCAAAATCTCCAGTTCCTCTCCACTCCCTGTACACTATTTTAAAGGCAGATAAGTTTCCTTGGATAAATGTACATTTACCCAAGGAACCTTGGCTGCCCACATCCTTAGACCAACATAGCTACAACCACCAACCCACTATTTTAAAGGCATTTTGAGTCACAGTTTTCCATTAAACAAATACCTATGGAATCAAAATTATATTTCACTGGGCATTCCTACAACTTAACAATGCACATTAAAGATTACCATCTGAATCTGCAGCCTTTTTAGTGCTGCTTTATTTTTTTAATAGAATTTTCCACCAACCTACTGGATCAGAGATTGTTGGGACTAGTGATTATATGTCTAAATAAACTTCAATACAAATTGGAAAGTCAACTAAAATGTCCACTATCCTAAAGTCATCATAAGACATTTACTATGTAGGGTAAAAATGTCCTATAGAAATAATTTACTATGCACAGTTATTTGTCTAGTGTACTATCTCTAGTAAAGCTATCTCAGAGAAGTGAGAATTATAGATAAAAAAAACTACAAGTGTTTTGCTTTTTTCAGTCAGTATAAACAAACCTATGCCTAGTTTGCTGTGGTAGGGCAGTAAATCCAGTTCATATATGTTTTCAGTGGAAATAAGTTCAACACTGGAAGTTCTGAATCGCATGCATTTACCTTGATGTGTATCTTGTCCTTTAGTCTTAAGGCATGGACAGAAGTACAGCTCCCTGCTGTAACTCATGGTGCTTTACAGGAAGCACCATGATTTACAGCAATCCCCCAGACCTAACAGAAGCTCTCCACTACCCCCTAGCCCTACCCTCCACACTCCCAGCCCCAGCGCTGTCTTCAGAATGGGGCGAGGGGAACAGAGTGGGGAGAACTCAATCTAGAGTTTGTCACTTCAGTCTGGAGCCCCCCCACTTCAGGGTGAGGAGCTCCAATCCACCCACCCCACCCTCAAGTGCTAGCTGGGCAATCCCAAGACCATGATCCCCCCACTCCCTTCCCCCCATCCCATTCTGAAGACAGCGCTGGGAGCAGAGCTGGGCACAAGCACCAGCTCAGCGCTGCTCCCAACACACACTGACACAAGTTAATGAAGGTGCTGCACCCTGCTTTGGAGCACCTTCATCTGAAACTTCATATAATGAGGATTCAGATTGTCACAGGATCAGACTCTTTTAAAGCACTCTGCAGCTGTGCTCTTTTGTGCTGTAGAGTGCTTTCAGTGGCTGATCGTATGACAAAATGTCACTTGTGTCAGTGCCCTTAGTAACATTTTTCTGGATATATGTTATTTTGTGCAGTTCTGTCCAGCTTTACCACTAACAAATACCCATTTGTTTTCAAGTTGACAGTTTGTTCTTTTTCTGCTGCAATTGTGTCCACTCCTAAAACAAATTCATCTGAGCTAATGATGCTGCCATTTCCTTCTTTCCTATGCTATACGGCTTAGTATCATAGAATCATAGAAAATGAGGGTTGGAAGGGATCTCAGGAGGTCACATAGTGACCCCTTGCTCAAAGCAGGACCACCCCCAATTATATCATTCCAGCCAGGGCTTTGTCAAGCTTAGTACTTAGTAACTTGTACTTCCAAACTCTTTTGAATGATATAATCCAGTGGTTCCTAGCCTGCGGACTGACATGGGAGTGGGATGGGGCACACAGACCCAACTGCTTTCCTCCTGGGGCTGCCCCACCACCCAGCTTTAACTCTGCATGTGACTGTGAGTGGTGAAAGCTGTTCCCCAGGCAGACAGACGGGGGTGCAAACTGGGAACCAGTGCCATAACAGGGCAGCCAACCCTTCATGGCTTAGTATTGGGCCGTGGCCCAGTGGTTAGGAACCTCTGATATAATCTATTACAGGGGTGTCCAACCGTTTTGAATGTGGGGCCAGATCATGAACTTTTTATCACCCAGTGGGCCGGTGAGCCATATTCAAAGAGCTCACAGGAAGCGGTATCACATCACCCCCCAAAAACGAAAGTACAGTGTTTACTTTCATTGCAGCACCTCAGGCCTCAGAAAACAGCTTGGAGGGCCGCATGGCAGCCCATGGGCTGTGTGTTGGACAAGCATGATCTACTGCATCTTTCATCTGTCAAATATGACACATTACCCTGTCTTGCACTGATTATCATAGCATGTGCAAGCTATATGCACTATTTTGTTCTTGCTTGACTCTGACTTTGAGTGCATGCCTTCCCTCCCACATCTCTTCTGACATTTCAGATCCTCAGTCATAGCCAGTATGAGAGCACCACTGTCTTTTTTGAATGCCTTGATTTTCTTTGAGAGGTGATTTTAATAGCCTTGTCAAGTGTTAATTCTGAGTATTAAAGAATGTGTTTGTTTCTTACTGGGGATGGAGCTTCACAAAATCATAAGATAAGCTCCACAGACTTAGATCCATCAAAACCTCTTCTCTAGTTTCACTCCTTTTTTGTATCCTCGATTTGAAACACATCTCATACATGACACTTTAAATGGAGTCCAGTATTCCTATTTTTTCATACAGTTTCATAGCTAAACTTTTCTGCCTGAATTAATGAAAAACCATTAAACTAATTAAATGCATCAGATCTTCTGAGATTGTCTTCTTTGCATCATGTCTTTGTCTTTAAATACTTCAGATCTTCTGAGATATCTGCTGTATCTCCTCAGATACAGAATAAAGCACTGATTAAATCTTCCATTTTTCTTTCACATTTCCAAGGTGCTCATGCTCTAATGGAAATTTTATTGGGTCCATTTTTCTGCAATTAAAGTTTCTTAAACATATGTTTACTTCTGGAGCAATGGGCATTTCTGACTTGCTCTGGGCCCAAGACTTTTAAAAGGGTTACTCTTTTTCAGTTGCATAACCCACTTGCTTGTCTCTAACACACGGTCTCTTCTAGTAATAATTCCTACCAGAAGATGAACCAGCTTCTACTTCAGGCCCGCTTTAGACTTCAGGTTGATTAGTCTTAATTTCACCATCCAGAGGAAGCATGAAGAAGGGGAGCTGTGGGGATGCTCAACTCTTCCGTTCTAAGTGAGAAACAAGAGGGAGCTGTGTTGCCCCTCTAAGACCTATGGTTGTAAAATTTTATAATTAAACTGGGGCAAATACTACCAAAAAAAAAATCGTTATCTCTGAGGTTTTGTAACTTTTTCAATAAACTGTTAGGCAAAGAAACAAAGGATTGGCTTTAAAATAACAGGGGTTTTTTTAGATTGGGGTTCTCTTCATTTGTTTTTGAGTCTCTAGAATTAAAAACATCGAGCTTCTCTCAACAGCTGAGAGAGTTATTTCTTTTTTCTCAAATAAAAGCTGAAGTTCTTATGTTACCATGTGACTTCAGGAAAGTAGAGGCTTTAAGAAAATGAACAAAACTAGAAAGACTTGAAATAAAATGGCATTGTAAATATTCATCTCAGTACAAGCAGAACTTTTGCTTTGATCTTTGCTGCCTTTTGCATTCATTTTCCAGGAACGTTCATCGAGAAGTTTCTTTGTTTGCCAGGATGTTTATAAAAAGCAAAGGTCTTCTTCTTTGTGAATACCTGTGTTAGTACCTTAATGCAAAATCACTGGAAATATTTATGTCACTATCTTGAAATCTCTTTGCATAAAAGTTGTAGTCAATGTTTCAGGGAGCATAAACAATTACTGTTACTTTAAATAATCAAACACTATGAATAATAGATACTCAAGGCTGATTTAGACAAAATTATTTTTACTGAATTAATTACATTGGTTAATTTATTGACATAATCCCCACCAGTATAAGCAAATTGAAACTGAAATTTCTAAACTGATATAGTAAAATTAGTACTTAAACTGTGGGGAGACCCAGGAGAGAGTGTGATTAGTCCAAAATCTGCCAGAAATACTGTTACCTCCAGTGTTTCTCAAACAATTTATAAAATAATGTGAAAATACCATGTTGTGCGCAGGGGTATAGGTTGTAGCCGTGTTGGTCTAAGGACATAGGCAGACAAGGTTCTTTGGGTAAATTTGATATCTTTTATTGGACCAACTCAAATAGTTGGAAAAATTCTTCTTTGAAAGCTTCCGGGAATAAATACCCTTCATCGGGTGTTGTTCACAAACACTTTGGAAACAGAAATAAAGTGTCTAAGATTTGGAAATGAATTGTGAATGCCCAATACAAGTATGGATATTCTTATTGATTGATTTATTGTATAAATGATCTCTGCAGACAAGAAAAAAAATTCTTCCATTCTTATCCTTGCAATATTAATACTGGGCAAATTTTGAGCTGGCACTCATTCACTGATTTCATCATCTTGTACTAGTAATCCTTGCTTGGCACATACACATATGGGCCTCTATCTTCATTTATTTTATCTACACCTGTCTCAGGAAGTCAAAATTGTGATAAAAGCAAAATACCCATTTACTAGGCTACTTGTTTATGTAGGGTGAGATTTTGTGGATAAAGACTTATGTCACACAGTGAAAGCATCATGTATACTGGAAGAAAAATGCAACATTTTAACCTGATTGATAAACTTTGAAATGTATGCTTCTTGATCCATTCCCTAGGGAGATAGTTAAATATGCCCAGAAAGGATTAGCTTCTCAATACCAAATCTGTTTACACTGAACCTAAAAAAGCTCCATGAAAATATTCCATGTCAAATGTTTAAATCTCCTGTCACAGAAACACTATAACAACACTGCATGAAAATACTGGAGGAAAAAAAAGTCAAGAATGTGACTGGTTTGCATGGGTCAAATGTTTTCCCTTCAAGTCTTGTGATATTAAAAGGCTTTCAACACTGCGAGACAGCCATGCTTCCACTCCTTGTTGGAGGCAGGCCATGCACAAACACCATACTCTCCTGGCATACTAAGCCTAGGAGTATATTAAGGATGAGGTGAGAAAGGGGCACAAAATCCATACAGTACAACTTCTCCCATCAAGCTAATATAATTTGCAGTAGCCACATAATGGCTTTGCTGTCACTCCCATAGTATATGAAATTGACTGCGTTCCTTCCTGGGTTTACATAGGTGCATTATTCCACCGTACAATAAGATACCTATGGATAAACAGCTATATAACATAAAAGGGATATTTCAGAGGATGTTATATACCTAAAGTTTCATTATAAAAATATATTATGCTGCAGTGCTAATGTGATTGTTGTGATGCACCAGGATTTTACTAAAAAAGCTAGGGCAGCATTCACTGTATATACATATATGCATATGTACAGTGTCCATTTCTCAGAAAAAAATAAGTCCAAATAATATGTCAAAATTATAAACAACTGAAAATAAGGTCTTCTCATGGAAAGTGCAAGAGCTTAACCATTGGTATTACTTACTACATTGCTCTCAATAATAAGCAATATCTCAGAGGAAAGTTAGACAACCCTGGATGGCAAATATAAATGGGATGGGATGGAATGTCATCTTACAGTTTCTCTATTAATATGCAATATGTACTATGAAAGCCCCTGACCTAAACCATTCAGAGCTTGCTTTTCAGATACAAGTCTCATCTTGTATGTACGGATAGAATTGTATGTTCAAAGACAAGCAGGGATACTTTTCAATGAGGCCTGCGCTAGCAGTTGATAGATTCTTTCTCTGAAGTGTTTGTCCATTCACTGCATGAGCCTTGTAAAGATGTCAAGCAGAAAATAGAGAAAAATATAAACATGGAAACAACTGGGAGATATCTGCTTCTGGTCTACAGTTCTGATTTTGAGGATTGCTTGTTCTACTGAGTTCTCATGTAGCCAAGTCTTTTGTGACACTGGTATGCTTCCACATGAGAAGAAAAAGAAAATAGCCTCCCATCCTTACTGTACTGTTATTTTCAGAGGCTTATGTGAGTATAAGACATAAATCATGTAGGAGCAAGGCTGTAGGAAAGTCAAATTACAGATGCTACAGTAAAAGTAAATCTTTCAAATCAGTCCATTCATCAGTGGATTCACAACTCCTAATTCATAGCAGATTAAATTAAATATTGAACAAGGAAGTAGTTAATTTCCCTATAGTAGTCTATTAAATTACCATATATCTTTACAGATACTTTGTTTTTAATATATTGTTATGCTTGAAAAGAAAGGATTATGGTGCTCACAAAACAGTCACTATAGACTCTCATCTGGAGTTTCAGCAAGGTGGTTTTAGCTTGAGCACTCTTGAGTTTGAAAAGCTCATAGAATAGGTTTCTGATCTGTCTTACACTGATTGAACTCCGATTCCAGTGCAGTCCTCCTGACTCACATATGTGTAAGTACCACCAGGATCAGGTCCATAGTTTTTAATATTACAAAAATAAATTAAACTGATTAAAATTAAAATCTGATTGGATTAAAATATTAAGATGTAATAAAAACAAGAGAATGTCAAAGGATGTTGCTGCTGTTTACAGTTGGATCAAGATTTCTAGGGCTGACATTTTTTGACTGGTCCAAGATTATAGCATTTTTACAAAAAAAACTTTTTGTGGTTTTCTTGAGAGCAATATGAATTTTTAAATTGTTTTTTGACACATTTCTTAATGGAAAATTTGTGCTTTTTATGTGTATCATGTGGACCTATTGGCAATTTTTTGTACCATTTTTAATGGATACTTGACTGGTCAATTGACTAAACTTTCCTATCAGTCTCTTCCTGGGATTTGCTTTGTATGGAGAGTTACCAGGAGGTTTAGAGATACTGTAAAGATTTCCTGAAATCCTTCCTTCCACTCTGAGGCATCCATCTCTCCCTGTGTACTAAACAGGGAGTCAAAGTATCTAGTATGTGGGTTGTGAATGCCATTTTAGACAAGGAGCCTAAAAGGCATTGCAACCCATAACTTCTACCTGCCTAGATGTCCTGATCCTTGCCCTTGGTGTCCCCCATCATGCATGTAGACTAGTCAATGAACAAAATGAATGAGTATAGTTCAGGAGAGGTTTTGACAGGAATATTTACTGGTAGTTAACTGGTTCGTCTGAGGTGCTTAATATAATGGATCAACAGTAATATCTGTTTTAATACAGAATCCACATTAGTAGGATTACTTTACCTCATCGTTTACTTAGTTTAGTAACTCTTATGTCAGTTTTAACAGTGCACATAATTTATCAAGTGATACATTTGTTTCCCTAAGGGCCATGTCCTGAAGTGAAGCCCTTATTCAATTTTTACTCAAAGAGGACCTATGACCTAGACTACAAGCAGGCATTTCCTTTTAGAGAGGCAAATTTTTTAGAAATTTCTTCTGCTAGAAATTTTTCTGGGAGAGGGATCAGTACAGATGCCACCTTCTTTTGTACTCTCTGGTGATTGATCTGGGGAAGTTCTAGGGACCAGACTGCTCCACTCATGGTCCAAAGGCACTGGAGTACCAGGGCAAAGCCCCACAGGGAAGCTTCTCCGACATAGCAGTTTAAGTGCCATGTGCTCACAGCCCCACATGTGAGGCTGCAGATGCCAGCTTTGAAGTTGTCCCATGGAGGCAGATCTTCTGCCACGTGGCACATTCAAAGCCCTCACCCATAGCCCCCTTGAGCAGAAGGAACAGTAGGATAAGTTTCCCCACCCCCCTTTTCCAAACAGGGAACTTCCAAATTTTGGGAAAAAAACAGTTGAGAAGTTTGTCCCCCAAGGGGACAGCTTCCAGATTAGCACCTGGAAGATCATTTTTTTTCTGGAAGGGGCATGTTTGTCCTGGAAGAAATTAGGCAAATGCCTGTATGCTTATAATTTCTACCAGAAGAGCTGCAATTCTCCCAGTAGAAATGTAATGCCTGTACATTGCCCTTAGTCATTGATCTTGAGTTGCTTGAAACTGCAGCAAGGTAGGACTGGAGTAATTCTTGTAGGACAAGGAAACCCTTGGAAGAACTGACACAGTTATTTTGTCTCTCTTGCTTCAGAGAGATTTTTTTAAATTTCAGTTTGTCCACGTTGGTGACCTTGATAGCTTGTCACCTGCCTACAGCAATGGGCTGAACCTACAGCAGTAGGCTGACCCTTTCTACTGTTATTCATGTTTGCTGTGTCCAGTTGAGCAGGGGCTAGCATTTGCAGCAGCCCAAATAATAGCAGGACAAATTTGTGCCGCTATTTTGTTCTGCAGTGCACACACCTGCTCATGTGGTTTGCAGTGAGACACATTGTCCCACTGTTCCATGTGCTGCAAGAGGAGCTGGCTGGGGCACAGGGTGCCTCAGCACAGAGCTAGTTGGCAGGCAGCCTCCATGCTGAGGCACCCTGTACTCCAGCCAGCCAGGGAGTGGTATGTTGAGATGGGGGAGCAGGCAACCTGGGAGTGGGGCACAGAGCCCCCGTGCTGAGGCACTGCATGATGAAGAGCACCCACACTGTAGCACCCTGCACCCCAGCCAGCTGCTTCCCTGGGGTGCAGCGTACCTCAGGAAAGGGGAGCAGGCAGCCTTGGCCTGGCTCCTCCCCTGTCTCCACATGCCTCTGTGTGGGGGCTCTGAATTATTAGCTCTTTCCATGAAGGACTGGGTGTAAAGATAAGAACCAAAAAGATATGTAGGGCTGTTACTTTCCAAGCCATGCCATTATATCAGAATTTTAACTTCAGTATTAAAAAAGTAACTTTACATATTTATGCAAGAATGTTGAAAATGTGAAATAACTTCAACTGAAGTAGGGACAGCTGCTTCATGGAGCACCCCTGGATGAGGTGAGTGATGGGGAGTCTCTCCCTGTATAGTCCTGGGCCACTGACCGGCTGGAAAGCACTCCAGGTCTCCACGTGGTAGACAGCTCTTCTCCCTCCTGTATTTCCAGGGGCTTTTTATTCATGGCACTCTGTCCTCCTCCTCCGTACAGACCTGCTTCTGCTTTCCTAGCTGTGCCAGGTTGTGGGAGCATGATGTAACACTCGATGCACCACCCAACCCTCAGGGAGCAGGTAGTAATAAACTGCTGTGGTGACGCAGCTCTCTGCTCTGTCACCATCAGCTCTGCACCATCACCATCAGCTCTGCAACTATAGGTAAGTACTGGCTGTCTCTTATCCTTACCGGGCATCCGGTGACCCTCCACTGGTGGCCTGTTGTGACTCCAGGGGCCTTCCCCATGGGGACCAACATGCCTGACTCGTCCTGCTGTTACACTTATTATTGTATATCAAAGTCAAAATCCACCTTTATGCATCTTGACAATTCATTCATTTACCTTGACAGAAAGATTCATTTACTAACACACTTTGGCAAATCTTGAAACAGACCTGGCCAGTGTATCTCATGTTTGCAGATTCATCCTGCACCACTAGATAAATCAAGATGGAACAACTGTTGTTAACAGTTCTCTTGATCTTGTGTCTGTTGTTGGTTTCATTTTGATAAAACTTAAATATGTTGATTTGTTAATATGTATATGTAAAACAAATGCATGTGGTATTTACTAAAATAAATACATTGCAAACTGGTGTCAAAACAAGTATTTTTATGACAATTACCTTTTGTTCATTAAGAATAATTTCCCTATAGAGCGGCATCTTGAAAATGTTCATAAGTAAAAATACCTTTTCCAAATGAGCAACATGGCACTCTTCAGTATTCATCAAAACTGTTCTACTGCAGCTATTCACAAATTTAATCCTGTTTTTTTATGGTTCTGAAAAATGAAAGGAGGATCTTAATCCCAGAAACAGAAAATGTAGCAAATAACAACAACAAAAAAAAATTGTTATAATCACAACAAAACTAAGATCTTTATAGCAACTGTAAATTGTATAAATGCTTACTTGGGAAATTCAAATGATGTGAAATTGGCTAAAATTTCCCATGACCTCTTATTTCTGTGTGACCTACATTATAATGCAACTTGCTTTTTCCATGAAGAGCACATTGTAGCTTTTAAACTTGAAAGCTGAGCAGGACTTTATTACTAGGTGCTGCTGAAATAGAATTAACAAAGGAATCAATTTGTTTTTGAATTTTTTGCTTCAAGTAGCATCCAGTAATATATTTCATTTAACTTTTGCAACAACGTGTCTTTATATTTTTTTCTAAGCTAAAACTACCTGATTGGAATCATTCACTTTAAATTGGCTCTAAATACTCCACAGGTATATAAGGAAATGCAAAGCTGGCTGCTGATTTATTAACAAAATATGGTTCACCTACAACCAGGGGATTGATTCAAAGACAAAAGCACTGCTTGCCTGCCCTGTGCTATTACAGTACTCTATTCTACAAATGTGTAATCAAGAACGACAACAGGAAACAAATGTTTATAACTGATAATAGCAAGGGCAGTAGCAATGCTGATTAACATATATACTGTTTAATTTCCAGGTGGCATATTTTATCTGCCAGGGAAGACTGTAAAAATTAAAGCATTATTTTTGTGGCTGTAATAGATTTAGAAATAATTTCATAAACAAAAAACATTTTGCTGGATACAAGGATGACAGTCTTCCAGTAAATAGGGAAGCTATCAATGAGTCTGTAGATGAGGCCAGTCTGAGATACTTGCATTTGACTGCAGATATAGCAAATAGTTTTTGGAGGAAGGAGTACAGCCTAGTAATGTCAGGTTACAGCTCTTTTGCTCTCATCTATTCAACTCAGTAGTGAGGTAAGTTTGCTTAAAAATGATCAATGTCTTGTTGGTGTCCCTGGGGTTGATTCAGTGCCTGAATCTCCCAGATGTGGATGTTAATATCACATTTCTTCAGTTTGGCCTTCAAAGGGTCCTTGAATCTCTTCCTTTGCCCATCTCTATAGCATTGGTGAGCTGGGAATATAGGACCTGTTTTTGGAGTCAGTTGTCAGGCATCCTTATGACACATCCTGACCAAAGGAGCTGGTGCCATATAAACATGGCTTCAGCGTTGATGGTGTTTGCTTGAGCCAGAGTGTTGGTGTTCATTTTTCCATACTCCCAATTGATATGGAGGATTTTCCAAAGACATTGCTGATGGTAACATTCCAGAGCTTTCTTTTGCTTCTAACATGCCATCCAATTTTCACACCTATACAACAGGGTAAGGGTGACAACAGACTGGTAGATGAGAATTTTGGTTTGGGTCCCAATGTCATGATTATAAAAGACATGATTTCACAGATGTCCGAAGCCAGCAATAGCAATTTTTTTCTGGTGTTGAATATCATTGTCTATGTTGCTTGTGGCAATTCTCCTACTGCTGTCTAGGTGGAATTTGGCAGATTTTGTTTAAGGCACCTTTTCCAAACCCCTTCCAAGATGGGGTGAGCAGAGTAAATCCAACAGATGCCTGCTCAGTCATGATTGCAGAAGCCAAATAGTATATCTGTCTTGGTTCCAAGTACAAAATAGCTATCATACAATTATCATATCAGTGTAGGTCCGTGACTAGAGGCTTCTAGTAATCATCGCAAGCACTTGCCTTCATCACCACTCACCCATTGTTGTAGGACTTGCTAGTGAAGGAAGATGCCTACACATGATTTCTTTTAATGTAGGGGTGCTACTGCACATCAACAACCACATGATACTTCAAGGGAAGGAAACTGTAATCCAGTGGCAAGGAAAACCTAAATGACCAGAGCTTTCTATTCAGCTGTAGCCTTCATCTGCCTTTGCAGTCATTGTCATTCACAAAGAAACAAGAGAGTGAATCCAGGCTGACCAGGAGACAGTAGGTTAGAAGAATTAAATAATGTAAAAGTAATTGGTAAAATAAATATTAGATTGATACTGCTGTCAGTAATGGGACATGCATTTCCTCCTGGACATGAAATGTCAGCTTTCAAGTTTTGGTGATGATGCTGTTCACAGGTTGGAGAATAGGAAGCTTTGGTCAGAATAGACAGTATTGGAACTGGTTCAGAGTTTTTCCTCTTGTGTTAAAATCGAATAAAATGGTAAGAGACACTTTCTCTGTTCTTGGGACTGTCACAGGCTTTCTATGTAATATTTGATTCCTCTAAATTTCAATTGTTGATCTACCAAATGCAGATAAAGAATGATGTGCTTCATACAAAGGAAGCTAAGTTTCATTCATTTTTGCAAGACTCAGACAACAGATAATATATGTGAAGGGAATTATTGCTGGGTAACCATCACTCCCTTTGTTGGAGAATCCCTGCCCCTCCTCTCCCTCCTCCCGCAGAAGGAGGACAGGTGGTTTTCTAAAGCAGGTAAAATATGAGTACCCTTCTTAGCAGCAGATGAATTGAATCGCTAATCCTGTGAATATGTATGAAATTCTGTAGCGTTATTTTGTACAATCATATTGAACTCCTGTATGAAACAAAAGCATGTGCATGACACCTGCAAGATCAAAGCTTTTCTGAATGAAGTTGCTCTTAAATTGCCTTGGGTAAGTCTTAATTTTCCCTTACTTCATGATATGACTTCAAATGATCCTGCTCAGAGCACCTCTCTTCTCCTTCTCTACTTTGCTTTTGAGTATGCCAGCCATGTCCCTTTATACAGTCTTTTTTTTATAAATTTTAGGGGAGATTTTCAAGGGAAAAGAGGCTTCCAGGTTCCACTTTGTACCTTTTGTGCCTGTTAGGATATTCAGCTTTTCAATTAGGCTTCTAACCCTTTCATGATCTCTCAGTTTTCCATAGGTACACACAGTTGAACAGATATAGTCTTAGTTGATAGATATGTGGTTGCTTTCTTTTGCTCTCTCATTTGATTTTCCTCTGTGCATTCAATACTTTGTTAGTTTTCTAAGCTGCTTCCTGAAATTATACTTTATGTATCAGATCATTTCTAACCAATTTTAAATCATTCTGCAGCTCTTTTATTTGTTGTGGGCATGAATACATGAACACACAAACCTGTATACTTTACAGCAGTTTGTATATCAATGTAAAATTACAGTGATACAAATGAATGGATACATACTTATCACTCAGTTATCCTAGGTTAGAAATCACACAGTGGATGCATCTACACAAAATGTTTACTGTGGAGCTGATTTATTACCTCCACAATAAACATCTCAGCATTTACATGTGTACCCCTATTAGGGTACAGGAAACTAATAAACTCTGAAGCTGTGTAGTATTTGTAGATACCAATACTACCCTGCTGTGATGCTTTTTCGTGTGCAGCAACACACGAAAGATAGTGACCAGGCTGGCTGCGACGTGAGACTTGCCCCACACTGAAACACCCTTGTGCCCCAGCCAGCCCCTCAGCAGCACACTGAGCCCAGTTGAAGCAGCCCTGGGCTGGAAGGCTGATCCCCCAGGCTCCCTGCCAGCTGCGGCTACTCCAACGGGGCTCTGTATGCTGTTTGAACATTTGCTTGGGAACAAAATAATCCAGAGCAATAAGCCCCAGAGTTTATTCATGTGCACTACTTGCATGTGTAGGTTTGCCCAGTCAGTAGCTATTTGCTATTTTGCCACTAGGCATCATGGGTGGAGGATATCAAGGTGAGGGATACTTCAGCCCTCCTTGAGATAAACTCCCATAACATTGGAGGCTTTTGAGTCCAAGTTGTCCAGAGGATTCTGACGCCTATTTTTTTCAGACCACATGATAGAAACCTAGAGGTTCAAGATCCTGCAGATAAATGTCATTGAGTTGTAGTAATATTTATGGTGTCACAACACTTGAGTCTAAGCTATGGTTCTGACCCACATCATAACCCTGCTGCACAAATTGGTTTTCTAGAGCTATGACCATGGCAGACCACATTGACCAAGTCTCAGAAAAGGCTAATACTAAAACTATTTGGCTTGTTCCACATGGTGACTGGGAGGTGCCCTTGGACAAATAAATCTAGGATATGAACAACAATGGCCTATTTTGAGACCATCTCCAGATTGTTTCCTGCTGGCTTTGGACATGGAGAGAAAGCTAAGGCCAGGTGGGAGAGGGTAGTGTTGCAGACATGAGCAATTATTAGTGACATAAAAACTTTAGGATAAGAAAAAACATACTTCTTCAAAATCTGCACAGAAATCTACCCTGAGCTGGGGAAGCAGATCACCAATGCTCAAATCTCTTTGACTGTGAAAAGTGGCTGGTGATAGCTAATTGAAAAATGGCAAATCCCAGCTGTCATTCAGCCATCACCAACCAGGTGAGGATTGGAAAATTCACTCCTGGAATCACACTTAATATGGTTTGCACAGTTTGCCCCACATATTTCCTAGTCTCCAGGAAACTGCAATGGGCCTAACTATATTCATGTGATCGACTACATACATGTTGCAGTACTTTCTCTTGCCCATGATGAGTGCATCCACACATACAAGCAGGTGCACTTGCAGCAGCTCAAGTAGAAGTCGTGCAAATTTGAGCTGGGGCTTCTTGCCTAAGCACGTGCTCAGACATGCACTTTGTTGTGGAGCAAATTGTGCCACTTGGGGCAAAAAAACACTGCCTGGCTCCTACCGGATCTGCAGCCAGGGGGAGCTAGAGCCCAGGGCCAGCATCTCTGCTATCCCCAGCAGTATAAAAAACTGCCCTGGCAAGTAGCTCAGGGCTACTTGCTCTCAGGAGCTTCTGGGACCCAGCCAATTGGTACCTGGGTTCACTATCCCTTGTCCCAGTCCTAAGAGTTCCCTGAACCCTTTACTCACTGCAGCAGTCTGGCAGTGGGGGTTTCTGCCTGGCTGTGACCTGCCGCAAACCTGCCAGACACAAATGAGGCATCTGCCTCTCTGGGCCAGCTGCCAGTTGGCTGTGGCTGCAGAGTTGGCCTTTGTGTTGGCCTTTGTGTGCCCCCTGCCCGGCCATCTAGGCAGCTATCGTCTGGAAGATGTTCTGGGTGTGGTGGCCTGCTTTGAACTTTCAAAGCATGTCCTCCTGGCCCCAACTGGCCAGGACATCAGCCACAGCCAGCTGGGTCCAAGGTGCCAGCTCTGAGCAGGAAGGGTCCTGCCACTGGCCTCCCTAGCAGGAATTCTGGTGTTCCCAATTGGAAAACTGAAAAATTCCTAATAAAAAAATCCCAAAGCCACTCTGTAAAATACCCCCAAATCCATGTTCCTCCACAATTAAAACAAAAGTTCACTATAAAGAGAGAGAGTAAGAGTGAGACAGAGAGACAGCGATCAGTTGGGCATTGTTTTATTGATATAATCGACAGAGTTAAAGCAATTTTGAAAATTACCAGTGTCGCTATCATAAAACTAAAGTGAACTCTAAATACATGCATCATGAACTCATGAATACATTAATATATATTTTGCTGCCCCCCACAGGGGTTACAGCCCCCCCACAGGGGCCACATCTCCCCCTGCAGGGCTCACATGCCCTGCCCCACCCCCGCTGGGTCCCCCAGCCTCCTAATTGCTGCCCTACCTGGCCCCATCCTCTGCTGGTCCCTGCAGCCCCCTGATGGCTGCCCACCTGGTCCCATCCCCCACTTGCACCCCCAGTCCCCCATGGCTGCCCCAACAACCCCAGCCTCCAGCACTTAAAACAACCAACCAAACAAAAAAGCCTCTACTCACCAGGAACTGGTTGTGAGGGCTCCAGACCCTCCTGGCAGAGCCCCCTTGCCTGGGCAGCACAGGGCAGCGGGGGGCAGTAAGGGCCTGGGCTGGGGCCACTGGGGGTGTCACCCAGCCCTGCACTGTGCAGAAAGGGCCCCAGTGACCTCAGTGCCAGCTGGAACTACCAGTAAGTGCCAGGGTTGGGTTTTGGGCGGGTTTTTTCCCCTGATGCTGGGGTGGGGGGGAAGGCATGGAGGGGCTCAAGGGGCCACCCCATGCCTTCCAGCATCAGGGGGGATGAGGCTGGGTGGGAAAGGGATTGGGCAGGCTCAGGGGGCAGGCAGGGGATGGGGCCAGGTGGAGAAAGGATCGGGGGTACTCAGGGGGCAGGTGGATGGTGGGGCCAGGCAGGGAAGGGATTGGGGGGGGGCTCTGGAGGAAGGCAGGAGGTGGGGCCGGGTGAG
>NW_017728994.1:75203057-75242915 GCF_001723915.1 Gavialis gangeticus | reverse complement strand
GAGGAAGGGGTCAGGGAGCTGGGGGGAGTGGGTGGGGACCCTCATGGTCCCCTCCTCCAGCCCTCTGACCCACTGGGTCCAGGCAGTGTGCCTGGGCAAGGGCTAACCATAGAAACTCTCTAGCAGCCAGAGTGTCTCTATGGAGGACCCAGCCTCTGGTTGTCCCAGACTGTGCTCTGCCCTGCTTTTTTTTTCTGCAGGGTTTTTTGGCCCCTGGATATCTAGCAGTCTAATTTTGCCCACATGCTGCAAACTTGCAGGACTGGGAACATTTTCTCATTCCTGCACGTGCCTCTTGCAGCATCTCAAAGGGGTTTAAGATGCTGCAAGAAGCATGTGTGTGCTTGCCTGGACATGCCCAATGGGTCTATACATGGGTCTATGTACACAAACAGAAAGGGTTTCTTCTTTATTGTGCAGTAGAGTAGTGATACTCAACTTGCCAGTACTGTAGGCCAGTTTCCATGAGCAGGGCAGTCCATGGGCTTGCTCCAGTATAACATTGGTGCACAGGGCTGGTCTGCCAGTGTGATCCATCACTCCAGCAAAGTTTTGCTTGGATTTGGCTAGATAAAGTCAGATCTGGCTGTGGCCTGGCTTTGCATACTGGCATAATCTGGTACACAGGGCCATGTCATTCAGCCTACAGGGCTCTCCACAAGTCCAGGAATTTGACACTGAGGGAGCAGTGGCAGCATTAATTGCCATAGTGCTGGAAACTACAGAAATTAACACTGCCACTGCTTCCCAACCACTAAATTTCTGGCTGTCATCCAACCTCTGGGTTGGATGACATAGCTTCATGGGCTAGATTTGGCCTGTAGGCTGGAGGATGAACACTGTTCTAGAGTATCATGGATCACTAAGGGAAGTTTGCACATGTCATAGATGAATGTCTCTGAAAAATGTATGATGCCAGGATCTTTCACAGCTCTAATCTTTCTCCCTATTGAGGTAGAGAGAGTTTGCTTACTTGTTGGGGAGAGGTAACATGTGCAGGGCTTAGTTCTCTTGGTTGAACTCAAGCATACTTAGAACAGCCTGTGGTTAGATTGGTTGAAGAGATGGACTCATAGGATGTGGACCTCTCCTGGAAGAGGATATTACTGGCCCTGGATATTACAGGGAGCAACTCCTGCTACTGTGTACTGAAGAGGAGAATGATTTTACCTATGTCCTGTCTGCCTTTGTCCTGATTCTTATGTAGCTGTCCTTAAAATCAGGGCTGGGGTTGGCAGTAAACTGGAGCTCTGAGGTTGCCTGTAGATGTTCTGGGAGGTTGCTCCAATGCACTGTAATTACAGCATATCAGAGCAGACTCTATTAATTGAGTCTGCTGGAGCATGGGAGTTACTGCACTTCAGCAGTTTCCTACATCTCATGTACCAGCATCCCCATGCTTCAAAATGGCGGTGGTGGGGAAGCTTTAAAGCTTTAACTAAAGCTCACCATTTTGAAGTGTGAGGATGCTAATACATGAGACACTGCAGTGCTTTAATTACAGCAGCACTTGGAGCCGCTCTATTTAAAGCCCCCCTACCCCCAGAGCACATGTAAAAGTGCCCTGAGTTGTCATCTCCAGCCAAGGAGCACACGGACCTCCTAGTACCCAAACACCTGTTGACATTGTCCACCTTCATGCACTTGTTTTTCAGGTCGTTGTTCTTTTCATGGCACTGCTAGCAATCCCAAGTGTGACCATCCTGCTTTTCTTTGATGGCAGTCTAAAAGTACCTTACATACCAATAAACTATAAGGTCAGTGGCCTCCTTATGCCTCCAATTGCTGGCATAGCAGATGACACAGACATATTTCTGGGGATGGGATGGGATGGGATGGGATGGGATTTTGGATCACTGCTAGATTTCCTGAAGTGTAAAAGAGGGTGGTCAAGCACAAAATGGTAGTGTAATGTCTTTGTAACTAACTGCCTGCATATATTTTCTTTGTTTATTCATTTATACAACCCAATGGAAACAATCCAGGACCTTAGACTTATTGCATTTTTAATACCTTCAAATAATATTTTATTGTTTTCTCTTAGTATGGTATTGGGTTTCACTTCTTTCTGGTTTTCTGTTCCTAGTGTAGCAAAACCCCCAGTTTTTTTTTTAAACTTAAAAATGCATTCCCTCCCCTTCCCCAACCATTTCTGACTTCTGCTCTGCCCTCTCTATCCCTTATAAGTGATTACAAGTAGTACTAGGCAAGCTAAGTTCTTATACACCCATATAGTAACAAGCCCGTTTTTATATTGGAAACAGTGTTCTATTATGTTTGTATTGATTTTTACTGTTTTATATTGAATTTATATGATTTAGGTCTATGTCTGTAAAGTGATGTCAAGTAATGTCAAGTTTCCATCTTGTATGTCAAGTCTCCATCTTGTGTCCTCCGCCTGGGTGTAACCTATGTTGCAACTGTGACTCATATCTAACCAGTTTCACATAAATTGGTTCCTGAATGACTGAGGGTGCTTGAGGTACAATGGTAGCAGGCCTCTATTGAATGATCAGCCCAACAACTGGACCATCAACAAAATGACTAAACTATTGCCTTGCATTCACTCACCCAGGAACCACAGACCTCACCCCGGAACAGAGACAAAACCCAGCATTTGAAAGATAAAGAACCTACAGAAACCCAACATTTGGAAGAGAAAGACCCTACAGAAAACAGCAACCCCACCATTGTGTCCTACTAGACAGTCAGGACACCTGGATCTGCATGTATGCATCTGACCAGGACTGTCCTTGCCTGGACCTGTCCTTCCCATAGAAGACACAGGTAGCCACAGAGTGTGATCTCTTTGGAATGCCCTCTCCATCTGGACCGGCACTACACCACACCACCTATCCACCCAGATGCCCTGCCAGCGACCCCCTCTGGACAACACCTTGCTGGAGAAGACCCCAACTGGCCATCAAGGATTAACTCACAGGCCAGGATAGGTAGCTATCACCCACTTTCCTTCCCCAAGCAAAGGACCTGGATTCTGTCCCTATGTACCTTGCCTTCAATCCCTCCACCAAGCCTTTTTCTCTCCTGCTACCATTGTCTGGGTGCATGTGTAGGAACCAATAACTTTGTGGGGCTGTGTAGTGTGTTGTCTGTTTAATGAACCAGTTATTTTTAAACCCTGAGTTGGCTTTTGTCTTATTGACCTCCTGATCCTCCTCCTTGATCTCCCAGATTTCTGCCTTTCAGTTTCCAGCCCCCATCTCTCAGCTTTCTGCCTCTCTGTTTCCTGGCTGTCGTCTCCTTGCCACCACTTATCTGCCTCCTGATCTCCCAGCTTTCTGACTCTCAGTTTTCTAGGTGTCTCTTCCTTGCCACCATTTATCTGCTTCCAATCTCCCAGCTTTCTGCTTCTCAGTTTCCAGCCCTGTTTTCCCAGCTTTCTCCTCCTCCTTTCAGACCCAATTTCCCAGCTTTCTGCCTCTCTGTATCCTGGCTGTCTCTTCCTTGCCACCAGGCTTTTTCCCTCACTTCCACCCTGGCACCAGGTGACCCTGAATAACCCCAAGCACCAAGTTACCCCTAATGTCCCCTAGTGTTAACACACAGCCACAAAGTGCTTGTTTGTGTACGTGTGTGTGAACTCATAGTAGTGTTTGTGTATGTGTCTATAATTTTGTATCATGTCCTCCTGTCTAACAGTACAATATTGGGATCCTGAGTGTTGATCTGGTGTGTGTTAAGTTAACATTAGAAAATGCTTCTCAGTCTCTGACATCCTTAAACATGTCTCTTGTGAGTACTAACATTTTTAAGTAGTTGTGGAATTTGAGGCCCAAAAAATAAATCATGTGAGACTCTTGAGAAAGAACTAAATCACCTTGAAGAGAATGTAGGCCCTGAGAGGAGGTTTCATTTGGTTTGAGAGTAGAGTGTGAAATATTTCAGTTATTTAAATTAGTTTTAATATGGTAACTAATATACAAGTACCTGAACCAAAAAAAAGACATATTTTCATGAAAATTGATTAATTCAGTAGAAAAGCCTAGTATTGACTATACCTGGAAGCTGATATGCCTACTTAGCATCACAGGTGATGGTTTGAGGGCAGGATTGTACTGCAGTAAGTACCAGTATGAAGTTCTTTGCTTTGCCCTCTGCAGTGTTTCTATGTAAAAATATTGTTCATTTGTCAGCAAGGTATCCATTAGAACAGCTAAGCTTTTAAAAGAAAACATTGTGGATTTTAGTATTACCTAGGATTAATAACTCTTTTTCCTAGATGTGGCATTCTATAGAACTGTCTATACTACAGCAACTATATTTTAACATTAGCATAGTGACCACAAACCCCATGGGACTGAATAGACAGTGGCTGATTTGTGGTAAATACAAGTAACAGTTGGCACAAAATCTTTCATCAGATTCTATTAGATTCTGTACTTATATCAGATTCAAAAGCATGTCTTGATTTTTATTTTTCATTCATAGTGAATAAAAAGAAATTTCCAGACCTATTGAAATTGAAATTAGGAAAATCCTACTAGACTTTTGTGAATGATGAAAGACCAAATTGGTTAAACCTTTCATATGATACCACTATGTATCTTCCAGAGTCAGGCAGAGAGAGTCTAAAATTACAGAGCCATTCTTTGCAAGTAGGGACAGTAGCAACTAAGATACTGAAATATATTATCAATGGGCTGGATTGTCCCCTCCAAACACAGACCCATATTGAGAAGGTCTGTTCTCAGCAAAATAGAAAAAGGGGTCTAAATTAACAATGCAACACTAATCCCCCCTTCTTTCTAGGACCTGCCTGTTACTCACTGGGGTTATGGCGCTGTGACGTTTTTGCATGGAAGATCTAAAATCCCACTGGATACTTCATTCCATAGACTATAGATATCCTAGTTCAAGTCAGACCAGTCCACAGTACTTATGCCAAAACTGGCACAGGCAGCTGCTGTGTGGTGCGCAGTGCCAAGTGCTCAAGTAAAGGAAGGTTGTGGAATGGAGGTAGGGAGGCTCAAGACATAATGCAGAGTAGGAGCAGGACACTACTATAGCAGGGCAGGAAACTGCTACATCAGAAGTCATCACCAAGAAATCAAATTGAGCGCTCCCTGGTCATGAAGCTTCTGACAAATTAAGGGCTTTGAATACTCACTCACTATATATAATAGGCCTGTGCGAAGTAGCTAGTATTCACTTCAGATTCGGTCGATTCAGGGGACAGGGATTTAATTCGCTGATTGGAATCACTGTCCTGAATAAATTTGGCCAAATCTCCAAATCACCCAGGCCCATCCCCTGCCCGCTCCTAGTCTGGCAATGGGCTGCCCTGCCTGCCCCAGTTCTCGGCACTTCTGAAAAAAAAGCCCCAACTCACCAGGTGCTGCCAGGTGGGGGGCAATCCCTGCTGCCCCCCACTGCCCCATGCTGTGTGGGGGGCTCTGCATCAGGCTCCCAACCCTTCCCCCACTGCTGTCTGGGCCCTCCCATGGCTGCCCCACCCACCCCAGCTCCCAGCCCTTTAATGGAACCCCCCCCCAAAACCCCAGACTCACCAGTTTCTGACCAATGGGAGGTGATCCCCACTGGCCCATGCCATGTGGGGGGCTCTTCCACCAGTCCCCTGAAACCCTGAGGCTGCTGCAGGATTTGGAGAGGCCAGGGATTTTTTTGTGTTTTTTTTTTTCTTAAGGGCCAGAGCTGGGGAAGGTGGAGCAGCCATGGCAGGGGGCGGCTGGGACAGTGGGGGGGGGAAGATTTTGGGGCCTGTGACAGCTTCTCCCATGCAGCATGGGGCAGTGGGGTGCAGCAGAGATTGCCCCCTGCTCAGCAGTACCTGGTGAGTGGGTTTGTGTTTTTAAAGCTGGGGCAGGTGGGGCAGCCATGGGGAGGGCTGGGGGAGTGGGAGTTAGTGAGGGAGACTGGGGGAATCAAGCAGGAGATGGGACCCCCCATGGTCTCCTCCCCCATTCTCCAGCTCTCCCCCCTCCCCGCCCCCTACTTACCAGCTCAGAGCCTGGCTCCAGGTCCTGCAGCAGTAGGCGGGGACTGCCCAAATCACTGAAGCTTTCTGAACCTTTCCAAAGATTCCAAGAGTTTCAAATCTATTTGCACCTTTTTATTCGTCCCCTGATTTGATTCGGATTTGGAGATTCAGCCAATTGGGTCAAATCTCCTCCGAATTGAATCAGCACCCAAAGCTTTACACAGGCCTAATATATAACTGTGGCAGTTAACTGACTGTTGTCAGTGACACCTCTTACAGCAACATCTTGCCCCAGCTCAACTTCGGTACAGATAGAGGCTTGAGCCTTCTTGCCTCCATTCTAGTGCCCTAGGGTGCAAACTCGACACCTCTGAGGGCATGGATCAGAGTAGTACATGGGGTGGAAGGAGGGAGGGTGGTTTGACTTGTGCCATGCCTCCCAAAAAGTTTGGCCACCACTGTCCTAGTGGATATCATTTTTAAAATTGAATTGAATTATGGTAATATTAGTAAAATAACATTATCTTAGTTTGCATATCTGAATGTTGTAGTGTATGTGAGATGTGGGGCAGAGATGAGAATTTTGTGGAATGTGTCATCAATGGCAACCCCATGGATATTTTGTTTGTAAGAAAACAAGATGGTCAGTGGAGGACTGTAAAAGAGCAGCTGCCTTAAAACCTTCCTTTCACCATAGCTCTGCAGGGTCAGGAGACACCAATGAATCTTCTTTCCAAGGGAAAAATTAGACAAAGTATGTAAGATTAACCTCAAGGAGCTTCCTACATTGCCTGATGTTCAATTTCCCCTCTGTGGGATGTTCCTCCCTGTCTCACACCCATTGACATAAAATCCAAGGATAATGCAGAATTCATCATAAAGCTAGTTGATGGCTTCTCTGAAGATTTATGTTCTTTTTCTCAAAGAAGGGAACACAGCCTTGTGCAACTGAATAGCCATGAATCATATCAGTATCATGGGCAGAATAATGGGAAGTCAGTGTATTTTAAAAATCTAATATTAACTTTAAAAAGGAAGTTTATTTAGATATTTTAAAATTTTGTTTCTCCTTTGTGATCCTTGCCATTAGCCAGAGTTAGGGGCCATATGGATTATTTCTGTTAAGAAGCCAATTATTATTGGCACTAGTAACTTTTGCAGTTCTGTTTCACTGCAAGGAATGTACAAAGTTTTCCTTCCCTGAAAAACAAACAGCAGATGGTATCCTATCTCATAGCCCCTTCCATTTAGGCCCTGTTTTATAACTCTCTCTCAAAGGTTGGGTTTTTCCCCCGTCTCCAGGCACTGGTACCAAAGTTTCTCTTGCTCTCCAGTGTGCTTCCTTGCTGTTTTCTTTCTCAGCTTCTTTGGTCTGTCTGTCTTTCACAGGCACTAAAATGTACAAAACAAAAGCAGCAAAAATAGTTTGCTCCCAATGCCTGTGTTTGGGTTGTAGGCTTTTAGGCTAAATACAGAGAGTAAAAAAGCTCAAGGCTGAATCGATTCAGTCTTTGCAGGTTAATCTAACTTGCAAATGTTACACTGAGAAACAACTGAACACACATTTACCTTTGATTCAGGAAATACAGCCACATGCCTGCAATGGCTGAGACCAGAAGCCATGGGTGCTAAAGCATGGCTCTCTGGCATATCCTCTTCTTGCTACTCCAAGGTATCTGAGATTCGCAGTCTAACATCACAGAAGCAAGACTCTGCAAGGTTGCTCATGACTTCCTCTTCCTGCTCCAGGTGCCTCTGGGATTTGTAGTCCACAGCCACAGCCAGCAGGAAGTTTCAGTAAGTTTAGCAGCAGGGCAGCTCTGTACTCAGCAGGAAGCGGGGTTTAACTGGAGGAAGGGGATTTTAACCCCTCTCCCTGGCTCCAGACCCAGCCAAGGTTTATCTGTGGGGGGGCAGTCCCTGCCTCTCTCTCCCTACCCCACCCAACTTTTCTGCTAGAGCAGCCCAACCCAGGGCTGGAAAGCATGCTGGGATGCTAGGAGACTATGATTTCACTTAGACAAGGAAGGGGTCTAGGGCAGAAGTTCCATAAACCAGTTTGACCCAGATCAGTTAAGTCTGATACTGCATTCAACCAGGTTTATCTTAAACCAGTTTCAGCCATTTTCAAACTGGTTTATGTGCACTGAACTTCTGTTCTGTTACAGATTTAGACCAGTTTCTGAAGACTTAAACTGGTTTATGTTTAACTTCTGTCCCTAGGCCTATTGTTTCAAGGAACTTAATTATTTTTCACTGGTATCTTAAATGAAAGGCAATGATCACATGCTTCCATCCTAACTTAAACATGCAACATGATTTACAAAGCATTTCTTGATATTCTTCACCAAAGGATTTTTGCATGTGTTTTTGTATTAGGTTTTGGTTCAGTAAACATTTTTATGAGTGCCATTCTTAAGCAATGCCCATAATTGAAGTTAGACATATGGTGAAGCATTTGCAGGACTGAGATCTTTGTATGTGCCATAAGCACATAGTCATTCCATTGACCAGCCACACACTGATATGGCTGGGTACCTGGGACACAGGGACAGTGACAACTCCCAGTAGCAGCAGTTTTTTTTCATCCCTCCTACTCCAAGTCATCATCTTGAGCAGTTGCCTTAGTTACACAAATGCATCCAGTCAAGCACAAATGTGCATGTATATGGGGACAAGTAGCAGTAGCACATAGCTGTGCCTCTGCTACTTGTCCCCAGGAAATGCCACTCCATGCGCACTCTGGCATGCAGCAAATTGCCCTGGGTGGTGTAGGAGAGGCTGGGGCTAACTCTTGGGCTGACCCCAGCAGCCCTACCTGGGGTCCTGCAGGCCTCCCAAGGCTGCAGCAGTAGCAACGCAGACATGCAGATCCTGGCTGGCAGCTGGAGTGTGGCTGTGGCCTGCTTTCTCATGCATTGCATGCACTTTGCAGTGCCTCAAAAGTCTTTGAAGTGCTGCAAAGCACACGCATGCTTATGTGGATGCACCCCATGATACCATATTCTAATAGGGGAAAATGCTTTAGGGTATGATCCTTATCCTTTCTCTACCTGCATACAGTCAGTGACTAAGGGAGCTGGAAGAGATGTAAGGAGGTTCTAAAAGGCCCAGGTTCACTTGCAGGAAAATTATCTTGGCACACAAATTGAGGAAAACGAGCACAGGCTAACCTTTTATGCCAAGGGCAGAGCTGTGCACCTGGAGTGGTGGGGCAATAGAGAAGCACATAGCACTGCAGAGGCTAGGAGCAGTTCTGTTGACCAGATGAGAGGTGGTGATTGGGTATCATACTTTCATTAGCTCTCCAGCACCATGTGGGCTATAATAAAAGTAGCTCTGACCTCTGGAGTAGTATAGAAACTGAAGGGTGCAAAGGTGGCTTAAAACTCCCTTATCACATTCACCACATGGGAGTTTTCCCTCTTTGCCGGGTACCTACATTTAGAAACACTACAGAATAAGTACAATTATGAAACTAATTACCCGTGGTATTAACCAATTAATATCCTTTACCAGAATTGTTAAGTCTATTCTTATAAAGTCTGAAATCTTGAAGATCTACAACACAATCCACTTTCCCTTTAATATCATAGCTATATTTAGCAATATAATTTAAAGCAAGCACAGTGACATGCAGTGGATTTTAATATACCTGTGTTACAGTGTTAATTTTTATGGACTTATAAGGGACTTTCAATTTAGCAACTTGCACTGTCCTGGGAGTTATTTTAAGACCTTATATAGAGCAGATATATTGAAGCCTATTACCTTATTCAGTGATCAAATTTCTTGACCAGGTTTTATGATCTATCCTTTTTTTATTGTGATCCATATTAGAATAAGTACTTTGTCTTCTGCAGTCATAACTGACTTGGTAAATGTTATTGATGCTCAAAGTACTCATCTGTATCCAGATGACAGAAATTGTTATGCCTCTGGGTAAACCTTGAATAGAGATTCATCTGCTTTGCAAAAAAAATGTATGAGCTTCAACCAAATTTATAAAAGAACATGACTAATGACTTGAACTTTAAAGTTTCTAGATTAATCCATGTAGCTCATAAGTTTTTTTTTCAGAATCTCTCCGTACAAAAGACAAAAGCAATAAATGTTTCTTCTCCTTTTCTCTTTCCCTTTGTGTCTGAGCCTTTTGCTGCAAAAGGTGTCCAAATTTCATGTATGTACTCAGGCACTGAATACTAAAATTCCTTCCAAACTGGAGGCAGTTAACAAGCTAGCCATTGCTTAAGTTAGATTGGGCAGGATGAGCAGCTGGTCTTTGAATCAAGTTGGAAAAGATATATAATGAGTTGGCCCATTCTGTTCTTTGGAGAAACAGAGATATGCATTGCTGTCCTTTTTATAAACCACTGAAATGGCACAAATCTGTCACTAGAAAAACAGGTTGTTGGCTGATATTTGTTTTTTCAGTGGGTCCAAAATTAATTGGCCTGTATATCTGCTGGCAGAGTGAGCCCTGACTGGATGCTGTAAGACAGGGGTACTGAAAAATAACTCCCTACGGTATCTTCTCAATTCTGAAGGCAGATATTTGTGTATTCAGTGAATAAAGCGTCAAATATTCCTTTTTCTCTCACTGCATGTCATAATCCTGCCTGGTAAAGTTCAAAAGAAAACTTGTGATGAGCTGATTGTTCTTTAAAAATATTTCTCAATATTTCCTCAGAGCCTTTTGAGACAATTATCATCTTGCTTACAAATGTTTTAATTAGAAGTCACAAGAGTTTGGAAAAACACAGGATAAATAAGCTCTCTTCCTTTTTTTCTTTTAAAGAGCCCCAAAATTCATCTCCCTGATGAGAACTTTACAGTTACTGGGGAAATCTTCCATTTGCCATGCAATGGAGTGCTTAAATGTATTCTATTTGTTCTGGGTTCAAACATCCTCTTTCAGCAGACAGTCCAACTCAGACAAAAACATATAAGCAACATCTATAAATATTGGCAGCTTTCAAGTTCTTTTCCTGCTGAACCAAATAGCTTAAGAGCAATGAGTGCATTAGAAAGGTATCTGCAGTACCCGATAACCAGTTCATTGGAGTCTTAGCTTAATGTGCCCTGCAGTTATAAAAGGAAGCTGATGAAATGGAATTACCGTAATTAGATTTTCACATGGTTGCCCATTAGAAACTCATGTTGTTCCTGCTCTAAAAAGGAAAAAAAAAAGGGTGGTGGTGGAATTCTTATACTCTATACAAGATGTTCAATTTGAACAATTGCCATAATTAAAGCTTCTTGACAGTCTCATATTTCTAGTGCAGGCCACAGTCACTTAGGAAATGTTTTTCCTTTAAATGATTTCCTGTAGAATATAATTTTTAAAAAAATACTTTTAGACAGATATGTTTAGACAGATTTTAGACAGACATTTGGCTTGGCTTGGCTTGGCTTGGCTTGGCTTGGCTTGGCTTGGCTTGGTTTAGTGAGGGATGATCCTGCCTTGGGCAGGGGCTGGACTAAATGACCATAAGAAGTCCCTTCCAGTTCTATTATTTTATGAGATGTCTAATATCTTTGGTCCACTTCTGGACAGAATGGTTTCCATGCTTAAAAACAGACAAGAACAGTCATATAACTGTAGCCTTACTTGCACCCAAGTTACTTACACCCAAGCTGATGTGCAAGTTACTGTCATGCTGTTATGTGGCTTTCAGATTACAATATTGTCAGAAGCAAGGGGTTTTGTGGGTGATATCTTTTATTGGACCAACAGTATGGTTGGGATGAAGTTATACGAGCTTTTGAATCCAAGGCATTCTTGATTTCATCATGTGAATCTAGTTTTGCCATTAGAATCTTCTCCTTCAATGTTCAAAGTGTTTGGAACACCACTGTGAAAAATACAAAACCCAAATCTGAGCTCAGTCTGACCTCACAGGTTTTCCTCTGTTGTAACTCAAATGATTTACATACATCCGTGGAGGACTTAACCTGATTAAATCAAGCAGGTGTTAGTAGACAACATGTTTACTCTGGAGAGCTCTTTATTTAGTGTTGTTTTCTTCTGCAAAGTTAATTCTGAGCAAGTCAAAAGTAAACTTACTCTGGAAAAAATCATTCTACCATATATGTCGTGTCTCCACTATTATTGTCAATATCAGTCCAGGATAGCTATTGGTTTAGTACAACCTGGCTCCCCACCACCTACTAGCCAGGCAGTGTAAAACCACCAGTGTTGGGCAGCTGGCCTGGGAGATCTGGCTGTGCATATGCAGTAAAATCAATAAATTACTCTACTGTAAATAAGCTATGTATGCATATCCATAGACAACTATTCTTTTACCATCTCATGGAATTTTTTTGCATTTTCAACTGCGGGTTTTTTCTGATGCATATACATAACTCCACTGCTTCCACTGAATCCTATGTGGGCTATCTTAGAGCAAAATTCTTCATGCAGAGAATAAATCTTTTGGTTAAACTATTTCCATTTGGCAGTTAAGACGCTCCTTAGTTAAAGGACAGCAATATTTTACTGGGGTTTTTTTAGTATATTCAAAAAATGTCTATATGTTCCTTTTGTAGCTTTCAAATTTTCTTCTTTTCCCTTGTGACATTGGCTGGGGATACACATTCTAAACTGTTTTCTGTAGTGTTATCATAAACCTTTCAAACATAAGATTTACTTCATTATTCTATGAATGTCATCATGTCATGATGGTCTTTACTGAACAGCCTTGTACACAGAAGAACATCAAAGGGGTTGAAAGCAGACAAGCTCTGTGTGAGTAACAACCAAAATAAAAAATAGATTATTTTTACCCTTCTTGATATTTCACCATTTCCCTACAACTCTATTTGTAAAGTAAATGACAAAACAGATATTGCATGTGGTTTTCAGCCTGTCTTTGAGAACATCTCCTCCTTTCTTTGAATGAAAGCTGTGAGCAGTGCCATAACGATCTCTTAAAACACATGATAAACATAATGGAATGATACTCAATCATTCTTCAGATAATGAAGATAAAGAAGATATCTATTATTAAACTGTATTATCCTTCTCTGTTTTATCCTTTTTCCAGATCACAGATTAATTAATATTTCAAAACCATGTTGAAAGAAGTGAGCTATATAAGCAAATGTATTGATCAAAATGAACGTAGGAGAAAAGCTAATGGAAATTCAATTGAATAATATTCAAAGAACATATAAAAAATCTGTTAGAGAGAAAATATCTGTATAAACTTAAGTTTTTTAATTGTTGAAGTTTAGGCAAGTACACAAGCTGCTATTGTAGTCTGAATACCTAAGCATATTAATATTTTTTCCTTCCTCTCTTGCCATCTTCAATATACATTGAAAAAAAAGTTTACAACTAATGTCCCAGTCCTGAAAAACTTGATTCACATAAGTATTTCTACCACTGTGCTAGAATAAATAAAGCTGATTCGAGTGAAGATTTGTAAGAAAATGCTAAAAGACATACTAAATAGGCCTGTGCGAAGCACCTAGTATTTGCTTCAGATTAGGATTCGGCTGATTTGGGGGACAGTCATTCAATTCAGTGATTAGAATCACTATCCCGAATTGATTCAGCCAAATCTGATTCAGAGATTTGGACACCGCCAAATCCACTGAATTTCTGAATCAGACAGGCCCAACCCCCATCTGCTCTGCCAGCCCTGTCAATGGCTGCTCCACCCAGTCCCAGCCTCCCGGCTCTTAAAAAAAAAAGCCTGGCACTCACCGGCTGCTGCCAGGTGAGGGGGGCGATCCTCCCTCCCCCCACTCCCCCCATGCTGCATGGAAGCCTCTGTCATGAGCCCCCATCCCCCACCTGCTCTCCCAGACCCAGTTCCCAGCTCTTTAAAAAAAAAATAAAACCCCCACTCACCAGCTACTGCCAAGCCGGGGGGAGGGTGATCCTGGCTGCCCCCCCCCACTGCCAACATGCTGTATGGAGGACTCTGCCATGAGCCCCCCAACCCCTGCCTGCTCTCCAAGCCTCCCCCCATGGCTGCCCCCCCCAGCCCCAGCTCCTGGCTCTTTAAAAAAAAAACAAAAACCACTCACTGCTGCTGCCAGGCAGGGGGCGATCCCCGCTGCCCCTTGCTGTCCCATGATGCATGGAGGGCTCTGCCATGAGCCCTCAGAACTCCCAATGGCTTCTACAACAGCCAATGAGCATGGGGCTTTTTTTTTTAACAAACCAGGAGCTGGGGCAAGTGGGCCAGCCATACGGGGGCTGGGAGAGTGGGCAGGGGTCAGAGGGCTTTTCAAGGCTATTCAGGGGGCAGTGGGGATCACCCCCCCTGCCTGACAGCAGCCAGTGAGTGGGGTTTTTTTAACAAGAGCTGGAAGCTGGGGCTGTGCGGGGCAGCTGTCGGGGAGCTGGGAGAGCAGGCAAAGGTTGGGAGGTGCTCAGAGGGGGCTGGTGGATGAGGCAGGGGATGGAGTCTGGAGTGGCTCCCCACATGGCTCCCTCCCCTCACCTCCAGTTTCCCCCTCCCACCCACTACTTACCAGCATGGAGTCCAGGTCCAACTCCCTGTGATTGAAAGTGAGGACTGTCCAAATCTCCAAAACTCTCTAAATCTTTTCTGGATTGATTCAGAGAGCTTCGAATAGATTTGGACCTTTTTACTGGTCTCCTGATTCAATTTGGATTCAGAGATTCAGCTGCCGAATTGGGCCCAATCTCCTCCAAATCAAATCAGCACCCAAAGCTTTGCACAACCCTAATACTAAACTCCAAGACAACTGAATACTTTAAAGTACTTTAATATTACAGCACTTATACACATACATTTGTCTACTCTGACATGCTGGAGGTCCAGTACATTGGAGCAGAATTGATTAATAGAGTCTGCTCCACGCGCAAGCTGACATGCCTGGCACTGCATCACATGTAGTTGTATAAACAGTGAAATGCACGTCAGCACGGAGAAAATGGCAGCAGTGTGCTTTTGAACTAAAACACCTTTAATGTGTTTTAGTTCAAAGTGCACCATCACCATTTTCTCAGCACTGACATACATTTCACCATTTATACACACTCATGCTCTGCAGTGCCCAGCACTTTCAAAAGCACCCTGCACTTCAGTGTAAGCATATGTACAAATACCCTTAGTTTTACCCTCCTCCCCTTGAAATACATTATTTACTTGCAATCCACACATCTTTTCCCCAAAAATCAGACATCCAAAACTGAATTGTAATTCTTAAGGGGGGAAACTGATTCACATTCCCACCAGAATAGAGGCAGGAGCACTATATTGCAAAATGGCTGCTAGTTTTTCTCTCAGCCAGCAAACAAACGGTGGAGTTCAGTATTTATTCACACTTTCTCTTAGCTTGCTGGCTGAGAGAGAAACTGGTAGCCATTTAGCAACACAGTGGGCATGTGTATATGTGCACTTATGCCAACTTATATTTACTGTGCAGTAAGTTTCTGAACAGTAAGTGGGAATAGGCCAGCATCTACATGCACAGGCATTAAAATGCATTAACCCAAGTCAGTCCATACACACAGTGTTACTGTGCAGTAAGGCATCTACACATGCATTATAGCACAGTAACTAATCAGGCATGAATTTGGTACTTGCATGATGCAGGTATCAAATTTACACTCAAGTTAGTTTAATTCACCATATTTACTGCACAGTACAGCTTCACATTTTCACATGCATGCTCGTACTGTGCAGAAATTTTGGTTACTGCACAGTAAATGTGTACGTGTAAACACGCCTAGCCTCTCCATTAAAAAGCTAGCTCTAGGCCATGACTCTGGGGAAAAACATTTTTTACATTCTGCCTTCCATAAATAAGGTGTGTGTCTTATTTTGGAGTGTGTGGTTTGTGAGCAAATAAGGTAATTTGCTATTCAAATTGAATGATAAATTTACCGTTTTTAACTAGCATAACTTTTATATCATAACATTCTATCATAGCATTTTTCAGCATTAAAGTACTGTATAACTATTCGATAAAATGGGACTCTGATTAGACATTTTGCAAAAGCATATTGCTGGAGATAACACAATCATCTCCAACCCACAGTTGCCCTGTGGAAAGGTAAATCAGTACTTCTCTGTGTTTACGATGGGCTGTGTTATGGTAAATATATTATACAAGCTTTGCTGTCACAGAAATGGCAGCATATTACAGATGTACAATAAAATATGTATGCATCTTAATTTCATCCAGATGTTCCCATGTGTTTAATATGTTGATCATTTTTAAGACTTGTGCAGATAATGCACACCTAATTTGGAATTAAAAATAAATTATTTAACCCTCATAAACTAGATTTATATTTAGAAATGAAACATGAATCACTGTTTTAATTTGATATTTCTTCCAACAATTTATGATCCACATGTACATTTTGTGGAGAACTGATTATGCTATTTTTGTTTGTTTGCGTGTTTTACATACAGAACTTTCAATTACTGAATTCACTATTATAATGCATTTTGATATCATCCTGGCAGTTCTCACTAGTTAAAGGTCTGGCTGGGTCAACACTTAAATGTAGACCTTCATAGAAAGTTCTCTCTCCTCTTAATCAGTACTGAATTAGGAAGCCATTGTAGCAACCTTGAACAAAAACAGCTCAAGTGTATTGGGCATTAGCCCTAGAAACAGGAGCTACCATTTGTGGCTCTGACTCCTCAGCTTTGCACCGTGCTTATACCTGGTGCAGCTGAAAATGTATGTTGCAAGATTCCCCACCCCCCGAAATATTATCAGAATGCAAAGTGTCCCAGCTGATCCAAAGGGCACTTTCTGGTGATTGTGAAGTGCTGGCTGGTCACATAGCTCTACTATTTATTGTCAGCTACAAAATGATATTAATAACGCTAATAAAAGAAACTAGACATTCTTGATATTGCTACCGCATATATTCATATAGAGCAAATTGAATTTAATATATTTATTAATACTTCAAATCCCTCTGGAGTGGGACAATCAATGGGATCTGTTTTTAATTTTCTATTAAAAGATGAGTAATCTGAGTAAACCCACTCCCACCTGCTAGAAAAATGTCTTGAGTACAGAGCTTGTGATAACACCATCATGGAAATAGCCCCTTCTCCCAAAAACTCTTTTACTAGGTTTACCATAGAACTGTGTGTGCTGAACTTATCCATTTGTCACATGGGCCTAACATTTCACTATTTTATAGTATGCTGTCAAGATAATTCCACTAAAGTTCCTGAAGCACTGAGGTACTGATAAGGAGTCTGTGGAGGGTGGAAAAAAATCAATTAAAAAAATTAAATATTCCTGGCTATGTCTTTTTAGACATTATTGAAGCTCCAGAAGTTCCCTGTCTATAAACTGGAGATGAAATTATTTCCCTAATTCAGCCTGAATCACTGCTAAAATAATCCAAACCATTCTTCCCATAATGTTCAAAAAGGGTTGGATTTGAATGACTAATTCAAGATTCTTAAAGGCTCAAAGGGCCTTGTTACATGGTAATTTTGGGCAGCTCCTGGAGCTCTTAACCCCTGGATTGTCCACACATTAATAACATAAAGTGGTTTTAAGCGCTCATTATCCAGCTCAAAGTTACACCACTCCAAGGCAGAATTGTCTCTGATCTGCACTACCAGCTCCTGTTCCATTAAAGCATGACCATATCCCACGGATGTATCTTCCAAGTTGAAGTCCCCCAGTATCTCAGGATCTGTCACACCACTACCTGTAGAGCATGGATAGAAGCCTATCCTGACCCACCAGCCCTCTAATGGCAACTCTCAACTACAGCTCCTAGTCCTGACCCTGCTCATCAGGCCACTAGTGACAAGCCACAGCTGTGCAGGTGAGGGACAGTCAGAGAAGATTTCTAAACTAAAGGTGTGACCTCTCCAGACTGACTCAATCAGCAATTAGATAAAAGAACCAGAAAAGGCCCACAAAAGTACCCAATCTATACAGACATTGAGTGAGCTGGGTCCAACTAACTCACTGCCTCTTCTGGGTATGTCCTGGGCTTGGCATGGGACCATGCACTTTAAAGTAAAGTACTGGCTGGGTGCGGGGGTTAGTGTCTGTAAGTAGCCTTAGAGCAGAACTTCTCTTTCTGAAGGTAGCTCCACTGGGAATGTAGGGCATTCATACATGTGCTCTGGGAGGTGGGGGTGGGGTGGCACTTTAATTAGAGCAGCCCAGAGAACCATGTGTATCAGCATCCATGTAATTACCATGCATTGGAGCAGCCTCGATGTATGTGGATAGGCACCAATAGTGACTATTTCACCTACCTCTATGTTGCTATTATGGATATGCAGTGTTAGTGCCTTTAACCCCTTTTTGTCTTAAGCACTATGTGCATGAGTTGGCATAGATGAATAATAAATAAGTAGTCTTGACCTAACCTAGATAAT
This sequence comes from Gavialis gangeticus, assembly GCF_001723915.1. NCBI lineage: Eukaryota > Metazoa > Chordata > Crocodylia > Gavialidae > Gavialis > Gavialis gangeticus. The sequence continues at coordinate 75,224,597 of NW_017728994.1, read as the reverse complement.
TTTGTGTCATCAACAGATTTTGACACATCACTATATATTTCCTATTTCAGTTTGTGAATGAACAAATTTAATATATGTTACCATGACGTGAAACACATTATGCTAGACAATAAATTGGTCTGTGCCAAATGTAATACATTAAATTAAATCAATTCAAAAGCAATGCTTATGTTTTACAAATAAAAATTACTTTCCTATTTCTAACATATATGTATAACATCAAATGGAGTGAGTTAAAGATGCTCATTTCAGCAAGTAAACCCAATATTTTTTAATGCAGCATAAAGGATAAGATAAATGTCCAAAAATGTTGAAAACACATTGTGGAGCTTTCCTGTACTGTAGTTCAGAATAACAATCTCTTTATTTCATAATTAGTTAATATTTTAAGGGATCAATTTTATTTATAATGCAGGGATAAAAGTGCCCTGTAACACATTTTGGTTATAGTACATCTGCAAAGGAATAATTATTTTGCCCAACACCAAACAGTACTGGATTAGTGGAATATCCTAGAGATCTATCAAGAGCCAGTCTCATGATTGACAGCTATATAATGCACTGGAAGTTTATATCCCATGCACTATGATAAACATTTCTGTCATGTAGCCCATAGACCTTTACATCTGCGGATTGTAACTCTTTGGTTTCCACTTGTTTCTTATATTGTTACATTATTAAAGGATTTATGAGGCCAGAACAAAGTCAAAAGTTTAAGTAGAACAAATTCTAGCTCTGCATGTCCTTCATTTGTACACCCTGTACTAGAAATTGCTTTAGCATATCGGGCGCTGGAAATGCATTGCACCTATGAACAAAGAATGTTAGTAAGTCACAGTTTATCTTCTTAAATTCTCTACCTAAGTGAGAAGCAGCCATCATGATCCACAGAATTGTTCTTCAGTCCTGTATTTTCAGTTCTCCTTCATGGGTGGATATGAGTTTTCCATACTAAGGAGAGTCTCACTGCGTCCTTTCAGAAAAAGAAATTCTAAGTTGACTCTGATGCAAGTAAGGCATTAATGGAGAAGTCCTGAAGTTCAACCCCCTTTGGAGTGTTGATATTTATTTTGGCATGACCGGATGCACTGGAAGAGGCAATTTTTTAGACCCAGTGGAAAACTGCTGAAAAGCTATTCAATAATTGCACATTTGTGTTCATGCTTCATTCCTGTTGCAAAGATGGGTCAAATTCAAAGGGGATTCTAAAGTTTAATTCTAAATTTAGTTCTGAAGTGTCTAAAGTGGTTAAGTTTCATATCCTCAGGATGTAAATTGTATTAGTTTATTCTTTAGACTCCTTTAAATTCAGCCTTGCTCACTGATCTATAATTTGCACTACTGTTGACATCCCCTTCAAAATTGATGCTTAGTGTTTCAAGTATTAGGAACAGATATAATTTACACATTAAGGAAATAGGTGAGGACGGGGTTATATAAAGAGAAACAAAGTAGCAGGAAATAAATAAATATAAGATGGATTAGTAAGTGGCATTCTTTAAATTCCACTTATGTATAATTTTCTTATGAGATGCTTTTATACTTATACCCTGTCCTGAGAATGAGTTATACCATCTCTGTGGTTTCTGAATTTGGTCCTATGCTTTGAAGAGTTCCCGTAATGTGTTGGGTTTAAGGGGAGAAAAGGTTGTATCAGTCCGTAGTAGCTCAACAAACTGATGTTTGGGCCCCAAACATCTAGATTTCCTCATGGGAAATGGAACTGTCATAATCTTCACTGCGTGGAACATTCTAGATGGATAGTGGAGGTGAGGCCTAAATGCAGAATCTTAGTATGTCTAAATATTCATTGTCCTCAAGTGAGTCAGTTTATTATGGTGTCCTTGGTGATTTTAGAATAGCAATTCCCTGCTTATTCTGTTTCTCATTCCAGGGAAATATTTTGGGACCTATTCAGAAAATTCCCTGTTGCAACAATTCCTTATAGAACAAAACTTCAAAGCCTTCCTCCAAAATCTGCATGGCTTAAGTGAGGCCTTTGTAGTAAGGTAGTGAAAGTAAATGTCATCAAATGTAAGTATTTTCACAACAAACCAATCCTGCCATAGTCCATTCCCATCTTCCTATTACACGTGCAAGGTATAATGATATATATTTAAATTGGCCAGCAAATTTACAGAAGACTTTTTTTGACCCTTGGCTTTGATTGAAGTTCTTTTTGGAGAGCCAGTATTTTATTAAGGATATTGAACTGAATAAATAAAATAAGAGCATCAATAAGGACTATGAACTAAATGTAATAAGATATCAGGGAACAGTATGAGATTCATATGGGCAAGAATTGAGACTTACAGGGATATAAATAAAGAGATATAAATAAGAACTGAATCTCAAAGTGGGGTGGGGGGAAAAATCCATATGACTGAAAAGAAAATTACAACTTGGTCCACTGGAAGTTTTTTTGTTTGTTTGTTTTGGGGGGGGTTGTTTTGGGGGGGGGGTTAAGGCTAGAAGGGTACTATAGTATAACCTCATACATGCGCATGCTGAGGACAAAGCACCTGCCGAAAATTGGAAAATTCTGTATTTTTGAAACTGGAATGGCAGCTGGTCATAGAGCAGGGTGGGGGTAGTGGTGGCCAGTGCTGGAGCAGCAGCTACATGTGAAGCAGCGGCCCAGGGTGGTGGATGGTGGTGGCAGCTGCCGTGTGCAAGATTCTCCCTCCATTGCTCTGGGACCGGCCACGTATATTCCCCAGTGTAATGTATTTTTTAAAACTGTTGGATTTTCAAGAATTCTGGATTTTTGATATTTGGATTTATGAGTTTATGATCTATTATGATTAGCCAGTCTGGCCTCATACATCAGACATGCCATAACATTTCATGATATAAATATTGCATTTTTCTCATAACCTCTTTTTTTTTTAAAAATGCAATTCATTTTTTTTTTTTTTTGCAAGATAGCCAGTCAGTGTGTGGACTACTGATGATGTCATTTGCTTTGATAAACTCTAGTTTGCTTATTATTTTAGGATATGTGCAGATGTTACATCTAGATTGACATAACTAGAGTTAGAGCAGTCTCAATGCCCATGGGAGCATCTACATGAGATGCTTTACTTCACAGCATGATCATTTGCTGCACAGTAAAGCATCACCACCTACATATGCAGAGCAATTAGGGTGCAGTGGACTAATTTACTAAGCTATCAGATAGAAGCGGTATCCAGCAGTGCAGTAAATTACTGCGCTTAAACTCATGTGTAGATGTTGACATCAGAATTAGTTTACTTTGAAACCAGCACTGGTGAATATCTGTACATGCTACTCCCAGTCTATAATCCCAAGGCTTAAAGTAAAAGTAAAAAATGATTATAGACCCAGTGCAGCGAAGGTTTGTATGCACTCATTGTTAATGTAACTTGTGAAGAAACAGCTTATGTTAAGTAGCTCCCATGGCACAACTTTGAAGGCATAGTTTGAAATTTGTTAAAAATGATTTATCACTAATCAACCAATAACACTCTCTCATACACACCTCTTCTGTATCTCTGCATCCTATACATGTTCTTTAATAACAAGATTCCCAGAGTCTGGATTTCAATTCCAGTCCAGAACAATCATTCACTCTGAACGTGTATTGAAACCATTTTTGAATTCCCAGTGTTGTTTTTGAGCCAGATACACTGCTCTTACCATATTGGAATGGAACTGATTTTAAAGCCTTACAAATACAAAACCGAAATGAATTTGAAGAGTCGCAATGCTTTCTTTATTACAGTAAAATCCCTGATATCTGGCACGAGTAGGTAATGTAAAAATGCTGGTTACCTGAGGGCACAGGGTTTCCATCCAAGCGTGGAGTGGGGAAGGGGGAGGTGGCAGCTGCATGCGGGATGGGGGGGATGGTGGCAGCTCCACACAGAGAGGTGGCAGCACAGCATGGTGGGTAGCAGCAGCCATGTGAGAGCTCTCTTCCGTTGCCCCCACCTGTGTCTGAAATTCCAGTTACTAGAAATGCCAGTTAGTAAAATCCCAGATAACAGGGATTTTACTGTATTTATATTTGTTTTTATTATACAGAAATATAGATCACTCCTATGCTGTTTCAGTGAATAATACAAATTATTAATCATCCTAACCCTGCTGGGTTTTGTTTTGTTTTGTTTTGTTTTGTTTTGTTTTGTTTTGTTTTGTTTAGGAACAAAAGAATAGTGCTTCAATTTATGCAGACTAGACATCCATGTGTGTGTTTTTTCAAACTATAGGCGCCTTTCTTTCACACAAGTAGCCACTAGAACTACTCAAATAAGACTTTTTAGAATTATATCTTTTATGTACACACCAATATCAATCATTAATACCATCATTGGACCTCTGGCAATCGTTTTTTTCTTATCTTCTTCTGCAGGACTGGCAAGCAAAGCACAAAAAATGAGCTTGTATAAAATCTGCAAACAATAATAGTAATTTTTAAACATATTTTAGTGATGGGTTTGGTATATCTAATAAGCAAAGCCTAGACATTTATAATCTAAAATCCTTTCCCAATTTAATTCTTTAATCTGCACCTTTACAGTACTTTAATGTTATGTCAAAACCTTTTGACAGTTTGTAGAGTTGAAATAAGAATTTGACATGAAAAAAATTAGTTTTTAAATCAGTTTCTTCTTTGGAGGATAGTAAATAACATGGCATTAAAATTACTAGAAACTCTTATCATCACATGTACTGCAGAACTCCCTCATGATACAGTACAGACATTCATTACTACTAGCCACAAAATATCCTGACTACCAGGTACTGGATTGCTGTTCATTGTTTTCTAAGGAAAATCTGTCAGAATGCCCTGCATTTAGGCTGCTTAAGTGAATCTAGTTAAGGTAAAAGAGAAAATTCAGCATCATTAAGTGTTGTATTCTAAAGACAAAGTGCTGTAATAGATGTCTTCTATTTTTATACCAGTTATTCTGTGTGGTTCTTTACCTAAGAGAAAAACAGAGGTTGATCTGTTCCTACTAGAATGTATAAGTTTTGCTGTTGTCTTCAGTGAGTACAGATTTGAGCCCCAGGAAAAGACTGTACCTGACTATACCAAGTCCAGCTGGACTAGAAGAAAAAGTTTAGTAGTTCAGCATTTATCTGGCAAAACTGTCTGACTCTTCTTTAGCTTAAAAACTGATTTAAAACTCTGTTATATCTGCATAGCTCCACAATGAAAGAGAACATAAGAAAGAATTTATTTGCAAATGCAGTTATTTTCTGATGTGACTATCAGTAACTGACCAGAGTTGCTATTTATGTATCATAATTGTTTATAATTGTATGGTCTGTTATGATCTAGCAGTATTTCAATGGAGATAATACATGACCTAAAGACAAATTTAAGTTTTGGAGTAAACGGTAGATTCCTACTTTTTAGGCAATATAGCCTGGGAAAAGGAGGAACCTAGAACTATTTTTTGTGTTCAGAACACCTGAATTTGACTTTATGGGTGCCCCTGGAAATATGTACCTTGTAGAAGAGAGACAGCAAGGAATTCAGATTTTATAGATTTTTCCCCCCATTAAAATAGGTTAAAAGGCCTAATTGCTTTCCCTTAAAGAGAAATGAGTTCCTGTTGGTTACTTAGCAACTAGTGACAATTTGCCTTTCCTTTTTATTCAAGAGAACTCAATACAAACTTTACAAGAGCACATTTCCATCCATATTTATATTCTGCATAAAAAAGCTCTTTGCTATTTCTTTGTTAGATATGAAAAAAATCTGCTAAGTAAATGTGTTACAGGTTCCTTCTTCCATGATAGTGCACACAGAAATGTGGCTAGGAAGGATATTTGCTATTCATTCCATTTGTACCAACAGAGGAACAGTAGATCCCCTGCTGCACTGAAATTAGAAATAAATCTAGCCTTAATCGATGCTTAGCCTAGTGCTTTCAAAAGCTCTAACCAGACAAGTACTTAGAGGCCTGCAAAGAAGGTATAGAGGTAATATGTTCATTATGATGGCAGCACAGTCAACAAACACATTTCTGGTCTTCTTTTTCCCTTTTATGCATATGTTTCTGTTATTCCATAGGATAATCCTGTTTAAAATCCTCTTTCACAGCAAAATTTATTTACAAGGTGCATCCAAGTTAATTTCAGGTTCAAACCTCTGTGTGAGGTACACATATAAGTTTAAAACCCTCCCTCCTTTGACCTAGTAGTTTTTCAGAAAGGTGTTTTCCACAGATAATGACAAGTGAGGAAAGGACATTGAGGGAAGTCTGCCCTAAAACCATCCCTTTCCTATATAAACAGGGGACCTGGTTAGGAACATGCTGGGCAATGATCTTTTTGACAATCATGCATGTTTCTTATTTTTAGAGGTATAGCAATGTAAAGCAGGAGAGGATTTCCAAGGAAGCATATGAATTTCTCTTCCATTGTACTGGTCTCCATTGAGTCCTTCCTTTGTATGATATGATTCCACGTTAAAATTCTGACATGATCTCCTAATTTGAGGAGAAGGACACAATCCACTTGTGACAACAGATAGCATGTTCAATCTGAGGATTATAGCAATCTGTGAAAATAAAGTGCTACCACCCTCAGGCCCATCATCATCAATAATTCACTGTGGTATCTTAAATGTTGACTCACCACATTCTTGGAACTGACTGATTAGTACCAGAAGCTGTTCAGTTGAATGCTAATGCTATAGAAATTGTCCCCAACTCTGTGACCGTGCCAGCTCCAGTAATGAATTAGGAGGCTGCCCACTGGCCTTTGCGTGGCCCTGGTCTGCTGAACCCCACAAGAACTCGTCTTTGGGCCCTTTGCTGGACCTCACTCCAGTACTGTGCCCCACACACGGCACCTCAAGCCTTATAGGCTAAATGCATGACTGCAAACCTCCCTTATACCATGCCCCATGCCTCATGGGTGTGACACAGATGTTGTTCCACCTGTTGGAGCCTTGGCTGACTCCCCTTTTAATATGGTTAGGCCTTCTAGCCAGGTCCCACTATTTGCCCCTCTGGTGACAGGCTCTCTGGCCCTTCATGTGCTCTGTGCTTTGCACACCCCGCCCACTACAGGTTCTATAACTACACGAGCCTTGATTTGGCTGTTGGCAGGGATCTGGGTGATCATGTGCCCCCTCTGAGCACTAATGAGGCTTCCGTACCTCCCCTTACAGCCTCATCCCAAACCACTGGTTCAGACAACAACACAAACATAAGCCCCTGGCCTATAACATAACACTAACAATGGAAGCCTTGCTCTGCCCCTTTAAGAAGACAAACTTCTCCCCTATTATAGCATGCCTCCTAGCTCTGGGTACCTTACGTGCTCCTGGGGCCTTATTGGTTTTACAGGCAGCAGATCAAGCAACTTAACATCTCTGGGTAGCTCTTGCACACAGGGGCTCCTTCCCCTGGCAAGTACCTGAGAATTAAGCTCTGCCAGCCTCAGCCTTGGGCTTGTATGTGTCCAGGGCCCTGCCTCCTTCCAGTTAGCTGACTGCCTGTAGGTGCTGGCTAATTACTTCATTAAGCTGTTGCTTAGGGATCCCGCAGCTGTGGGACTCTGCCTAGCCTGCAGGACTCCCTGGCTAGTAGGGCTGTGCGAAGCTTTGGTCACTGATTCAATTTGGTGGAGATTCAGCCCGATTCAGTGGCCAAATCTCCGAATCCAAATGAAATCAGAAGACCCTTTAATCTTTCCGAATCAAATCAGAACCCTCCAAATTGATTTGGAGACATTTGGAAAGATTTGATGATCTGGACATAGACATAGGTTTAAATGTTTTTACTATGTACCTGGAGATACCAGATGGCTTGTGAATGCTGAGCTGGGGCAGATGGAGCATCCCATGGGAGCATGGGGGGCGGGCCCTATGCCCGCCTGGCTCAACGACTGGTGCTTCCTTGGTCTGGGTACATGGGGTCTCCCCACGGCTGATCCCCAAGCCAGGGGGTACGGGGGGCAGGGCTCTGTGCATTCCCTGGCGGATCCGGAAGTGGACTGGAAGTACTTCCAGTCCACATCCAGGTTCACCACCAAGCACATGGACCCCTCCCCACCGCTCTCCTGTAGGATGCTCCATCCACCCCAGCATCGCAGAATTCATGAGCCGTGTCTGGTACCTCATGGTATATAGAAAAAACATTTAAAGCTGTGTCTATGGCCGAATCACTGATTCTCCGAATCAGCACTGAATCTTCAGATTCGGATCTGATTGAATTGAATTGGGACAGTGATCTGAATCAACAAATCAAATCACTGTCCCCGATTTGGGCTGAATCCAAATCCAAATCGAATATAGCCCATTTTGCACACCCCTACTGGATCAGCTGCTTCTGCCCTTAAAGGAAGCAGGCACATCTTAGTGCCCTGTGAAAATGGCCTTTTCACACAGGAAAAACTTTAGAGGAATTAATTTTCCCATTTCCCAATTTTCTAAATAGAAGTTTTATATATATATATATAAGAATACATTATTGAGGCTTATTGTGTACATCTGCTATGTGCTTTGAGTATTTTAGGCAAGGTCTAGTTTAGACATGTTCCTGCCACAAGGAGTTCTACAGTTTAAATCAGATGGAAATCACTTTGCAAAAGAAACAAAAATACAACTTCTCTGTGAGCCTATGTTTAGTCAGCTGTGTTACTGTGCATTACTCACTTATTGTTCCTCTTGTTCTCCAGGGATAAAGGTTGTGGCCATGTTGGTCTACAAGCAAAAGCTGTCAGTATGGTAGAGGTGATATCTTGTATTAAACCAACTAGATAGTTACAAAAAAAATCTTTATTTGCAAACTTTAGGGCTCATGCGCCCTTCCTCAGGCAAAGGAGAATGCAAATATTGTAAAATTTCTCCCAGGTAGAAATGAAACTTCATATTACACAGGAGAGCTGGACAGTTGTGTAAGCTCTCCTGGCTGGAAAACTTAATTTTATGCAAAGTAGGCTCAGATAAAAGTTGGAGCTGTCTCTTTAGCTCATAGGTGTCTGATGGCAAGCAGGATGTTGAATTTTGCTTCTTTCTTGTTAAGATGTTTCATATTTCACAGAAGGGCTGGTGGAAAGGTTCTTCTGGGCAAGGAAGTACTATTGTGTTGAGGCTGCACTGCAAGTATGCAAATTTGACTCGAAACAAAGGGCTGGAGCAGGGATGTTAACTTCCAGGTCTCAGGGTGTTCAATTTTGCTTCCTTCTTGTAAAAGCATGAGCTTTATAAACAAAGTTTTCAAGGTCATTAAAACCAGTCTGGGGCAGGGCATAATGTCATGTGAGAGAGAAGAGTCATTTTTCCAAATATGTCCAATATGGAGGTAATCCAAGCTTTCCTCAGTCTATAAAATAAATCAGGGTCATAAGGTTGAACAACCTGGCTTGTGTCCTTAAGACAGAGTTTTTTCTTTTTAAATGTCTCAACTTTTTGCATTTGGTATCACTGAATTTCCAGGGCCAAGGTCATTGCTAGAATAATATCACTGACAAATGGAGATTTATCAAGAACACATCTGGCTCAATTCAAATGGAAAAAAGGAGCATGAAAGCTTTCCTTGACAGCTTGTTTTCATAGAAATCTCAGTAGAGATGTAAAAGTCTGAGTGCACTACAAATACATTCTGCTCATTTCCCTATGCAATTGCAGGCAATTCAAGATGGTGCATGTGATAGTACAGTACATGTCAGAATACAGCACATCAGGTAACCACCTGTACTCTGTTTTTATAGGAGTTCCCCATAATAATAAAATTGCCTCAGTGATACCCTGTTATCATGTGTTCTTGTGTTGTTTCTTTAACATATGTAAACAATGGGGGGGGTGCAAAGATGTAAACTTGAAACAATCTTACAGGCTCATTCATGAAACACAAATATCTATTGCACTGAATCATCCTTTAATTCACAGGGAGACAGAGCGAGAACATTAATCTTCTACTGAACTACAACTGGGGATAAAATTGTTCCAATACCCAGAGTTCCCAAAATTAAATATATATATATGTATATGTTTGAAGTTGTAGCAGGGTACTGGGGTGTGCCTGCTTCTTTAAGTGAGCTAGCAGCCTGCAAAGTTGCTTCCAGTTGGTGCAGAGGGCTAATGAAAGCCTCACCTGACCAGAAGAGGGCTCAGCCTGGATCAATATAAGCCCAGAACCTGAGCTAGTCAGGTAGTCTCTCCCTGGCAGCCACAGGTTGAGGACTTCTAGGCACCAGGGCTCCCGAAAGGAATGGCACTTATATAACCAGCTCTGCAGACCTGGGAGTAGAGGCAAGACCCCTGGGCAGAGAAAAACTGAATTTTACAGGAAAGTGGCCTTGGTTTTATTTGAGCCCACAGAGGGTCCTAGTGCCCAGAGGAGGGCTAAGCTGGACCAAAAGACCCTGATCCCAGAGAAGGAGCATCATACAGGACAAGGGGTCTGGGAGCCCATGTGTGTTAGGGACCATGGGGTCTGAAGGCCCAAGGGGCCTGAATGTGTAATTAGTCAACATCACACAGAGAGAACACTGGTGAGGCTTGGGATGTGGTGTACCCTGTGTGTTATAACCTTCATTAAGAGCTAAGCATGGTGGGGGTGGGAGAGATTCAAAGGAAGGGATTCAGCTGAGCCTGAAGCAGGCAGGGACCGCATGGCTGCCCCTGTCGCCGTGGACCCACTACAAAAGGGTAGCTTCATTGTGAAATAGAAGTTCCATGTAAAATATGCCTAATTGTGTGTGCACATTTTATGGATTCAAAACACAGAGTCCCTTGCTCCACACATCTAAAGAACCATGCTTGGAGGCTTATTGTTGGTTTCTGCTGTGGGTCTTACATTATAATTTGAGCTGTTCAGTATACTTAATTTAGAAACGCATCTAGGGTTTATACTCAGTTTCTATAAGGGGCGCTGACTTCTGTTACAGGATTCAGGCTGTACAAACAGAGCTGTATATATGGCAAAGAAGTCATGTGTTACTAGTGACTTGGCCCAAGACATCCAAGTAAATTGCAGCACTGTTTTTAGTGAGCTGCAAACTACAATCATTTTTGTTTCAGAGGGTGAAATCAGATGAGAAGTAGTTGCAACAGATGCTTTGTTGATAGCAGGACATCTGTGACATTATAAGTAGTGAATCCTGTGCATTAACGTACACAACAGTTCCTATGGTATAAGGTGAAATAAACTGTTTCATCAGAAACCTAATTTCCATGTATCATTGCCACCACTAAACAAAATTTTATACTTATACATTGCCAAACATTACTAGAGTAATTTTGTGATATTCAGCTAACACACATCAATCATACTGAAGTTTCCTCATTTTGCTTTCTGAATGCATAATATCAGCTGCTACTACATCTGAACCTTTCCCACATTGCAAGTATTCCAAAGTTGGGTTTTTTTGGAGAGAAGAGAGATTTTTCAACTTTGCAGAGAGATTATCCTGGAGTAATAAAACAGTGTGCCTTCTATTTTATGGAAATTGTTTTAATTCTGTCCAGAAATTGTGGTGATAAACATCTCCTACATTTCTTTAAAAGATAAGAAAATATGCTAATAACAAAGAAAACATTGTGTCTAATGCCATGTGCTTGTCACAGGCTTGATCTCCATGACAGTAAAAATGTGATTTTTTTTTAAATTAAATTAGGCTTTTCATGATACATCACGATGTCCAGTCCTCAGGCGGTATAGGCTGGCATAGCCCCACTAATTCTAACTCTTGTAACTTGTCAATGGACAAGATATCTAGTTATGAGAACTTTGTGAATGAAGGATCTAGCTAACCATCTTGGTCACTGCAGTGACTTGCTGCTAAGCAACACTCCTCCAGAAACTGCATACCCACTAAAACCCTACCTTCAAACCATTGTTTTTCAGGGTCTGTACCATGCTGCAAGGAGCAGAAATCATGAGCTTCTGTTTGTATCTGTGAGCAAAATCCTATCTCCATCAGAAGCTTCATTAATGGGACTGTGCTCAGGCATGAGAGGCAATGCCAGGAGAGTCGATGTGTAGGGTCCGGGTATGGGATGGAAATATATACATCCCTGAACACTAAATGTTAGTGCACTGACTTTTTTACTATCACACTTTTGATTTTTAACTTGGTCAGTTATTCTTGCTTAGTATTATTCTTTTACTTCTGAGACTTTGTTACCTAGCCTTCTACTAGTTTCTACTGCAACATAATCACAACAGCTGAAAGGCTGAGCATTTTCTGTGAATTCTGTGTATTTATTTCTAGGAGCTGTTTAGCATGTTGCAGGATTAAGAGAATAAGCCTGATCTAGTGTTCACTGAATCCAGTGGGAGTGCTTCCACTGATTGTGGTTTCTTTTTGGGTTAGGTCATATATATGTTGCTCTAATAATACTTATTATATTTAGGGTTTTTTATTAATACTTTTTATTCTATACTTATTATATTTAGCAGTATTTATTTTAGATAACATCTAGCTGTTTGTTACTGTCGTTCAATCTGTTTCTCAAATATGTGCAGCAGCATCAGCTACATCAGACATGAACCTCATTCATATAGTTTTCAGGGCAATTAAGTGACTTCATTAAGAACAAAAGAACAAGCAGTATTGCCACAAGACTATGAAATTTAGCAATTCATTGAACCTGCAAAGGGCTACCACTACAAAAATAAATATAATAAAACACATTTAAAATGTTTACTTTGTAGTAATATACTAATATAAAATGTCATTTCCCTTTGCCCATTCTTTATTCAAAGTTTGCAATAAAATATGTGGTCAGGTGCTAGCATGCAGCTGTGGTTATTAATGGTTTTTATGAATAGTATGCACCTGACAGTTGTATTGCCACATACTGGATTTTCATAACAATGAATATATGCCTCAGGAGGATGCCACAGATCAGAACAGATGAATACTAACCAGATCTGGAAATTCAGGAAGCAGAATCTTTTCCATATGAAAACTTATATATCCATTCATGGTGCAGAGTGAAATTTTTTACCGGATAATAGAAACTTAATACAGTTAAAGAAATTAAGGTCAGAACAGGGAATATATTGTTTGTAGTGCAAGGGAAAATAGTTGTTTAAAAAGTACGTAATGAACCTTCAAAATATTAGATATTGCTGAGAGTGTCAGAATGCATCCAATCCTGTGAACTGAGTGCTTTCAACTACAAGGAACATTCAGTATCTTGGCAGGATCAGGGTTGCTACTCTTTTCCCCACTAATTTGCTTTAAGCATTTTCATTTTATCTAGTCTATATAAAGCAAATTCCAGAACTGAATTTGGAAAGATTAGAATCAGAATGCCCCTTCTATAAAGACTCTCCAAGTAATTTTTTGCCAAGCTAACAAGAAATCCAGAGTATCAGCATGTTCGTTGTTAAAGCAGTAGTAGCAGGCAGGAATAGAAATATGCCGAGTGAGACATCAGCTCACTGAACGTAATCCTCACTTAAAAGATAAAGCAAAGCTGGAGTGACCTCTCCAGGGCACAATTGCCTGGGCAGTATACATGGAGACACAGAGCAGTGTCTCCCTCTCAGCCTTGCTGGTTTGTTAAAGATCATTTGCATAAAGATACAATTTGGAGCTAAAATCCACTCTAGGAACAACAAAGCTATCCTACTCATTTACCTCCTATAATACATTTTGGAGACTGAAAAATTACTTAGCATCTTAGATGAAATGTTGGATGCATTTTGCCCTGGAAGAAAATGTTAATGAATAGACTTCTTTTTTTCCAGTCACTTAAAAAAAAACAACCTGATGTTTTTATTCCTATTCCACTGTGTTCTGTTACATCTTATTCTCTGCTTCGAGGTTTCTTTTTGATGTGAAACCTACTGTAGATGTCAGTCTTAGAAGAAAATGAAATTGCTTTCTGACATACATGGTATGCTTGCAAAAGACACTGTTGCTAAAGTATTGAAAATTCAGATGAATTCTTCATATGTAAGAAGACTGTTTTTTTCCCCCTCCAAACTACTATATAACTGTGTAGAGAGGGATGAACTTCATTTACTTATTACATTACCAAGTCATAAGACATAGTTTACTGTTGTAGAAAAACCTTGGCCATTTTTGTTGTAATCAAGAAGAGATGGTGATATGCATTTAAAAAGAGCCTGCTATTCAAAAAACAGTAAAAAAATATAAATTCACACAGTTGAATGGTATCAATTTAATATAAACCCCACTGAAGTCCCTAAGCATTTTTACTTGCATTCAGTGGACTTTGAATCACATTTCAAATTAGACTTGGACTTTGCAAGGCAATATGTCTTGAGAGAATGCCTATGTAATTATTTGTATGTATGTGTGTATACATGCAAATCACTATTTAACTATATATATATATATATATATGTATATATATGTGTGTGTGTGTATATATATATATATATATATGCATATATATTTCGTTAGCAATCGTTCTAAATTTATAGTAGCGTTACAGGGATGCTGTGGCCGTGATGGAGCAGGAATTACATGCAACAAGGATTTTTAGGCTGATACCTTTTATTGGAGCAACTGCATAGTTGGGATAGTTAGACAAGCCTTCAAATGCAGTATGTTTATAGTAATTATACTGATTATTAGTTATTAATTATATCCATTACTACTAAAAACTAACTATGTGTATGTGTGTGGTTAGTATTTAAAAGAAAAAATGTTCTTTATTGTTGGCAATTTATTGGAAAGGCACCCAAAGTGTGATATATAGTATTCAATCACAGGTTTTTTTCAAGGATTCTTTTAAAATATTTTCTGCATGTACTGTGCTTTCCACTGTAGTAGGTTAAAGTGTATTTCAATATCTTCAAAGGGAAAGAAAGAAGATGTGACTACTATATAAAGCATTCAAGTTGTGCATGGAAAACGGTATGTCATATACGATGTGGAAATCTGAGTCTGTGGAATTCAAGGTAACACTCCAGAAATCATCCCAGAAGAAGATGTAGTATATCATGAGCTTATGATTTTATTTAAAAAATGTAGAAGCCTCAGCCTCATTAAAAAAAGAGCATCATACAAAATTAAAAAAAAATTAAGTGGTAAATGTTTTCCCCCATATTCCCTTCAGCAAAACAACATTTTTTCCTGAAGAAAAATGCAAGACATATAAATTATAAATGCCAAAAATCAATAATTAAATAGACATGACATTCCCTTGTTTCATATAAAAAAGCTACAGCACAAAAAATGGAATAATTTTTGTGACCTCCCCCCAAATTAAAACTGATTTTCTTAACAGCTTCTGATACTTCAGGCATTTAAAATTACCACACTGTGTTACCATGTGTTAAATTTTTGTTTCCTGGTTTGCATAATCTCTTCTTAATTATGTTAAATTTTTCTTATAAAATGTATTTAGCCACTTTCAAAGCTCCGAGACTGATATTTTATTAATACTTTTAAAATTTGGTAATAGCATTCTTTTTTCTTTCACTGTGAAATCTTCACTTTTAGCAAATCTTTTCCCATGATCATTTTATTTCAGAGTTTCAGAACTAAGTTGATTACACAAATGCTTGGAATTTTATTTTTTCAGTAAAGTTACTGGGCTGCTATTTATTACTGTACAGGTATTTAAGAGCACATTGGTGCTCTTAAGAGTATCATTTTACACTAATAAAAACTCAGATTTACTATACCACCTCCGCTGATGCTGCACTGAATATTTGTTATGAGACTGCTTTGTTAAAATGCACCCTTGGGTCATTTCCAGTCAAAAAGGTCTTAACCTGAGTAAGAATGAGCTTTTTGATATTTATACATAATGTCATGACTATTTGAAGGAAATCTTTAAAACTGCAAATGTTACTAGAAAAACACCTAAAATAGCTGAACCAGGCTAAATGTTAGACCTTCTCTGTATCTTAATCAAAATATACATTGTCTTTCTATTCTACTGCTTTTAGGGATTGCGTTTTATACTTACACAGAACTTTGTTGTTAATACCACCCAGAATTTCAGCTCATGAGTCAGCTCCTCAGTGGCTATAAATCCATTGAATGGGGTTTACCTGCTAGTATGATAAAGTTATTTTTCTACCATCACCACTGAAATGCTCTTTCTTCTGTTTGTAAAGCTGTATAAAGTATATTCCCACTAAAAAGGTCTTGAAAGTCACAAGAGTGAATCTGAACATTGTTTGAAGGCATAGTATTCACCATTTGATACAAATGTACTTTGTCTAGCTTGACATAACGGGGGGTCAGTCATGTAACTCTTACTTGCATGTGTAATCTTACCCCTTGCCAGGGGCCATGTTAATGTCAGTGAGACTGTTCACCTGCACCACGGTTTGTAGGATTAAACCCTAATATAGCAGTGAAAGAAAAGAAGAAACAATTATGACCTCTACATGTAGAGTGGCTTGATATGACAAATCTTACCTCTCCAGAATGTAATCCAGAACCCTGAGTTAAGCACAAAGTTCACGCTACAGATAGTGAAGAAGCAAAACACCTTGGAATGGTATCTAGAAGACCTATTTAGGGCCGTTTAGCCCAAAGCTAGCCAATAAGAACACTTATGACAGCGTATATCTTAATCCTGGCTCCTTGTTTAAGGTTTATTAATTCAGAAACCACACCCCAGAACCTCTACTTGGACCCTTTTCCCCCCAAAGGTCAAGTTGAGATCTCTCTCTTCCCTTAAGAGGAAGAAAGATAGCAAAATATGTAACCACCTTGTAGCTGGAGTCTATACTCAGGAAGCTGGAAGACATGTAATCAATTCATGCTTCTGCCTGAGGGTCATCAAAGTCTGGAAGATCAGAAAAATAAAGAAGATTTTAGGCACCTCAAGAGTTAAGGAACAGCTGAATAGAGGTTTTCAAGTCAGCAGCTTTAGACTTGCAGAGTTTTTTTCCTCCTCTAGGTGTTTTAAGTCTCTTACTGGATTTGTCTGCACCTCCCATTGTCAAAAGTAATACAGGAGCATTTTGACTTACTTTTAGGTGCTTGCGGTTTGTTTTGCAAAAGCAGAAATAAATTCTTCTTTCCCTTCTAACAGACTAATCAGGCAGTTTCTGTTTCAGTAGTAAATATATAAAAGGGTAAATTGCTCTGTTTTATACCTGTGTAGCTAGACAAACATGCACCAGCTACAGACATCTGCACCAGACAACTCAGTTCTGACCCCTCAGCAACAAGTGTGAGAGACTGAATAGATCTGATCAGGAATCTGTCTAGCAAAGCATTTTTGTTGGGAAACAGTACTTGTCAAAGCATGCTTTTTGCAGAAGCATCCTCAGACTTCCATAGGAAAATGAAGGAAAGGGTAGTATCCTAGAATGCCTCAAAGCCTGGTGCTTAGACAATTCACTGGTGACATAAGAGACCAGGGTTCAAGACCTGCTCTATCAGATTGCAACATCTCCCCTATACCAGTGATTAGCACAGTTAGTTTTTTCTCTAATTTGAGAAAATGAGAGCTATATAAATAAATAAAAGGTGATTTACACAAAGTAGAACTGCTCATACTGAAGAGACAGAGAGGCTGATTCAATAGTGTGGTGGTTAAGACATTTAGGCTCCATCAACACATGGTGTGGACATTTGATTCCCCAGGGACAACTACCAGTGGTGCATCTTGTGCTGCCGCTACTTGTCCCTGGGGAAAGCCCATGCCACATGCACTCTGGCACATAGCAAGTTATGCCAGGGGCAGTAGGGGAGGCTACACTGAGCTGACCCCAGCAGTCTTACATGAGATCTTGGGGGCCTCCCGGGGCTGCAGTAGTGGTGATCCTGCCATGCAAGAGCCTTGCTGGCTGCTACACCATGGCTCCAGGTGGCCCGTGTGTGCACTGCTCTACTTCTTTTTCTCTGTGCTATCTGGAGTTTTCTCCTTGCAGCAAAGACCGCAACTAAATGTGTGGTATGTGGCACCATAGACGCATCTGCAGTGCCACATACTACACAGCTGTGCTCATCTGGACGTGGTCTATCCAGACATGCAGGCATATGCACTTGCAGCAGCTCAAATAGCAGTGGCACAAATTTGTGCTGGAGATTTGTGCCTTATCACATGTGCCTGAACATGCATTTTCAGTGGGGTATATTGTGCCACTTGGGGCAAATTAACCAAGACCCAGCCCCTCCCAGATCTTCAGCCAGGGGGAGCTAGAGGCTGGTGCCAGCACCTGTGCTGGCCCAGCTGTATAAAAAAACTGTGACCGCTACTTGCTCCAGGCTACTTGCCTTCAGGAACTTCTGAGGCCCAGACAGTTGGTATCTGGGGAAACTAGTCCCTTGTTCCAGCTAGACTGCTGAAGCAGTCCTAACCTAGAGTGGCCCCTGCACCCTCTACCCACTGTTCTGCTCCTTGCACCTGTGCCCAGGCCTCAGTGATCCCTATGCCATTACTGGGAAGCCCTCAACTGGGAATCAGGGACTGGGCTGGACAGGCCCCTTCCCTTCCAGGCCAGTCTCCCCCGCATAGGCTGCTCTAAGGGTGCAAGGGAGCTCAAGCCCAGCTCTGGTGGCTTCTCCTACCAGGAGTGCTCCTCTATCTCCAACCCCCATTTTTCTCTCTCTCTCTTTCAAACACACCCCTGTTGCCACTCCAGCCCTCCCCCTAGTCCATCACCCCCCCAGTGGTTCCTGGAACCAGGAGCACCCCCCAGCTCAGGGCCGCAAGTCCCAACACTGGTGTGGGCACAGGATAAGACTGAAGTGTGGCAGTTGACCCTGCAGCTGTGGCTCCCTCCAACAAGTCCCATATTGTCTGGCAGCTGGACAAGAAGATTTGTGGGGGGATGTGGGGTTTGTGGGGGAATTTGGGAGGATTGTGGGTGGGTGTTGGGTTTGTGGTGGTGAGGTATGTGGGGAGGTTTGAGGCTTTTGTGGGGGTTGGGGGTGGGGGTCAATTGTGGGTGGGGTGATTTGTGGGGGTGGGGTTTGTGGATGGATTGTGTAGGGTTAGGTTGTGGGGGGATTGTGTGGGGGCAGGGGGGACTGTGGGTGTGGGGGGGAATGTGTGGGGGTGTGTCTCCCACTCACTTCCCCACATATCGCACAGCCCCCTCTTCCCCGCACATTGCACAGCCCCCTCTTCCCCACAGCAGCAGCAGCTAACAGTGGGACATTGGAGTGCTCATGGCCTGCTGCTAGCAGTGACGTCTGGTGGTGTGCAGTGCCTCCTGAGAGCTGGGGGCTCCATATGACACATGGTGCTGGCCTAGCCCACTGATGTGTGCCATCAAACAAGACTGAGCTGGCTTTTGCTGCCACCTGGGGCTTCCAGCACTGCAGGCAGGTGCTGTACACCATTGGGCCATGCTGGCTCCTGCATCCATGTACCTTGCACCTCAATGGGCTGGGACAGCCCAGCCTGATGGTGCGCAATTCTTGCCTGCAGTGCTAGGAGCCCCAGGTGGCAGCAAAAGAGGGCCTGGTCCTGCTTGAAGTGACACACCAGAGGGCCAGGCCCTTGTCATACACTACATGCAACCTCTGGGTCTCAGGAGGTGCTGTGTACCACAGAGGTCTCTGCCAGCAGCAGGCCATGAGAGCCCTGATGGCCCACTGCTGGCTGCTGCTGTGTATGCCATGCAGGGGGGTTGACAAAGAACCCACCCATCCCACACAGTCCTCCTCCTTGCCCACAGTGCCCTGATTCGCAGTCTCCCTGACCCACACACAGTCCTCCCTACCCCCCCATTCCCTCCCACCCACAGTTCCTCCCACTCCTACGTCCCTGCTTACCTGGGATGAAGCCTGGGTCCCAGCCACTACTGCCAGACTTGCCCCACTTCTATTTGCTCTGGCACACCAAGGCAGCATGCTGGAAAAGCAGGAGCATGCGGCAGGTACACAGATGCTCTGGCCAGGTGCTAGAGCATCTCTTTAGAGGACCCAGCCCCCAGGAGTGCACCCCACACTGCTTTTCTCTAGCATGTATTTTTTTTTTGATACTAGGATTTCTTGGTATCAAACTTGGAGTCAGCACTGCAAATATGCAGCACCAAGAAAAAATTTTCGTTCCTGGCATGCCTCCTGTAGTGTCTCAAACTGCTCTGAGCTATCACATCCAGCATGTGCTCCCTCATCTGGATGTGGTCTTAGAGATTAACTATGAATCACACACAGCAGGATCTTGAACCAGGGTTACATACATGTGCCAGATGAGTGCCCTAATCAAAAGGGAACTTCCTATTCTGAGGTAAGGCACACAGAGAAACAGAAGTCAGTCTTTATAGCTTGTTCATAAACAGCTTTGGAAGGCCTTGACTTTTTCCCTAGGCAGAACAAAAACAAACTTGAACATTTTTCATATAATTACATTCCTGCTTTCTGGCCAGCCCTAACATCTCTTTCCTCTGCCACCTTTTGTCAGTTTGCCTATTTGAGCTGTAAGCTTGTCAAGATGGGAACTGTGTCTCACAATACATTTATACAGTGCCCAGCACAATAAAACCCTCAGGCATTACTCTAATAAAAATAGCAAATAATAATTTCCTACAGGGCTTGGTAGCAAAGACACTGTCCTGCTGTCTCTTCCGTAATCCTTGAAGAATGCTATAAACAGAAACATACCGTAGCTCTGAAAGCTTGATAACTAAATGTCTTCCATGTCTGTGGGTTAACTTTCCATTTCAATAGTTATGTGCCTTTTTCTGTTTTACTTTATTCCATAACACAAAGAACATAGAGTATATCACTAACTCAGTGAAGAAATAAGAAATCTTATGAACCCATAGACCATATCCAACATCTCACCTTGCCTGCTTTTATTTAAAAGCTCATCACTTACTTGTCTACTTTATGGGATTTACCTTTTTATTTACACTTCTTTCCACTGTCTCAGTATCTGTATAATTCCCTGCTATTGCCTATGTCATCATGACTAACTAGTCTTCCTTTTCAGTGTAAAGTAATTACAGGTGAAATGTCCACATAATGATTTGAAAATCTTGGCTATTTTGAAGTACAAACAGACTGACAAAAAAACAAAATGCAAGAGAGATGAGCATATAAGTGAATTCATCTGTGGACGATATATTTCTTGGGATATTTCTTCACATCTGTGTGATCTTTGATCAATACACACATGAAAAAGAATGAAGCTTGTACAATATTTGAGCAATGAAATCTGGAGGGGGGGGCACCTGGGCTCCCCCTGTGGCTGATCACAGAGTACTTCTGGTCCACTTCTGCAATCACTGCCAAGCATGTGGAGGTTCCCACATTCATAAGCCGTGATGGTACTTCGAGGTATGCAGAAAAAACTTCTAAGCTGTGTCTATGTCCAAATCTCTAAATCAGCATTGAATCTTCAGATTTGTATTCGGCCAAATTGAATCAGGGACAGCAGTCCAAATCAATGAATTAAATCACTGTCCATGATTTAGGCCAAATCCAATTCTAAGTCAAATAGGGCTCACTTCACACACCCCTCCAATACATATACCTTCCAAGGTTTTTGGTTGTAGCCATGTTGGTCTGAGGACATAGGAAGGCAAGGTACTTTGGGTAGATGTGATATCTTTTAGCATAGGTGATGCATAGGGGGAGCAAGAGGGGACATGTGCCCCCCCCCCAAGATTGGCCACCGCCAAAGATGCCACCAGCTTCTGCAGGCAG
>NW_017728994.1:75199709-75202930 GCF_001723915.1 Gavialis gangeticus | reverse complement strand
CCGCCAAAGATGCCCCCAGCTTCTGCAGGCAGTCACAGCTCACCAGCCCCCCCCCCCCACACACACACCTGTTACCACTCATGTAGCTGGCAGCATCTGTGGGCAACTGTTTGCTGCTGGGTCAGGCTCCACCACTGGACACTGGCCAAGGATTATGTCTCCCTCCTGCCCTGGCAGCAGGAAACTCCAAGCCCCCCAGCTCTGAGATTGTGTTTTTGGAGTGGGGACTGGGAAATTGTTATCTCCCAGTCCCCACTTTGCCACTGAAATTGGGGAGTGGAGGCTGGAAGTTCCTTATTTCTCAGCACTGGCCCTGCTGCCACAGAGCTGGTGCCGAGGTATAAGAATCTCCCAGCACTAGCCCTCTGACAGCAGAGCTGGCACTGGGAGTTCCCTGCTGGTGGGGACTGGGGATCCTGTTCCCCACCCAACTCTGCAATTGTGGAGCTGGGTGGGAAACATGCTCTCCAGCCTGTTTGCACCCAGCTGCATGATCATAGAGCTGAGCAGGAAACATGCTCTCCAGCCTGTTCCCCACACAGGTCCATGATTGCAGAGCTGAGCAGGGAACAGGTTCTCCAGCCTCCACCACACAATTGTGGAGCTGGGGCTGGAAACTGTCCTGGTCAAGGGCAGATCCCAGCCCTACACCCCACTTGAGCAATCCAGTCACGGGGCTTGAAAATAAATGCAAGCATGGGGCAGGTCCCAGCCCCTTACCCTGATCTGCCAGTGGGGCAGCTACTAGTCAGCCCCTGGCTGGATGGGAATTCCCCAAAGTAAAGTCACTGCTTGGCTGATACCCAGTCTCATGACCACTGAAGGCAGTGTTCCTTCCCCCAACTCTCATGCCACATCTTGATGTTATTGAACTAATTGAAGGAGGAGGAGTAATAAAGATGACCCCATTGGGGTTACTCACAGTTTAGATATGGCTGACTTGGGGCTCCACTTCCCCTACACCCCATTCACTCACCAACCATTGGTGTTGACACTTGTGGCTTGCAGTCACTGCTTCCACTTTCTGGGCTTGGTGTTCACTGCCGACCAGTATTTGGCAATTAGGTCCTCCAGCGGGCTGTCTTCAGGCGCAATATGACATATGCAGCTTCCCTTCTTCCACCTACCTCTGATCCCTCTTGAGGGTCTAATGCTCTACCTTATACCGTCACTAGAAGGTGTACTAACCAGATGATCTACTGGTCCTATACTGCTGATTTAAAGCAAAAATAAAAAGCAAACCAAAAGCTAACATCACAAAATAAGAAGAAAACAAGAAAGGGGCAGGCTGTATAAGAACCATAGCCCTATCCCCCCAGGCATTCAGCTCCCTGGTCTCCCTTCTATGGAAGCAGTGCAAGAGTGAGCCCTACAATAAGGAGTCAGATAGGAGCTCCCTGTGTTCTGCCTATGCTATCCCAAGCAGGGACCCAGCATCCCTGGTGTTTCCATCCAGCCTTGTCATTCCAAGGCATCCCCACACTCAGGCTCAAACTGCCCGGTCTCAGGTCTTTCCTCCTCCCTTTGGCATTGTTCATGCCTTTTAAATCTCCCATGGTGATGCCTGTGACTGGCATTGTCAGCTGGGTGCTGCTGAGATTGACTGAGAGAGCTCAAAAAGCAGCATGGAGATGCTGCATGTTGCTCCATGTCCTGCTTTCTCTGTCTCTCCAGTGAGAAATCCCTTTTCCCAGGGCTCTCTCCCAACATCCCTCAGTGTTGGGTGGGGTTCCCAGTGTTCATGGCTTTTGTGCATGGTCCTTGCCACCACATCTGCCCACCTGGGGCTCACTACTAGCTACGTCACTGGTGGATGGGGGCAGGGGGCTGGGATCTATCACTCCCCTGCAGCACTTTCCAATTCCCAGGCCCCAGTCAGGGAGCCAGAGCTGGGCGCTCCCTGCTGCTGGGGTAGGGGGATATAGTTCCCACCCCAGCAGCAGGCAGCCCCCCAGGGGCAAGGAGCACTGTCCCAGCTTTCCCAGAAGAGAGATGTCTCCTGGCCAAGTGGTCCCTGACAGCCTCTGGGCTATCACCCAGGGGGAGCTGGTGGCTGCAGGGGCCCATTCTATGGCCCTAGGAAGGAAGAACAGTTTGTTGCCTTTGGCAGCAAATCTTCTCGCACTTCCCCACACATATAGAGACCTTCCCAGAAGCATTTATTTGTGTGTAGTTTACTTGTGAGTAAACTGCTCCCAGATTTAATGCATGTGTAGACACACCCCGAGAAAAGGAGAAAGATCTCATAATCAGACCTGAGGAACCTACTGCTTTTTTCTGCCTCAAAGTGCATGTATGCAAAGAGTACGCTAGGGATGTATGTAAAGTCTCTCTTGATACTCATTGTATTCAGCAGCTATTAATTTCAGGTATTTCAAGGTATCTGGAAGCCATTATCCTATCACTGCTGTTCTATCTTCCCTTCTTCCAGCTGAACATCTCCTAGCTAAAAGGGAGGCGCACACCCAATGGAAGGGAGGGCCATCACTAGGGAGGACTATACTGTGGTTGCTCAGGGCTGCAGGAGGGTGGTCAGGAAAGCCAAGGTGGAGAAGGAACTGGGACTAGTTACTGGATCAAGGACAACAAGAAGTCCTTTTTTAAATACTTAGGGGGCAAAAAGAAGGTACCGGGTAACGTGGGGCCCCTGCAAGACACGCTAAGAAATCTGGTCATCACACCAGACAACAAAGCTAACCCATTTAACAATTTCTTTGCCTCCATTTTCCTGAGCAGGGACCGGATCAGTGCTCCCACCCTGTCAGGCCCCAGGGGAGGTGCACCCATGCCAAGGGTCAGTGAGGATCCAGTCAGGGAACTTCTGGAGGGACTGGACATATTTAAATCAGCTGGTCCTGATGATCTCCACCCCAGAGTGCTGAGGGAATTAGCTGAGGTCATTGTGGGACCCCTAGCATGGCTTTACGAGCACTTGTGGTGCTCTGGTGTGGTGCCAGAGGACTGGAAGAGGGCCAACATGGCTCCCATCTTGAAAAGGGGAGGAAGGAGGACCCAGGAAACTATAGCCCAGTTAGTTTTACCTTGATCCTGGGTAAGCTTTTTGAGAGAATTATCCTGGCACATGTCCATGACGGGCCAGTGGGGGCGGTTATGCTTAGGGGCAACCAACACGGGTTCATTAGAGGCAGGTCCTGTCAGACCAACCTGGTGGCCTTCTATGACCAGGTCACAAAATCCTTAGATGCAGGGGTAGCAATGGA
>NW_017728994.1:75187949-75193807 GCF_001723915.1 Gavialis gangeticus | reverse complement strand
CCTTCCAACCCTACCAACTATGAAACTATGAAACTATGAAATGCTTCCAGATGAGATGAAATCCAGTATAAATGAGATTGCTAAAACCTGGTGGTATGATTAACATGATTCTAATATTAAATCTCTGGCCTATCTTGTTAAGATTTAAGTGGGTATTACACATCATTATGCCTTATACTGTTATAATTCAGAAGTGTAGGATCTTGAATGCATGTGGAACCATGTAATAATTAACAGAGTTCAGGAGGGGGAGTGGTGGGATTCTGTTATAGACCACTAAATGAAACGAAAGAATTTTTTCTTTATTTCTTAATTTCTACACATTTTGGTCATGTGAGGAAAGAAAAGCTGTTATGGGAGAGTTCAGTTTGTCATGAAGTGGGCAGGTTTACATGTGCATTGGACTTCACAGTTGTTACTGTGCAGTCACTTGCTTAAGCAAGTACTAAATGACTGCATAGTAACTGGTGTTACTACACAGTCCTGATGTCACATGGATTTATTCCTGCACTACTGCACAATGCTACTGTGCAGTGTCTCCTTGCTACTGTGCAGTAGAGTCAGCATCATATCTCTTGCCCACCAATGCTAGTTCACTGTAGCTATGAGCTACACCTCCAAAGTTTGTCGCTATGGCAACATAGCATCTCATGTAGACATGCCCAGTCTGTGGTAAAACGTAATTTTTTTTAAAAATTAAAGATGATTAATTTTCTAACATGTAGGTGTAACACCTAACATGAAAAATCTCTATTCTGGACATATAATGACTGAAAAGGAATTAAATGACTGCCCTGGAAGTGGTGCCTGCCTCAGGACAGTGATCATGACTTGATTATATTCAATATGGGAAATAAAGACAGAATATAAATGCTGGGAACGACTGACATGGTGTGGAGCCCCAGCGAGTGCCAGGAACAGAACATCAACCTTCTTCTCACATTCATCCACCTAACCAAAGCCTTCCACATGGTGAACCACAAAGCCCTCTGGGAAATCATGAAGAAGTACAGATGCCCTGGAAAATTCATCAATAAGGTCTGACAGTTCCATGATGGCATGTGTCTTTGACAATGGCAAATGATCTGACCCCTTTCCAGTCACAAATGGCATCAAGCAGGGCTGTGTGCTTGCACCTACCCTCTTCAGCATGGTATTGTCTGCCTTTCTGTCGGATGCTTTCCAAGATGATGACCTTAGTATGGGGATCAGGCACCATTTTGATGGAGACATTTTCAAGCTGTGCAGGCTCTGAGCCTCCAAAGTCCAAACAGCCACTTTTCGCAACTTCCTCTTCACTGGCAACTGTGTTATTCACAGGCTAACATGAAATGGTTCATGGACCTATTCTCATCAGCCTGTGAAAACTTCAGGCTCACTATTAACACACAGAAGACTGAAGTGACGTTTCAACCTGCACCTGGCACAACACCCCAGGAACCACACATCTCAGTTAAAGCTTAGCAACTGTTGATGGTCGACAAATTTGTCTATCTAGGCAGCACATTCTCCCATGCTGTCCACATCAATGATTAAATCAACGTAAGATTAGCAAAGGCTAGTGTGACCTTTGGCAGACTCCATAAGTCGGTCTGGAACTGCAGAGGCATTGGAATGTCAATGAAACTGAAGTTATACAAAGCCATCATTCTCATAACCCTCCTTTACACCTGTGAAACCTGGACCATCTACCAGTGTCATGTCAAGAAACTAAACCACTTCCATCTGTGCTTTCTGCATTTGTCAAGGGACAAACTCAAGGCCAGATAACAAGCCAGCCCACCCACCTGCCTAGGGCAGTCTGCCCTTACTCGCTTGCCATGACTTGATCGTTAACCATATTAGTAAGTGGGAGGCTGCCCTTACACTACCCTGATGCCAGGGGGCACTATCCATAGCTCTTTACCTCCTGTACACCGTGGCTCATGCCTTGCAGATGTCATCATAAGTTCTAATTGGCTTTGGATCAAGTCTGGGCCAAACTCAGCTGTAGTTAGGCTTCTTCCATACTGCCCACTTATGGGCCACATACAGACAGCCCCCCTCTTACAGGGGCCTCACTCACTCCCCCTACTCTCATCAGGGTCCAATTCATACTGCCCCTCTTGGGCCACATGCACTCTGCCATTGCTCTCTGAGAGACCCTTTAGGGCCATCAGACTTAATTCCCTTCTCTCCTTGGTAAGCATGCATGCACCCTTTTGGGCCTCTCATGCCCTCATCTGAATGGCTGCCAGGCAATTTGCCAAACTAAGGCTGACTTTGACCCATCCCCATTTCTGGGCCGCTTCTCCACCCCTATCTATCTGGGGCTCCACACAACCCACTCACTGGGACTCCACGCCGCCCCCCTCACTGGGGGTGAGGCTATCTGGGATCCACTATCCCCACTGCCCCCATAGGCTCAGGTGCCTGCCTAGATGTGCCTGGTCCCTAAGTTCTAGTAAAAAATGCACCAAATGGTGGAGGCCAGGGTTCAGGTGCCCTTCCCTGCCTTTCACTGGGGAGGCAACTGCCTTGGCATTTCCTGGGGACTCCTGCACCACCAGGAACTCCACCAGGCCATCCTTCCCCAGCAGGGTGCAATTTTTGGTCACACCTAGGACCACTGAGGCCTCCACCTCCCCCATAGCCTCTTCTTTACCGCTAAGGTGTTCCAGGAACAGCTCAGCCCATTGTTGCCTCCTTGGCTGCTCCCCACAGACCGCTGCCTCTCTGTTCTGTGTTTTAAAATGGCCACCCTCATAAGGCACCTGGTGGCTTCCTGCTCCAGCCCTTAGTGATGGGCACCTTTCAAGAATACCTGACACTTGCCTGCCAAAGAAAATCTTCTATGGCAAACTGCCAAATAGAGGAAGTCACACGGCACACCAAAGAAACGGTACCAGGGTACCCTAAAGGTGTCCCTAGAGAGTTTCAGCATCGACCCAGAGTCATGGAAGCAAATTGCTCACAAATGGAGGTCATCAATCCCAGAATGGAGCACTGGTCTTTGAACAGCAATGGCAGAAGCATGACAGAAGCACAGCAGAAGCAATGAAGAAACTCGTGACCAGGAAAATGAAAAATTCTTGTACCCAGTCTTCACAGCTTTCCTGCTGCAGCAGGCTGTTCAAGGCAAAGATCAGGCAAGTCACCTATGTACCTACAAGACCTAGCCACCCCACCTTTACTTTCTCTCTTTTCTCCTTTTTTCTTTTTTTCTCCTTTTGTCTTTTCTCCCTCCCTGTTTCCTGCCCACTTCTTTTCTGGCCCCCTCCTTCCCCCCCCCACTGGATGCAGTTGTCTTCACCTGCAAAGGACAAACAACACAACACAATAAATAAATGTTGGGTGCTTCAAAAATGGTTAATTTCCCAATGCTGGTAAAAGTTAAGAACAAGATTGATTATGAGGAAAAAACAGAAATAAAGTGCAAACAAAAATGGGGAAATCCTTTAAGAAGTCTTTATTCAATGGCCAAAATTGATTCCATGATGAAGAAATCTTTATATAAAAATAAAATTCAAAAAGAGCAAACAATATAAAGAAGACAGAAGTTATGAAATGTGTAAAACTGATGTAGCAGGCTTGCCTTTCAGAGCTTGGGTTGAGTCCCAGGCTTGAAATCTTGCTGTTTTGATTGGTGGAGCCCATCCACCAACCAGGAGGCAGAAAGAGGAGTTAAGTCATGTCCCTTTCCTGAGTGAAGGGGGAAAGGAGCTCCCACCCTGGACCTGATTAAAGACTGCAACACTCAGGTCCGAAAGACTTTGGGGGTGGAGCCCTGGAGAGTATAAAAGGAGCTGCATGCCCAGCATGGGGTGAACACATCCAGGACAGAGAAGGAAGTAGGGCTTAGAACAGCTGAGGAGAGCTGCTCAGCAGGGTGAAGCAGTAACCCAGAAGAGCCCCTGAAGACTTCCATCGGCAGGGAATGGCAAAAAGCTCCATTGGCTAGACTCTCAGTGTGCAGCACGGTGCACAGCATCCAAACCCTGGGAGCTGCATGAGGCTGCTTGGGTCTGCAACCTCTGGCGTGCAGCCAGAGAGACAGTGCACAGGCCAGTGCATGGAGAAGGATCTTTGGAGTGCTTGAGCGGCTCAGGTCCTTAACCCCTGGAACAAGGCTGGGAGCTTGGTGCAGGAGGCAGTGCACGGATGGTCCAGGAGTGGACTGAGCCTGGTGCTGCACAAGGCAGCCCAGGCCTCCTACCCATAGCAAAAGCTTCAGTCCAGGGAGCCAGACAATGCTCAGGCTACTGTGCCAGCAGACATGGCTGAGCCAGAGGCCCCGGAAGCCTGACATAGTGGAGCCCTGTTCCAGGGCACAGTGACCCCCACAAAGCCCACCGCAGGTGAGAGAGCAGCTTGGCGCAGAGGACGAGAGCCACCCTCTAAGCCTGGGAGCCATGAGTTGCATGGAAAAGAGGATTCCCACAGGGGAGAGGGAGTCTTTCCTGGTTAGTTAAGGGCTCCTGACAGTGGAGATCCCACTGGGAGGACCCCCGTAAAGTTACCATCTTCCTTGTCGGACTTGGGAAAAGCCCAAGGGCATTGGGGTTTCCCCTTGGGATTAAGTTTATCTTTGGGGTTCTTGCGTCATAACTAGTGTGATGTCATGCCTTATATATTGTGAACTCTCATGTTTGTAAATTAGTGGATGAGTAGAGTTCTAGGGCTCTGCTGGGACTTCCTGTTACTATTATTTCACCTGTTTTTTATATGTATTTATTTTGGCTTATTTATTGTTCACCCTTACTTATCTATAGTTTATCTGCTGGCTATCTATGTTTATTTTGGGATTTATCTGCTTCAGATCAGATACTTACCTGTATCTGAAGCACTGGTATAAGGTTTTATTGCATTTACCCGGGTGTGTGTGTGTGTGTGTGTGTGTGTGTGTGTGTGTAGTACATATATTTATATCCATGTTTCTTTTCCTTGTGATAAGTTAATGTAAATAAATTTGTATACAGTTAAGTCTTCTGACTGTCCCAGTCTGCTTTTATAGGGACAGAGGGAAACTGAGCAGTCTGCAGTCCCCCACAGCACCTGCCACCTAACAACTTCCTTCAATTTGAGAAGGGAAATATATACCCAAGTTACCTGACCTACATTGATAATGGAACAATAGGGAAAAAATCCACACCTGGCAGTGCTAAGATAAACAGGGAGACTTGAAAGCATTAGAAATGAAAGTAATCCCAGGAATGATCTAGAACATCACAAGGTGGAGATGACCAACTCTCAATAATGATAAAGAAGAAGCTTGAGTGTTCAATAGATATTATTGTTTGGCTTTTGGAAAAACAGCAGGATGCTTTACTCCTGTCATATAAGAATGATGGACTTCAAGACCTCTAGTATCTGAGGGAGAAGATCAACAGCAACTCATAGGAATACATATTTTTAAATCAGTAGGCTTGCACCTATGTGTCTTAAAGGAGGTGATTGAGAATTTCTCTTACCCATTTAGGCTAATGTTTAATACATCTTGGAATAATGATGCTATTGCATAAGACTGGAAAGATGCCAGTGTTCAAAAATGGTAAGGAAGATGATATAGTTAACTATAGCCCAGTTAAACTGACATTAATCCCTGGACAAAATAATGGAAAAGCTGATAGAGGTTTCAATTAATACAGAATTAAAGGGTAGAAATATAATTATTTCTAGTCAACATAGCTTTATAGTAATAGACCTGTCACATAAACCCAATTTCATTCTTTTATGAGATTACACTTTTCACTGAAACATGTCAATGCATAAATATAATATGCTTAGACTTTAGTATCTGATTAAAAAGGAGCACTAAAATATCAATAAGGGGAACATTAAATGAAGTATTAACTTGATAACTGTCAACTCTTAAAAAA
>NW_017728994.1:75141988-75182949 GCF_001723915.1 Gavialis gangeticus | reverse complement strand
GCATAAAGCTTGCTCTGGTCTCTGCTCTTAACTCTCTCCCTTTGCTTTCCTAGGCTAGGCCACTCTTTTGCATAGCCCTAATATCAGCCTGTTAGCCCTTATAGGTTGCAACCTTATTTCTACCTCAACAAGTTGCTACCCCCCAAAACACCAAAGAAAGATTGCAGCGTAGGG
Organism: Gavialis gangeticus; assembly: GCF_001723915.1. Taxonomy (NCBI): domain Eukaryota; kingdom Metazoa; phylum Chordata; order Crocodylia; family Gavialidae; genus Gavialis; species Gavialis gangeticus. The sequence goes on along the minus strand of NW_017728994.1, from coordinate 75,182,775 downwards.
GTCAGACGCATCTCCAGAGAATCAATGATCTGGAATTAAATGTAAATCATAACTGATAACATTTATGGGTAACACAAAGTTCGGTAGAGTGATAAATAACAAAGAGGCTGACAGTAATCTGTATCCCTCAGTAAACTGGACTGTTCAAGTAAAGCGAGTTTTTTAATATATCCATTGCAATATATATTGTGGAGCAAGGAATGTAGTCCATTTAGAATATAGAACTGAATCTGGAAAGCAGTAACTAAAAAGGCTATAGGAGCCTGAGTAAACAAACAACTGAACATTTTTGATACTCTGGTTAATTCAATCCTTGCCTACTAAAATATTCCATACAGTTCTTGTCATCATCTTTTCAAAAGAACATTGAAAAAGGCAAGCTGAGTGAAAGAAAGCTGTAAAAATGATTCAAGGACTGGCCAAAATGCTTTATGTTTATATGCTTGACTCCAGATCGTAATCCACCCAAACTGATTTAAAAAACTAAATATGATCTGATTCCACCATTCTTGAGCCTCTGAAAAAATACTAATGTATCTTCTACTTCTGCTTTAGCCTTAAGACTAAGTCACAAACAACAGTGAGGAGGATGACCCACTCACCTTTTCTATTAATGTGTTTTCAGGGCTAGAGTATAGAGCAGTAGGATCAGTCCTACACACCTAGGCCCATTTAGAAGCCTACTAGTACTTGGCCCTTAGAGCGCTATCTGTTAAATTAATAAAAAGACGATGTAGAGGCATTCTAATTATGTTGTATAAGTAACTTCTCAGGGAGGAAGTAGTGGGCCCTAAAGTGCTCACTATAGTAGTAGAAACAACAGTCAAATTCAAAATACAAATCAGGCGCAAATCTTCAACAGTGATATTGGAACAAAACCCTGAAGGTGGCAGTGGTAGATTCCTCATCTCTTGATATCTTCAGGTCAAGACTCATTGCCTCTCTGGAAGATATTATGTAGCCATACATAGTTTAATCACATACATTATTATGTACTAAAGACTACCTGGTAAAACACAATGCTTTGTGTGATAATAATCGGACAGTATGATTTAATAGCCATTTATGGCTCTAAACTGCATTTCTTGAATTCTGTGCATCTCACCTGTTAAACCAAGGTAACGGGTTTTTAGGGTATTTTTCTATTTCTTACAGCATTACGGTTGTACAGTCTAGTTAAAAGTAATAAGGATAGAATTTACTCTGTGGAGTTATATAGGAATGTTAGGCTATTGCAACTTGCAGCCAGCAAGTCCAGTGGGGGTAAACCTAAAAGAGTCAAATTCTAACAGCTGTAACTAGGGAAATTCTAAGATTATAAAAGCCTTAGTTAATCCGTCTGACTGTCTGTCCAAAATGCTTTATTTGCACTCTGACTGGTTGACTGAAACAGCCAATCAGAGTGCTCCAAGAGTATTGGAACAGGAGATGGCGTGGTGAAGCACCGCCATGACAGCGGGGACACAGGGGATGGAGGGGGGGAGGTGAGGCCAGCTTCATGATGGCTGAAGCTGGATAGAGTGGGCTCGCTCTGAAGCAGCCGGTGGGGAGGTTGGGGGGAGCAGGCCCGTTCCCCCCAACCAGAGGAGAAGCAGGGCAGGAACTGGACACAGAGCTCGGACCCCATGTGCGCCCCCCTCATGATGGTGGCTTGGCCTCAAAGCAGCCCTGAGGTGGTGTCAATGGAGGGAATGGCATGGGGAGGGTGAGGCCAGCAGCACTGGCCTCCCCCTCCCCCTCCCCACCTGAGGATGCAGGGGACCAGGGGGGCAGGGAATGGGCCAGGACACGGTGCAGTGAGGGGGGAGCAAGGGGAACAGTGCCAGAAGAGAATTGGCGGCGGGGCTGGATACATTTTCTCACCACCTACCCCCACCAAGAGTGGGACCAGTGGTGAGGCCCAGGCCTACTCCTCTCCCACCCTCCCTCCCCTGTGTTGGCCCCAAGCCTGCTCTTCCAGTCCCTCACTGCCACCGTGTTGGCCTGGGCCCACTGCTCCATCCCCCAGATGTGGCAGTGGGCCGGCTTCTCCCCACCCTTGTGCCCAGTCCTCTCCCACAACCCCCCACATCAGGCCCAAGCCCGCTTCTCCCCTCAACCCACCACCATGGCAGGGAAGGGGGGAGTGGACCCAGACCCAAGTGGCAGGAGGGAAGAGGTTGAGTGGGCCTGGGCAGGTGGAGGAGCCAGACACAGGACTCTGTCCCTGCCCAATCCTGCCCCCCACATCACTCTTGACAGGCAGTTGGCTAGTAACTAGCTATTTTACTTATAACAGGCATCTTTACACATACTGTGGTGCCCACTTTATATAGCTGCAACCTCACTCCGTGTGGTGGGAAAATTCAGAAGTAGACTGAATCCACTGATAGGCTCTAGGGGATCTGCTGGAAGAATATGCATCAAGTTATGAGTTATATGATGTGAGACTATTTTATTCCCAAGTATATGGCTGTTACGTTAGAGTGTGATTTAACCATTTTTAATGAAGTTGTGGCCTGTAGCTATAATTCATTCATTTGCATGGCCTGATCAGCATGACATATTGCCAATATAGGTGAATATTTTAGTTAATGGCATAGTTATACATGTGGGAAGCACTGAAAAATGAAGCTACTTTAAAAATGTCATTAGAAACGTTAAATTCAATAGTGGCCCAAAGTCTTGTTCTGCAGTTTGTCACTTACTTGCCTGAGCTTTGAATCCAATTTCTAAGTTATAATAAAACACTTGAACGGGTTATTTTGTTTGTTTGTCTTTAACATACATGGTACTCTATAAACATTGGTTTATTTATTTCCAGGACTATAACTTTATATTCAGCCTGTACTCTTCCATTTTCTTTTAACTTCTTCAGGTGGTATCTATTCATATAGATCTCAAACTTGCTGGGAAAATCTTGTGGGGAATGTAAAGAATAGATTGAGTCCAGGGATCTCATACTGAATATTACATGATATAATTCAGTTGCTTGAGATCATTCTTTACTTGTCCCCCTGAATTCAGTAATGATATTGGGTCTTGTGATACTTTATGCATTAGATTTGGTTTCAATATTTTTGGTTCCTTTCCTCATTCCTCATACTGTCTTTTTCTCTTCCTCTCTTTTTCTAGGGCTGCTGCCAGACATTCATTAAAAGGCACAATAGGATCTGATCCCTGATCACAAGAATCACAGTTCCTGTCATGCCGCATATTCATGACAAGATGTACAATTTTGGGATTGGGTATCAGATTCCAGTCATGCCTTTCTTGTCAGTGCAGGATCAAGAGGTCTGCAAAATACACTTCTTGAGTTTCTTTTAGTGATATGGCATGTTCAATCTCTACATATAGGTACCAACAAGCTGTGTTCAGCCTAATTGTCCTTATGTTTATATAACTTGTGACATTTGATATAATTGTATTTTTGTTAGCTATAAGAGGGCAAAATTGCGTAATGAATTTTAGACCTGGGAGAGGCTTAAAGCCAAAATGACTGAAGAAAGGTAATCACTGTCAGTCAGCATCCAACATGGGTGTGCAAAAGAGCAAGATCCTTCCAAACAATGACAAATTTACGTTCTCAAAGAAGGGGCTGTAAGGATAACACCAAGCTATTCAGGTCCTTCCTGGAAGGACATTTCATACAGTGGGGAAACCAAGTGAGAGACGGTATCTTTAGGATATAGGATTAGTAATTTTCATATCTGAAAAGATGCAAATATTCTGCTGGTCTTAATTAAATCAGAAAAGACTTCTGCTCTGGTAATCAAATATGCCTATTAGTAGGGAAAGGAAGTTATATGCATAGTGTGGGTTCCCCAAGAATCCAACGGATGATTTATATAAATGGATAGATAAGAAACCATACTTAATCTTTGCCTTGTGAGAAAGTGTTGGTCTTTTAGTTTTGCCCAGGCACAAGGAAACACTAGAGTCCCTCAGCTAGTGGGCTAAGTAGAAATTGCATTCTTGGATTTAAGATGCAGCATAAGAACAGTTTATTGTTCTGATATTTCTTTTTGTTTGTTTGTTCTTGTATCTCTGTCAGTATCTCAAAATATGATTACTGATTTTTTATGTTTATTCTTGCTTTTATAATAAATCTTTTGTTGTCTTTTATAACACAGTTATTTTCAGTGACAGCTGTGATTTAAGAGCAGGCCTCTTCCAAGGAAGGAGAGATCTATCTTTTCTTAGCATATGGTCAGATAAGAGTGTTACTATTCTAACTGGCAAAATTCCCTCTGCTAAGAGGTGGTAAGACCTAGGTAAGGTGGGCAGCAGCAGTCAAGGAGGTGACCTTTGGAGCATCTCATTCTTTTCCCAGTGGTCAAGCAGCAGACAAAAGAGATGTGTTTGGGGCTGAAGGGCACCCCTGAAGGTGTGAGTGTCTCCCAGTCACATCTGGGGTCAAGGTATGTCACACCTGAATTCTGCTCTAGCCTATGCTGATATCTATCTAGACCGGGGAAGAGGCAAGGACCCCCTGAATCCCCTTACTTCAGGTGCTTGAGTAACCCTGTTGGACTTCCCCTGTATTTTCAGCAGTTCTAAGTGATGCCCAGTTCTAAGGCTTAGCCAATCCCCTCCCCCATGTAATTCATTCCTCTTTCACCCATCTTCTGCTTAGCCTTAAAAACTTGGAGTGAACTTTCTGGTAACATGAATGGGTAATAATTCTGTCAGAAATGTTAACAGAACTAACTACCATTGGTTCTGTCCTCATGAATGGAGCCAAAATAAATGCTTTGCTGCATCACTAATAAATTTTGCATCAAACACTGGGGAGCAGATACTCTCAGCCTTCAAACTGAGGAGAGGGAAGGATTTTTCAGATGAATTTAGCAATAAGAGATTTTTTCTTTTGTCATTGTTGGTCTGAATATATATTGTATATTTAAAGCAATGACCTGACACTCACCAATAAAAGGAAAGTATATTTGTACAAGGGTACCTTGTTGTTTTCTTTAATTATTTAACCAGTGTTATTGTAGCGGACTCCTGAAGCAGTCTGCTTAGACAAAAATACATGTTTTTGAGGGAAATCTAAAAAGTAGCAGCAAATTGGAGAGTGCAACACTGTGGTGCGGCTAGGAAGCTAATGAGGAGTCACACCAAAGGATCAACTAGTGGGTTTGATAAATTCTCACAGCATTGACACAATTCCCAAGAATTGTTAAAACGGTGATATTTGTGGAAAGCGACTTGGGGTCTAAATGGTCCTGTAGTGAGACCTCCAGCCCCTCAGGTGGTATACACAGAGGGAAGTGGAGATCTGTCACAGGTTAGTCCTGTTCTGGGACTGTAGGGAGAGATTATTTGAGTGTTTGTATTCTATGACCTTGCCTCCACTCCTTTTGTGGGCTTTTCTGATAAGCACTGATCTAAAGGCCTTGTTACACCTTATGCTGTAAGCTGAACAAATATTAATCAGCTTAGTGTTGTTCAGTTTATTGAAGAAGTCACACCTTAAGGTGAAAAACCATCTGAGACTGTCCTTCACCTGCACGGCTGTGACTTGCCACTAGAGGCTTGGTGAGCAGGGGAGGACTAGGAGCTAGGCTCATTGCTCCCACCAGGCAGAAGGAGCATCACAGGCCCAGAACTCCCAGTGGTTGTAGTGTTTCCTGCCACTGCTCAGGTGGCTTGCTGCTTGCTTTCTAAGGGGCCCAATCATTTTTTCTCTGGAGCATGCTCCCCCATGCTGCCCCTGCCCCAGCTGCTGGCTGGCAAGGCACTGCCTGAAAAGGATCAGGCCCCTTGTAGCTCAGGTGGTACCCAGCCAGCCAGCAGCCTGGCTAGGGTGGTGCAAGGTGACGAGATCCAGAGAAAATAAAGGATCGGGTCACCGGGACCCAGTGTGGCCAGGATAATGGAGTAGGGTGGAGCTCAGTAGCTGCAGCATGGCAGCCTAAGGACAGTTCCCACTGACCCCATGTTCCACTGGTCTGTTTAGGGTCTGGCTGCTGGATTCCCCAGTGTATGCCATGGGTGCCCCCAACAGGCCCAGGCATATGAAGCAGTGTATGCCTGGGCCAAGTCTGGCCCAGGCATATGTAGCAGCAGACTTGTCCAGGAGGCACCTCAGCCAATGGGCACTCCAGGACTGCAATGCTGGCTGTGGGAGCAGTGAGACAGAGGTGCCATGCCCATCCCCACTGTGTCCTGGCATCCCAACTTACCCTGACTCAGGAGGGGCTACGGCATCCTGGGATGCTACAGGACTTCAACTTAGGCCAAACAACTGTAGAGAATGGCCACATCTTAATGGATAAGAAGCAAAATTAGGTGGACTAGAGGTAATGTTGCCCTGGAGTGGTGTAATTTTAAACTGAAACATGAGTGCTTTAAGTCATTTTAAGGTGTTAACATGCAGCCAATCCAGGGGTTAACAGCTCTAGAAGCTGCCTAAAATTACTATGTTACAAGGCCCTAAAACCAAATTAGACAAGTCAGCATTTTCTTTTCTAGCTATGCTATACACATAGCATTGTATACATTGTCTAGATTTGTTCTCCAAAGAAACTAGATTCATTCACCACAAACCTGCCATTCATGATACCCTGAAGTAATACACATCACTAGCTGACATGTTTTTCTATTATGTTAGCATGATTTACTATTTTTCATGTGCCATGAGTGCTGATGGAACTGTTCTGAACACATAAAAGAGAAAAACCAAGATTTGGAAAAGTGACTGATGATTTCTATACTGCAATGTGCCCAGCTTGATACACTTTAAGGAGCACTGAGCACAGTCATAGGATAGGTGCAATTTCTAAACTTTAGGCCTTTTAAGGTCTCTTAGGTTGGGTGCTGAAAAACTGCAGCATCCAAAATCAGCAGTCCATTTTGTAAGTTAGCACAAGGGAATTGAAAGATCATAAAATGTTTCACAGTCCTGTGCATTATGTCATACCACTGTTTGTGTTATGTGTGTATGTGTTAAAATGAACTACACTTTAAAAATGCTCACTGCATACATCTGTTTCTTTTTCTTCAGTTATCTACTCGTACTATTGCCCATTCTACTAGGGCTGTGCAAAACAGCACCATTTCGTTTCAACTTCCATTTTGATGTTTCAATGGGACAGTGTTTCATTTTGAGTTTTGTTTAATTTTGAAATCACTGTTCCATTTCATTTAGTCAAAACTGTTTTGCTGTTTTGACACTGTTTCGATGTTTCTCCCGTAGGCTATAATGGGGAACCATGAAACTGCCTATAACTTTGTCAGTTCCTGCCCGATTCAAATGGAACTTGCAGGGATGGCAACTCCTTCTGAGGCCATGAAGACTGCCAAGCTTCAAGAATATAGATGCAGGAGTTTCTGGGAAACTGCACCTCAAATTCTTGAAAGCAAAACTTATGTCACGCGTGCGTATTAAGGCACAGCAGGGTGAAAGCTGCAGGGATGATAGCCCCTGCTGAGGCCACAAAGCCTGCAAGCTTTCAAGGACAGAAGTGCAGGGGTTTATGGGAAACTGCACCTCAGGCTACTGACAAGCAAAACTCATGACATGGGTGACAGAAAGCAGGCCAGTTCAAACAATGCTGCCTTTTATGCTGTTTTTCCATCCCTGCCCCAGAGCACTGGGATTGGAAGGGACCTCAGGGAAGGACCACAATACTGGCCAGCTACACAGTCAATATGAGAGCAGTCCTTCCCCCTCCCACTCCTTACTTTGTGGTTCCCTGCAGGCAAGTCCTGCTTGAATTTTGAAACTCAATATGTTTCAAAATTTTGAAACATTTTGTAGCCCTTTGTTTCATTTCAATTCCACTGTTTCAAGCTCAAAACAAGTCGAAACAGCTGGCAAAATTTTACACAGCTCTAATTTCTACCTATATTATGATTTTTACATTATATTTCACTTTGCAAGTAGCACCACTGAAATCAGTAGGTATGTTTACATGTGCAAATGCTCTGGGGTGAGTTTATTCTAGAGCAGGGGAGGCCAGAGTTACTTACCCTGGGAGCCATATCCAATCCTCCACAGAAGTTTAAGGGCCGGAAAGCCCGGGGGGAGGATTAGGGCATGCTTAGTGACCCAGAGTGGAGGTGGCCACCACCACAGTACCAAGCCACTCTGGTTTTCCTGTGGGGAGTACACCCTGGGGTAAGTGATAGTGGGGCAAAGTAAATTAGGTAGTACTGAATTAATTAATTAAGCTGAGTGCCACCAGGACCGAAATGCATCCCCAACCTCTCTCCCCTCAGGCATCCCTAGCTAGGCATGCTGAGCCAGATAGCCTTTTATTAATCAGAGAGAGAGAGCGTAGGGAAGGGGAGCATAACAATGGAAATTAAGAGAAAGCACCTTAAGCAATCAAAATAAGTTGAGTCTAACAAACCTGGGCTCAATGGCCCTTTTAATACGCATCTACATTACTCAGTTCTATCTACTAGCTAATTTTCAGGCATATTCACTGGTTCATCCAGAGAAACTTACTCTAGAGGTTCAGTGCTTCAGTCTGTTCCAAACAGCCTGCTAGAGGAGGAGGGAGTGAGGGGCTCCAGACCAGGTGGCCTGACACTTTTATAACTTTCCTGACCTCATCACTTGGTTCCAACCAGAAACAGGCATTATTTGAACACTACTGGAGCAGACCAATCATTTTAAAATTGGTCAGCAATCCCCCAGTGAAGTGGTCAGAGTCACCAAACTGGTTCCACAGGTTTCTTTGAGGGAAACTTAAGAAAAAGGTTCTGGACACAGTAAGGTGGGGGAGGAAGAAAAACATACAGCACAACCAAGATACACATTAAAATAGGGACAGACAGAGGGGGATTTCTTCACAGGTTGGGTTTTCCTCAAAAATTGAAGGAAATGGGTATGCAATCAGTTGAAGAAAAATGTTTCCTTTGACATTTTTGATCACTTATACATATCTGATCTTTACAGTATTCCTTATTTAAACAAGACAAAAAGAAATATCCTGAAATAGTAATGAGACTAACCATGCTACTGAGCAGAGTGTTTTATACAATCCAGTAATATTAAATAACTAAAAGGATAGTGTATGTTATTGAAGAGCTGGCTGTGAGACATTTTGGTTTACTAGAGCCAACAAAAATGTGAGTGTCATTGTGTTGCACCTTCACAAAAACCTATCCAAAAATCTGTTTTTCTATACAGGCATTCCTCGACTTATGACTTTTTGAGTTACAATATACAGCATTTATGGCCTTTATAAATTTACACCCTGTTTTGAGGTTCCAGTACCAGTTTTAACTTTATGACGCTTGCCATAGCTGCCTCCTGCTGGTAAGTTCTTTGTGGTGAGGGGGGGAAGAGGGAGGAAAGGGGCATAAGGGGGGCAGATCAATTGCCCTGCAGTGAAGGAGGGATTGGGGCTGGGCAAGGGCTTGGGTAAGCGCTGCGCACCTGGGGTGGAGGGGCGCAGGGAGGGGGTGAGGCTGCTCCCACTAGTCTGAGAGCTGCTTGTCTGACGGCTGTCATCATTGCTACCACTGCCAGTCCAGGAGAGCATGGGGTGGGGTGTGTGCCCCAGATCTGCATGGGGCAGGCAGGGGCAGGTCTGCACCAGGCTGCACTCCATGAGAGGCAGAAGGCACTGAGAGCAGGGACTATACCCTCCTGCTGCTCGCCCTGCTGGGGTGGGGCAGAGCCACTGCACTAACTCCAGACAAGTGGCGCACAGCAGTGAGAGCCACCCCAGCTGTCCCACACCTCCCAGATGAGCAGCAGCTTTGTCCCACACCCCCTTGCCCCACCTTGGCTCAGCAAGTAGTGGCAAGGCATGATGGGGGCATGTGCCTCTGGATCAGGGTGGGGCTGGAGCTGCACTGGGCTGCACTCAGGGGCAGGGGCTATGTGAGGGCTATGATGAATTTTAGGGTGGCTGAAGCCCCCCACCTATATCCCCCACTCTACCTCCTGTCCCACCCCTTCCCTCCCCCACCACAACAGACTTACTAGCTGGACACAGCTGTGTTGAGCATCATAAAGGAACCAATCCCCCTTTTATAACATTGGTCCTATGGAAAAATTTGTTCTGACTTCTGATGTTTCAATTTAAGACACAGTTTCCAGGAACCAATTTTGTTGTAAGTCTGAGAACTGCCTGTATTAGTAAAGTAAGACTCAAAGCTCCTAGAAAAATATCCTGAAATAATGGAAAAATCTGCAGCACTATTATATGCACAGTGCCTTGTTTCCATCACCCTAAGTTATGTACAATTTATTTCCTTCTCGGAGAGCTGCTTAAGGGCCAAAGGAACTACAAATTTAAGCTAAGACACAAATGTAAAATGAGACACAGAGGATGGTCTTTGCCCCTGGACTATGGAAAAGTTCTTCTGCAGAGTCCCAGCCTCCAGGAGAGGCCAAAGTGAGACCAGGAGGATAAAGAGATAATTCTGCTCAGGACAGATAATGCTCTAAAGATTTTAAAATCTCTATTTGGAAAGTACTCCTTATACCTGAGGATATATTATCTCTAGATTAGGATATGGGTCTAAATGAACGGGACCCAAAAAGTGTAATTATATTCTATTGTGTTACAATGATTCCTAGAGTAGTCTCCTTTGTTTTACTATCCTCACTTTCTCATTAGCCTATGTCTTACTATCTGATAGTATATTTATATGTGAACACCATTCTTGGGGAAAGCCATTCCAACTAATGAATGCAATGATGCTTTTAGTAGTTTGTAGCCACTGTAGTGATCACTGGGTTCAGTAAATACAGGCATACATGAATGAAAAATGCTAAACAATGAACTTTATTATGGAGCAATAGGCAATCTCTGCAGACCCTTGATCTCTTTAACTAACTTCCTAACTGAAGGGCCATCTCCCAATTCCTAACTTCTGTAATCTTCAAAGTTAGAGAATGTCTAAAAGTTCTAAATACTGTCACTACATTACCAACTACCAAATTTCTATAAGTCAGGTTCAGGATTATCTAAGAAAAAATCTTTGGCATAGGTTTTTACTAACTTTAAGCATGTGAAAAAATAAGTATGCATTGTAGACCCACTGTACATATATTGCATAAACTCTCTACTACCCACATTATTTCTATGTGTGCTATGCCTCACATTCTAGATATAGATTACAGTAAAAAGAAGAATATATGGTAAAGGTAAGTACTGCAGTGCAGTAATCATCCATATTTAATGACAACCACTGTTCTTGCTTTCTGAATATTTTTTTCTAACTCTCTTGTATCTGGCTGAGACTGAAACTATCTAATGAAGCCAAAACAAGCATGAAAAATGAAAGCTTTAAATTTTTTCACATTTGGTGTTAAAAGTAATATACTCTTTAAAATGAAAGTCAGAGATGTCTCTCATTATAGTTCTGCACGTTTTATCCCAGTTGCAAAAGAATTAATGTTTAGTACCACTCTATTTCTCACTAATTCACTGATACATGTCAGGTTTTTAACACTCAAGTTATACCTAAAATATAAGCATGACTGACTGCGGACATGACTGCCTACATGTAAAACATGCATTTATTCATGTGTAATTGTTACATGTAACCTCAGACCAGTATATGTATGCAAATGACTTGCCCCCTCTGTCCCACCTGGCCCAGGCATCATCTGGTTGTAGTGTGTCCTGCTGCCCCTGGGCACGCTTCCTGAGCTTCCCATAATTTGAACCCTGTCTGGGAGTCTTGATAGATCACAAGCTCAGTATGATTGTGCAGTGTTATGCAGCTACACAAAAAATGAATGCAGTTTTTGGGATGCATCAATAGAAATGTTAGGTGCAAGATATGGGAGGTGATGGCAAGAGTGCCTCTACTCAGCACTGGTTCTTGTGTATTGTGTTCATTTTGGGGATCCACGTTTTTAAAAGGATGTGAAGCTAGAAATGTTCTGGAGGCTGGCAACAGGAATAATAAATGGTTTAGGAAGCAAGTCATATGAGGAGAGGCTGAAGGAGCTAGGCATGTTCAGTTTGTGGGAAGGGCACTTAAGAGGGCACAAGATAGCACTCTTCAGATACTTGAAGGATTGCCATTGAGAAGAGGGAAAGTATCTTTTCTCCCTTGCTGCAGAAAGGAGGCCACAGATCAATGGTTTGAAGTTGTAGCAAAGTACATTTAGGTTGGGTATCAGGGAAAAAACATCTTCATTGTTACAATAGTGAGGTAGTGGAATAGACTATCTAGGGAAGTTGTGGACTCTCCATCACTGGAGGTATTTAAGAGGAGTTTGGACAATCACTGTTCAGGGATGATTTATGCATAGCTATACCTCTGTTCTACTATGGGTTCAGGGCTTTGCTGGTTACCCCTGCTTCCCTTTCTGCTACATGGGTCAGGGTGTTTTTAGCCACCATCAGAGGCATTAGATCTTAGCTGCAGCCAAGCTGGGGATTTTGATTGGGGTTTGCCAATGCCCTTGCTGTGTGGGACTAAAACCAGAGGTTCTTGGCTAGAGGATCTTGCCCTTCCTTTTAGGGTCAAACCAATCACCATATGTGAGGATGGGAAGGAATTTTACCTGATAGTCATGAAGTGTGGAGAATTTTGCCTTCTTTAGCAGGGGTTGTGGCCCTCTACATGGGATCTTTCAGGCATATATTAAGAACATTTTATAGAAACAAGTCATTGGCTGCTGTGGTTCCCATGCTTTACCTTTGGCAGGTTAGGGAGTTATGTCTTGTGTTGGCTCAGGATTTAAGGTAGTCTTACAAAGAGTTTAGATTATGGATTGTATAGGATGGTTTGAATTGGGGTGATCCTCCTTCAGTCAGGGGGTTGGACTGGATGGTCTCTGGAGGTTCCTTCCAGATCTATTTCTCTATAACTCTATGAGTTATTTTAATCTTTAGTATCTAATGTATATCTGCATAACTGATAACATATAGTATTAGTTTTTATAGAAATGTTTGCAGCATATAAATGTTGAATTTTCATACATAATTCATGTATAAAATAGTTCCAGAGTGTAATTTGTTCCTTTAACCCTAGCATCCATATATTGATGACTAAAGAAGTGGTGAAATACTAAGCCTGAGTGTGTGTGTGTGTGTGTGTGTGTGAGCATGTGTGCATATACATGTGTGTGGGTGGGTGGGTACGCAGCATTATGTAAAATTAGTACGGTTTGAAGTACATGATGCTGAATTTACATGTGGAGAACAAAGATTTCAGGAAGATTCCTTTAACCCTGGCATCAACCTAAAATTATAATAGCTTAAAATCATCATTTTTAAGGTGTGTTAAGAGCATGCATGTGTAGATGCACACCTTAATGCACCTTAAATTGGCTAATGAGCATTAAATGCGTACATACAGAAACGCCCAGTAAGTGTCACTGTCTAAATGTCTAAATGTGCAGATGCTTACTGAGCTCATCTACTCATGCCCCTACAGCACCATTGTTACCGCCCTACAGCACCATCCTAAAGGAAGGACTAAATGATGGTGCAGTAACAGCTGTTACTGCATCATGCTGGCGGTGCATGCTACATCACCGTAGTGATGAGCTATAGCAAGGGAGCACATTGCTACAGTGACGTAGCTGTGGCATCAAGGTTTGCATCCACCAATGCTACGTCACCATAGTATGTTGGTGCATCGGCATAGCATCTCATGTAGATGTATTCACCGCACAGTAATTTGCTCTAATTGTGAATAAATTTGCTACCTGCAAATGAAAGTAGCAAAATTACTGTGCAGTAGTGTACGTATCGACCCATGACCAGGAGCAAATGTGTGAGATTGCTCCCTGCCCTTGGAAGCTTCCTGTTGCCAGGGTGGGGTCTACTACCAGAGCCTGGGTATGGACTGGCAGCAGGGAGCTCCCAGCCCCCGCTGCTTCTAAATCTGCATAGTCATGGGGCCAGCACTGGCACAACCTTATCTCTCAGTGCTAGGTTCACGGTTGCAGAGCTGGCACTGGGAGAAAAGAATCTCCCAGTGCCAGCCCCATGACCATGGAGCTGAAGCTGGGAGAAAAGATTCTCCCAGCACTGGCCCCAAGACCACAGAGCTGGTGCTGGGACAGTAGGATTTCCCAGCACTGGTCGCATGACCATTAGCAAGTGCTGGGAAAGAAGGATCTCTCAGCACCGGCCCCATGACTATGGGGCTTGGGCTGGGAGATAAGGATTGTCCCCACCCAGGGTCCAGTGGCAGAGCCCACCGTAGGAGCAGGCAGCTCCCAGGAACAGAGAGCAATGTTCCAGCCCCTGCCAAGTGACGGGTGTCTCCTGGCCCCTGGTCTAGCACCCACAGAGAGCTTGAAGCTCCCCCTGGATGCTGCAGGGGCCCAGTGCCAGGCTGCAGGGAGTGGGAGCAATTTGCTGCTAGGAGCAGCAAATCTGTTCCTGTGTCCCTGTTTGTGTGTAGACATGTGCCCGGGAAAATTTACTCTAGAATTCTTTACTCTAGAGTAAACATCTCCTGGATTATTTGCATGTGCAGACATGCCCACTGAGCAGCATGTAAGACTGGACAGTCTGGGTACATCTACACTTACATTAATGCACTGTGGTTACTGCCCATTAAGTTGATTGTCTGTAATAACAAGTACTAAGTAAATGCACAGTAACTGGTGTGACTGCATAGTAGTGCCAGCTTTTTAAGTGATGGTAATGTGCGGTAGACTAATTCTATTTTGCATTAGCACAATAGCATGGCTTTAACCATATTGTGCTAACGTGCAATAGAATTAGTGTACTGCACATTTAGCATCTTGTGTAGATACGCCCTCTGTAGGGAAAATAGCACTGCAGTCATACATACATGTATAAATATAAAAGTTTAGTGCAAAACATTAAGCAAAAGCATTATTTAGAAGACTGAGGATATATTTTAAGGGCTACATTTTAAAAAGATAAGCCTGATTTGATACTATGTCTTGTTAAGATATAGTAGTTGAAATATGTATTTGGTTATCACAGCAACACCTAGAGTATTATTACAATTTGCCTGGACTTCTGGTAGAATTTAGCAACAAAAGTACAAGCACTACATTATACAAAAGGGCTTGCTTTTAGTGTTTCTGAAATAAAAAATAGTCTTCTACATTAGAAAATGAAGGAAGGACTTTTAACTTTTTAACTACTTTATTCAGGGATTCAGGGATACAAAAAGGTTGGCTGCTTACAAAGCAAAAAACAAACAAATTACTACCAAACCAAGAACACCATGTCATTGCATTCATCACATCACACCGTGATAGACACTTTCGCTACATTCCATGTCATGTCTTACATGCTAGTTATGTGGTCGGAGTACCGGCCACATGGTCATAACAATAAACAATTCGTACCCTGCTCTATCCAATCATACACATGACAACACCTTCAATTTCCCACACAAAAATAAAGCAAAAAAAAGCAGCCTGGTGAGGGCCCAGGACGCAGCACGAGCTGGAAGTCGTAGTCCAACACCAAGCCAGCCCAGTCGCCCAGACCAGTCATGACTTCAGAGTGCGTATTTGAGATGGCCGTCCTCCACATGGCACAGCGCTCCGTCAAGGGCCCAGCGTGTCTCAAAGGCAGGTACCACCCCCCAGAGCACACCATACTCAAACTCCAGCGAGAGGCACACCTGCACCAGAAGGCGGAAAAGCCGCAGTGCGTCATCTGAACTGGTCCCGGCAAGCCGGTTTCAGTGGCTCTTGAGGGCAGCCAGCTTGGCCTGACCCAATAAGAAGTTGGTCAGGCAGGCGGGGCCCTTTTCAGCCAGCATGTGGGTAGGAGCACACGTAGGTGGTCTCTGAGAAGCTCCTGCCCAGCGCTTGCAGTAGTGGCTCTAGGGTGACAAAGAGCAGCCGCAGGCGGAGACAGTCCAAGAAGGCATGAAAGAGGGTCTCCTCAACACCCCCCAGGCAGAATGGACAGGCCGTCGAGGTGGCTGGGTCAATGTGGGACTCAAACATGCCAGTGGCTAGGATGCCATGTCACCACCACTGCTGGTTGCCAGGCTTCTTGCCGGTTGGTGGCTTATACAATGTGCACCAAACTCTGCCCCGCCTCAGCTACAGGTAGGTAAAGGACAGCTCGTGGGAGCCAGTGGCACCCATCCCAGAAAAAAATCGACCAGGAGGCACTGGCGTCTCTTGAGTAGGTCATCTGGGGGATCATGTATGGTGCACCAGTGCCACAATGTCACCACTGCTAGGTTGTTCACGATGAGGACACGTCCACGGTAGGAGAGGCTGGGTAGTCGCCAGTGCCACCTTTGTAGGCGGGCCTCCATTCCTTCCTCGAGGCCGTCCCAGTTGCTTGCCATGAAGGTCGATGGCCCCAGGAACATGCCCAGGATCTTAAGGCCCTTGTGGTGCCAGTGAGGCCCCCTGGCAGATCCAGGGGGTCATGGTGATCCACTCACCAAGCAACAGATTATCACTCTTGGCCCAGTTGATAAGGGCCAAAGAGGCACGTTCATAAGCTCGCTGGCAGGCTGGAAGGGCCTTCATGTCTTCCTGGGTGTTAAGGAAGATGGTCACATCTTCTGCATATGCTGATAGCCGGAGTGGAGGGGCAACAGACAGGCCCATGGCTGGTGGCAAGGCCACACCGCTCAGGCGGTGCCGCAGTACATGCAGCAGTGGCTCAATGGGCAAGGCATAGAGCATGCCCGACAGGGGGCAGCCCTGACAGATGCCTCTGCATGCAGGGAATGGGGCACAGAGCACCCCATTCACCTTGAGCAGGCTGGATGTGTCTCGATACAAGACCTGGAGGGCCCCAGTGAAAAAGGGCCCAAAGCCAAAGGCCTCCAGGGTCCACCCGGTCAAAGGCTTTCTCCTGATCCAGAGAGACAAGGCCAATGTCTAAGCTAAAGAGTTCACTGGCTGTAAGTAGGTCACACAGCAGAAACAGGTTGTCTTGGATGGTTCTGCCCAGCATGCAGTAGCTCTGCTCAGGTCCAGTGACGGAGACCATGACAGTGCAGGGGTGGGTGGCCAGCGCTTTGGCCAGAATCTTGTAATCTGCGCACAGCAGGGAGACCGGCCACCAGTTCTTAATGCAGCCAAGGTCTACTTTCTTGGGCAGCAGCATGAGCACTGAATGGCAACAACTGATCGGCAAGACCTTGTCAGCAAGACTCTCCTGGAAAACACACAGGAGACAGGGGCCAAGAAGAAGCTAGAAAGTCTTGTAGAACTCAGCAGGTAACCCATCAAGGCCTGGGGCTTTGCTGGAGGTGAGGCCAGCGGTGGCAGCTGCCAGCTCTGCCAGAGACAATTCCTGCTCAAGTTCGCTGGCCTCCAGGGCACCAAGGCATGGCAGGACCATATGGAGTTTCTGCGTGGCCTCAGGGCAGGATGGCTCAGCCGCAAACAGGTCATGATAGAAGGCAACAGAGTGCTCACGTACTTCACCTGGGTCAGTGATTACCTGGCCCTCAAGGGTCTTGAGGTGATCTATGACTTCGCTTACTGCCCGCCGTCATTCCAGGTTGAAGAAGAAGTGGATTGGGGTATCTGTTTCGGCCAGCTCTTGGCAGCGGGCGCAGATCCTCACTCCATGGGCCGCATTCTCTACCAAGTCATGCAGGTACTTCCTGTGGAACTGGAGGCTCTTGCACAGCACCTTATCACTGCCGGCAGCCAGCAGGGCAGCCTTGATCTCTACCACATCTTCCTCCAACTGTCTGATATGGCGGCACAGTTCATTTGTGGCCAGCAGAGTGTACTGCTGGCAAAAAGCCCAGATCTGTACCTTTTCCACATCCCACCATAGCTTCCAGGAGGAGTAATTCAGTCATGTGGCCTCCCAGCCCCGCCAAAAGTTGGAAAAGCAGTCCTGAAAATAAGAGTCTTGAAGCAGGCTGACGTT
Source organism: Gavialis gangeticus (assembly GCF_001723915.1). Taxonomy (NCBI): domain Eukaryota; kingdom Metazoa; phylum Chordata; order Crocodylia; family Gavialidae; genus Gavialis; species Gavialis gangeticus. The sequence continues at coordinate 75,165,010 of NW_017728994.1, read as the reverse complement.
GAAACACCAATAGGGTGCTCACATGCAGGTTCTCCCCAGCAGGCTCAATTCACAGCAAGCCAGGTCATGATCTGACAGGCCTGAGGGAATGATGCGACCACTGCGTAGGAGTGGCAGGTGGTGCCTGGTGACATAAATGTGGTCGAGGCAGGCCATAGTGAGACCACCAGCACTCATCCTGGCCCACGTGTACTGGAGTGCGTCACGGTGCAGGGCTCACCAAATGTCAATGAGGTCTACAGTCTCCAAGATGGACTGCAGCTTGCAGACTGAGGGCAGGTGAGGCTCAGGCCCCATATGGTCGAGCAGGGTGTCAGTGGTACAATTAAAGTCCCCACCTACAAGTAGCAGGTCATCGTTCTCACTAAAATCACGCAAAAGGGTGGCCAAGGTCTCAAAGAACCTCTCCTGGCCATCAGTAGGTACATAAACATTGACAAGTAGCAGGTGGTGTTGTGCTAGGGTGATGCGGAGAGGCAGCAGGCAGCCGGGGACAATCTCCCATGTCACCGCCATGTCATGCTGTAGTTGTGATGATAGGAGAGTTGCAACCCCAGCGCTAAGGTTGGTGCCATGACTCAAGAACAACTGGCCTGGGGTGTAACCAAGAGATCAGCAGACTCCTCTGCTGCGCCCTGGGTCAGATCTTCAGAAGAGACATTGTGCATAGGTCGTACTGCCACTCACATCCGGAAGCTGGGAAACAGGCGAGGGGTTAGTGACCCCTGCTTTTGCCTCCCCCACCTCCAAGCTGCCCTCATCCCTGGTCAACAGGGTTATTGACATGACAGCCGGAGCAGGGCCAGGCTCTCCAGCAGGGCCCCCGCCCAGCAACAGCTTGGGAAGGTCCCAGCAGGGATGGGGACTCCTGAGTGGTCCCTTTCACTTTCTTCTCTTTGTTCTTCTTCTTCTTTGTGGCAGGTGGCCCACCCTTCATAGAGGATGAGCCAGACTGCTTCTGGCCTGCCTCCCCAGAGCCATCCACCTCAGACAAGGCTGCAGCGGAAGGCATCTGGGAGGAGGCCTGAGCCCCGTCATCCAACAGGGCCTTGGTGCCACAAATGCTGACCACCCCAGCCACCTCAATCAGGGCAGTCAGGGAAGGCAGGGGGAAAGTGGAGGCATCAGCCTCTCCACCTGATGGCATCTCTGAACTGGTGGGGGGGACACTCTAGATGGAATAAGTGGGGGGGAGGGTTGGGGCCTAGTCCCAGCCTCTCCATTGGACGGCACTCTCATTCCAGAGACTCCAGCCCCCTCAGATGGAACAGGGGTAGAAGGAGGTCAAGAAAAGTTCCCAACTTCACTGGGTGGGGCCTGCATCCCAGAAGTAGTTGCACCATCCATCAACACTACTGTAGTCGCCGATGTTCTGGCTGATCTCCCCCGTGGGCACTGGGCTGTTAGGTGGGAAGAGCTACCACACTGAAAGCACGTGATCTCTCCAAAGGAAAAATAAATTACAAACCTCCTCCCATTGAATATGAGGCTCAAGGACTGAGGCAGAGACACCATGGGCCCTCCTTGAGAAGCATGAAAACCTGACTTCAAAAAGACAGGACATGCCTCAGTTTGGGGTTCTTACTCCCTATCATCAGTCAATGAAAGGGACTCATAAGAACCCCGTAGGGCTCGAGTTCCTTGGCCAGCTCCCAGTCGGTCACATGTGGGGGCACATTAGAAACTACCACCCTCACAGCTGGAGTGTCTAGGGGCATGACAAAATAATGTACACCCACAATGTCCAGGCCCTCTGTGCACACCCTGTTAACTAGGGTGGAATCGCTCAGGTAAATCATTGGACCATGTTGACATGACCTGCATAACGTATGTTATGCTGTCCCAGGAGACTAGCAAGGGCATCTACACAGACCTCAACCCCCAATGTAGAGAGGGGTGTGAACCCTCAAACCATGGGTAATGGGGAGGTTCTGAGAAGCTGCCAGCTGCTGGGTATAGGAGCAGCCATTCCTGATAGAACAGACTTAATTTCAAGCTATAACTAAGCAAAAGAAAAAAAAAAAGTTTATACTAACTAAAAAGATAAGTGTCTGGGAATGTAGTCATAAAACTCTAGATGGGAGGGGGAAAGGGGCGGAGGAGAAAAAACATGGCGGGGGGGAGGGGGTTGAAACAGCGAGAGAACAAAAGAAAACAAAGGGGGGGAAGAAGGAGTAATTAAGAGCACCCCTCAGAAGGGAAGCTATTGGAAAAGGTAACTCCCCACAACAAGCAAACAGAAAAGAAAGAAAGTAAGGAAAAGAGACAGTAAGAAAGAAGGCTGTAAAGAAGCAACTCACAGGCAAAGAAACCGGAAGTACGGGGGGGAGGGGAGAAAAAGGAGAGAAAAATGAAAAAAAATGCTACAAATGCAAGAAAAGAATCAGAAAGTGAGATAAACAGAAGCTAGAGACCTTTAGACAGATGGGAGCCAGAAAAGAAAAGAGATAGGAAGCTGGGGAGTCTTACGCTCAGGATCACCCCACGCAGCTCCGAGTGAGCCTTATCTGGTGCATCCAAAGCAGAAGGAAGGAAGGAAGGACTTTTGACCTCTTAACTACTTTATTTAGGGGTTTGAGATACAAAAAGTTGGTCCCTCCGGGGTCCAGATGCAATATACAAAGCAAAGACAAACTAATTACCATCAAACCAAGAGCACTATATCATTACATTCATAACATCACACCGTGGCACACACCTTCACTGAATTACACATTGTGCCTAACATGCCATCATGCAGTCAGGACACTGGCCACACGGTCATATAGACCAAAGTCATCTATAAGCAGAGGATTCCTACCCTGCTCTATCCAATCATACGCATGACAAACCCTTCAAATTCCCACACACAGAAAAAAGAAAAAAAAGCAGCCTGGTGAAGGCCCAGGGCATGGCACAAGCTGGGAGTCACAGTCTGACACCGAACCTGCCTGGTTGCCCGGACTGGTTGTGATATAAGAGCGCATATTGAAAACAGATGTCCTCCACATGGCACAGTGCTCCCTCAAGGGCCCAGCATGCCTCAAGGTGGGCACCGCCCACTGGAGCACAGTGTGTTCGAACTCCAGCGAGAGGTGTGCCCGCACTAGGAGGCCAAAAAGCCATAGGGCATTGTCTGAACCAGTCCCAGCAAGCCAGTTGCAGCAGCTGTTGGGGATGGCCACCTTGGCCTGACCCAGTAGAAAGTTGGCCAGGCAGACGGTGCCCCACTTGGCTGGCCGGTACGGGTAGGAGCACATATAGGTGGTCTCTGAGATGCTCCTGCCTAGTGCTCACAGAAGTGGCTCGAGGGCACCAAAAGCAGCTGCAGGTGGGGACAGTCAAGAAAGGTATGAAAGAGGTTCTCCTCAACACCCCTGGGGCAGAAGGGGTGGGCCATCAAGGCAACTGGGTCAAAGTGGGATGCAAATGAGCCAGTGGCTAGGATGCTATGCAGCAACCACCACTACAGGTCGCCAGTCTTCTTGGTGGTTGGCAGCTTATACAATGTGCACCAAGCTGGGTGGGCCAGTGGGGAATCTGTAGAAAAGAAAAAGAAACAGTAAGAAAAAAGCTGTAAAGTAGCAACTCACAGACAAAGAAACTGGAAGTAAAGGGAGGGGACAATGAGAAGAGAAAAAGAAAAAACACTGTGAAAATTCAAGAAAAGAATCAGAAAGGGAGCTAAACAGAAGCAAGAGACCTTTAAACAAGTGGGAGTCAGAAAAGAAAAGAGATAGGAAGCCAGGAGTCTTACACTCAGGATCGCCCCATGCAGCTCCAAGCAAGCCTGGTCCAAAGCATCCGAAGTGGAAGGAAGGAAGGAAATATTTACCTCTTTCAGTTTGTCTTCCCTAAACTGCCTATTCTGAAAGCACACCAAACATTTAAAATGAGCTTATGTTTATATGAAACCAAGGACTCCAACACTTACATTTATAGGCATTTTTAATATGTTAGTTACAAGCCACTGGAGATTATCTGGGAAAGAAGTCATTCACAATAATCTCTTTCATCATTTTTTCTTCATCACTTTGCTTTTAGGCAACATAATTGAGGCACTATGACAATCAATAATAATTATACAGTATTCCTGCAAGCTGTGAAGGCTTGAAGGTGAACTCACGTTCTGTTAAAAGACTACTAGACTGAAGGCGGTGGGCCAAATTGTCTTCAGTAACACCAGGGTAAATCCATTGGTTTCAGTTTCCATGGATTTATTCCAGTGTAAGGAAGGGAAAAAAAACCTAGTGTTCCAGGCTTCAGGGCAAACAACCATAGACTTCATTTTACTTCCACAGCGCTGCACCCCATGGCTACAGCCCGAAATTCCACATAAACTAGTACACGTGATTGGAAGCTGGTTAAAATCTATAACACAACAGAAGTTCAATGCACATAAACCACTTTCAAAATGACCAACACCAGTTTATGATAAACATGGATGTATGTAGGATCAGACTTAACTGACTTGCATCCCAGATCCCTTCCAGATTCACGTTAACTCACAATTAAAGCATCTCAGGATGCTTTGCACCTCCGTCGTAACAACTCCCCTCCCCCCCCAATGGTGGGCGGACTAGCCTTGGCCTAAGCTGTCTGCTCCAACAGAGCAGGGAGGTGTGCTCTAGCACCCCCAGCTTCTGGCCTGAGCCACTGCAAGCATGTGGCTGCATTTCCAGAATCACTTGTTTATCGGTTCAATGTGTTCAGTTTAGAGTAACCTGCAAAGATTGAATCAATTCAGTCTCAGGCTTTTTGACTGTCTGTACTTACCCTGTAGGTAACAGGCTAGGTTCCTGAAACTAACTGTGTGGAACCACATGTTCCAACCATTCTCAGACTAGATTTTGGGGCCAGATCCCTATTCTATTTGCCACTTGTATTAACAAACACAAGTCCAGTTCTGTTTGAACACAGGTAAGAGTTTCCCTGTGTATAGTCAGATCTTGCTCTAAAATGAAATACTATTATAAGACATTAGTAGAGATTTTGAAATGTTGATATTCTTTGTGCTTCTTTCAACAATAGAGCAGAAAAGAAGATTAAGAACCATAACTACTGTATAATAAAGTAAGTTGATCAAGGAGGGTTCATGTACTAACAGGAAGAGCTAGCTTAGGCTCACACTTAGAGCTATTATCTAAGGGTCCAGTTTCGCCATTTTTTTTTGTTCATGTTAACATTAGTTAAGGGAATAGTCACATGCACTAATTACCACCAAGTAAACTAGGTGGTGATTTATAACCTCTCACCTGCTTCATGAGGATTGACTGTGGGACTGCTTTTACCCCATGGTAAATATAAACTAACTCATGGTAACTTGACACCCCTCTTACTGAAGGCCTGCTGCTGTGCATAAGCTTTCATTTACTACAGGATAAGTGTGTACGTGGAAAGCTACCGAGGGGGAGTAGGTGATATGCTGTAAATCTCCATCCTCACTTACCAACAGCAGCAACCAGGTTAATTTGTAGGTCTTGATCACCCTTTTTAACTAGACAACCTAAATGGCAGTAACTGGTCATGCTGTATGATTTGTCCCTAACATTATTGTGTTGTTGGTTGTGAGTATTACTTGGTGCTTCCACAGATAGCACCAAAATGGATGGCCCTTCTCAGCTGATTGGAAAATTGCTGTCTTACAGTATTGCACTTGGAGTCAAGGAGTGTAAGAGGTGCCTGCTTCATTTAATGTTTAGGTGCTAGCTAATCAAAACTGAGTAGTATGAGTCTGTACAGCATGATGACTGGTTTCAGACAGCCCTTTCTTCTGGGTGTACCTTCATAATATTGTGTGCATTGTCTTCTCATGTGTAACTTAGCATGTTATGGAATGTGCATCATAAAAAAAACAAACCAGGTGTTGCCTCCCTGCCAGATCAGTCCCCATACTTCCAATGGTTCAAAAAACACAACACAAAAACAACAGCTTTGCATTGATAGGACTGCAGGAGGGTGACCCTTCCCTAAGCATAACAGACCATCTCTCACTACCTATCTATCAATTAAAGAAGAGTGATAGCTGTGAGTAACCACTTCCACCCACAATCCAACTGCCCAGTATACAATGCTCCTGTCCAATTAGAATATTACGCTTACACAGCCTTATTTCTTACTAGGTTACTGTGGAACATGCCCACCATAAACTATTTCCCTAGTGCATGCCAAGTAAGCATGTTCATGCTCCAAGCTGCTTCACACCTTGCCCTCCACCAAAAGCAGGGGGAAAAGTGTCTGAGAGAAGGAGGTAAAGTATACATTTCCGGTTCTAGGGAGAGAGAGAAGCTGTTTGAACCAGCAGCAAAAAAGCTCTTTTGGAACCCACTTTAGTAAATAACAGTTTTGTTGTTAACTTGAGTTTATCACGTTGTTATTCTGTGTTAGCCCACCAATAAGGAGGTTACATAAAATCATATAACACTATCAAACATAGATAGGGCTATAGCCAAGATTGTAGTGCCAAAAGAAAACGTTACAGCAGAGCCTTCAGTAGCTAAGGCCAAAGCACTGTCTCCATTACATCTAGCAAGCCTGTTTAGAGTGAAGTAACATGAATAAGAGTATTTGAAATCAGATCTGAGTTGTTCGACCAATTTGCTTATAACATACTTGTAAGTGCTATATTTAACAAATGCGACGTGTTTCCTATCCACTTCTAGAGTCATTTTGGAGGTCTGTAGTTAACCAGTAGTAAGTATGAATTCTTCCCTCCACCTCAAAGGTTGTTAATTAATATTTTTCATATTCGGTTTTCTCAGTGGAGTAAGAACATTACCTACTGTAGCTGAAAAACACTGTGTGGAAAATGTTGATATTTAAAAAAAAATAAGTGACTGTAGTTATAAGTCTGTAGCCATAATATAAAAAAATTGCAGCACTTTGTGCATTATCTGTTTTATTTACTTATGGGCAAATTATATTATTTTCATTTTCACTTATTATGGGTGCAACTCTTTTTTCTTATTTAACATTTTATCTGTCATTTTGCATCCTCTGTGGTCTAGGATCATTAATTTTAACCACATCTACTTCCTATTCAGCAGTAGTATGACTCACAGTTATATTTTGTAATTCAACATGTGTTCCACTAAAATGACAGTATTTTAGTGTACTGTGCTTTTAGCAGAGTGCAATGGCAAGGCACAACTAGTGCACTATTTCATAACAAATTTATCTGTGGTCAAAAAAAGATCAAGTTGGAGTATAAACCCTGTAATTACAGATAAAGCTGTTTGAAATAAAGCAAAATCCACTTACATATTAGTGTCATTGTCTAAAATATTTTTGTGGCTGGATATAGCACTGAACAAAGGACTGCAATTTCATAGGTATGATACGTATGATAATTTTGTGCGGTTGGGCAGTTTTAAATTATGTGATCACACTGGTACCTGCTTGGGTGATTGCCTGCATCATTAAAGTGAAATTTGCAATGGAATGAAAAGCAGTTATTAATCACTTGCTCAAATGTGAAACAAGAAAACATTTCTAATAATATATTACTTTCAAAAATTGTTCATGGGAAAATATAAGCAGAAAGCTGTTAGAATCAGTTTATTTAGGTCTTCAAAGCAGGAAAATCAAGGCACTTTCTTTCACCTAAGGGTTTTCTTGTAAAATTTCCCATCACAGTACCTTCACAGGTAGTAGTAACAGCCTGAGCAGTCTTAAAGGCAAAGTGCCATCAGTTTTCACCACTCACCACAGTTTCCACTTGGTCCTGCTCTAGGTAGATTGTAGTTAAAATTCAAGTGACTGTAGAAGCACTATAGCCCTGGCTACTACGAGTGGTGCTGAGCTGATAGCGGCAGTGGCTAGCTTACAAAAAGAGTTTATGAATGATACTGCCCCCAAGTAAATGAGCTTTATTCTTACCTAAGGTAGAAGAGGTTCATGCTATTAGATCCACAAGAGTATAACTATTCTCAGATTGCTGAGATGCCGATTGGCTTAAATTCTAACGGACTAGGTTTGACAGGTTGATCATTGTTGAAGCGAATATTGGAATGGAAGGTTATTAAAGTAATTGAATTGAATTGAGATTATACTAGCTTACAGTAGCATGGTATAGGGTAGCAAAGAGGGGCATGAGCTGTAAGTGCTGCATAAGGGGTGGGGGAAGAGACAAGAATGGTACCATGGAGTGGCTGTACACACCTTCCTTCCACACAGTGGCTCTGGCTCCAGCTCTAGGTCTGGCAGCAAATAACAACCACATAAGCTCATCAATCAAGTATAGATGCAACAAACAATTTAAGCTGAAATGTCAAAGATACAGGTTGCAGCGTTCCCTTTTTTGACCCACAGTGCTGCACCTGGGTCTCACCATTGACCAACGTAGCACATGCTAGACCAGTCCTACAGGCAATGCCCATTCCAGCAGGTCTGGGATTGTACCTTCTCTGGCCAGCCCAGGGTGTGAGCTGTGTCCAGTGCGGATCCTGGACCAGCCAAAGTGGGCACTGGATCTGGCATGCTGTCAGAGGAGGGAAGGGGGTATCTGTAGGTTCCTCACAAGCTGGATTCAGCATCTATCCTGGCCAATGCAGGATCGTGCTTCATGCTTACCCTGGAGCAACTGCAGCGAGTGCCAGGTTTGTTCGATCCGGCACATGGGGGGCAAGTACATGGACTCAATGTGAGCCTGTGCTATTCATCCAGCCTGAGAGCTTTCATCTGGCCCATGGGTAGTGTTTCTAGTTTGGCTGCTGCTTCAATGGATTCAGCAATTCTTTCTATTACTCCTGGGATCTCCTGGAAGAGAAGTGGCTGTCCAAAGGAGGTTCAAAACTTTTGGCATCATACTGATCCATGCCTAACAGGAATAGGTCAATCCTTTTATTATCTGTTACTTACATGAATGGCCAGTGGATGGCTATAATATACAACACATTTGTTCAATCCTTTTCTTAAAAATAGGCAGGTTTTTATATTTCCTTTCAAGAATGATATTTCTGATTATCTTAATATTGCAAAGTACAGCCTGATTAAAATCTTATATATTTTTTCTTTTGCTACCTAATTCCTATCATTTTCTGTGTACAACTCATTCATAAAGAAAACAAACCCCATAATACAGGAACCTAAGCCATACATAATCTAACAACTATTATTTCACATTATTCAAGGCCCACAATAGGATATGAGACAATATGATGGAGGGCCAAGCCAGCTTGTTTTGAGATAGAAAAATATGCATATTGTTTCCCGAAAAAGACGAACATACAGCTTCTAATTGGGAGTTAAACACTGGATTAGTTTGAAGAATCAGGATGTTAGACCTATACAGATTCCTCAGCCCCTTGTAGGAATTCTTGACTGATTTAACTTAGAGTTTCTACACTGCACTAAGAATTTACTGTAACTTCCATTATTTATTCTGCACATTCCATAGGAAAACAAGCTGTTATTCTTATTTGCCACCTTTGAAGTCTTTTGCAAAAGGCCAAGATACATGAATACTTTATCCATAGATGAGTTAAGGGCATCTTCATTTGACAGACTAACACCAGCTGGAAGATTCCTTTCCTGAGAAATATGCATCTTAACTTTGGTTCAATTTATGCTTCCCAGACAAGATGTTTATGTGGGTACATGCATATTCATTCCCACTGTCTTCAGCTCCAAGAAGAAACTTAAATTTTAGAATATGCACAGGGGTGAATAGTTGTAATTTTAGTTGCCAGAAAGATGGGAACAGATGGACAGCTTCCCAATTAAAGGGGCAGAGATGGAGCTATAGTAACTCATTACCAATATATATGCAAGTCATATTCAACATCTATACGTCTCACAGTAGGTGATCCCTTAAACTGTCTTTGAAAAATTTTCCTCTGGCTTATAACACTTATCTTCCCATTCAGATAGATCATCATAGAAAATTAGGGTTGGAAGGTACTTCAGGAGGTCATCTAGTCCAACCCCCTGCTCAAAGCAGGACCACCCCTAATTAGATCACTTCAGTTAGGTTTTTGTCAACCTTGGCTTTAAAAAACTCCAAGGATGGAGATTGCAAAATCTCTGTCTATGTAACTCATTTCAGTGCCTCACCATTCTCCTAGTGAGAGAGTTTTCCCTAATAATCCAACCTAAACTTCTCTTGCTGCAACTTAAACCCATTGTTCCTTGTTCTATCATTTGCCACCACACTGAGAACAGTCTAGCTCCATCTTCTTTGGAACCACCCTTCACATAGTAAAAGGCTGCTATCAAATCCCTGCTTAGTCTTTTTTTCTGCAGGCTAAATAAGCCCATTTCCCTCAGCCTCTCCTCTGAAGGCATGTGCCCCAGCCCCCAAACCATTTTTGTTGCTCTCCAATGGACTGTCTGCAGCTTGTCCACATCTTTTCTGTACTGGGTGGGGGCTAAAACTGGACACAGTACTCAAGATGTGGCTTCACCAATGCCAAATTGAAGGGAATAATCACTTCTCTCAGTCTGCTGGTAATGCTCCTACTGCTGCAGCCCAGTATACTGTTAGCCTTCTCACCAACAAAGGCACACTGTTCACTCCTACCCATTTTATTGTTCACTGTAATTCCCAGGTGCTTAGCCAGTTGGTTTCAAGCTTGTATCAGTACATGGGATTCTTCCATCCTAAGTGCAGAACTTAGCACTTGTCCTTGTTGAACCTCATGAGGTTTATTTTGGCCCAATTCTCCAACTTGTCTAGGAAACTCTGGATCCTAGCCCTACCCTCCAATGTATCTACTACTCCCTAGAGTTTGATGTCATTCGCAAACTTGCTTAGGATGCAATCCATCCCATCTTCCTGATCGTTAATGAAAACATTGAACAAAACAAGTCCCAGGACCAGCCCCTGGAGCACTCCACTTGATGTCAGCTACCTGCTAGACCTCAAACCATTGATCACTACCCATTGAGCCCAATGATACAGCCAGCTTCCTATACACCTTACAGTCCATTCATCCAACCCATACTTCATTAACTTGCTTGCAAGAATGCTGTGGAAGACTGTATCAAAAGGCATACCAAGAGTCAAGGTATATCACATCCACTGTTTCCCCTACATCCACAGGCCCAGTTATCTCATCATAGAAGGCAATCAAGTTGGTCAGCCATGACTTACCCTTGGTGAATCCATGCTGATTTTTCCTGATCACTTTCTTCTCTTCTAAGAGCTTAGAAATGTATTCCTGCTCCATGATTTTTCCGGGAACTGAGGTGAGGCCGACTGGTCTGTAGTTCTCTGGATCCTCTTTCTTTCCTTTCTTAAAGATGGGCATTATATTTGCCCTTTTCCAGTCATCTGGGACCTCCCCCAGTTGCCACACATTTTCAAACATAATGGCCAGAGGCTCTGCAATCACATCAGCCAACTCCCTCAGCACCCTCAGATGCATTGCATCCAGTCCCATGGCCTTGTACGCATCCAGCTTTTCTCAACAGTGCCTAACCTGTTCTTTCACTATTGAGGGCTGCTCATTTTCTCCCCTGACTGTGCTGCCCACTGCAGTAGTCAGCGAACTGACCTTGCCTGCCTGTTAAAAAAGGCATTGGGTATTTCAGCCTTTTCCTTCTCATCTGTCACTAGGTTGCCTCAGTAAGGGACTCGCACTTTCCCTGAACTTCCTCTTGTTGCTGACACATTTGTAGATACCTGTCTTGTTACCCTTCATGTCCCTTTCAAGCTACAACATTAATTGTACTTTAGCCTTTCTGATTTCATCCCTGCATGCCCAAGCAATATTCTTGTACTCTTTCCTTGTTATCTGTCCAAGCTTCCACTTCTTGTAAGCTTCTGTTTTGTGTTTAAGCTCACTGAGGTGTTGTCTACTAAGCCAAGCTGGTCTCCTGCCATATTTGCTATTCTTTCTGCATATCAGGATGGTTTGTTCCTGAGCCCTCAGTAAGGCTCCTTTAAAATACAGCCAGCTCTCCTGGACTCCTTTCTCCCTCAATCAGGCCTCCCAGGGAATCCTGCCCATCAATTCCCTGATGTCATCAACCCAAATTTTGTTGCTGTCCCTATGGTTTACATAGCTGTTTAATACAGATTAATGTAGATTATGAAATATTTTCAGCTGTTTCAACTATTGCTTTGGTAATTTAATATATATAACATATATTCCCATGAAGAACCTACTTCTGTAGCCATACAGCATCTGAAGTAACAATAATTATTTCCTTCTTTAAAATCTTTGCTATTGTTACTCCTTATAGTTTGATAAAATATAAACAAAATGTTTGACATTATCAGAGCCAGTAACATTCCTCATTGTGACAGGTTGCCCTCCCCAACGCCAGTTTCCCTGTTAATCCGCACCTTACGTGGGGCACCCTTGGAGTCCCCTTTAAGGTTCTTATGTCCCTCTCTCTACTTGTCTGCCACATATTGATGGAAATTATTATGCTGATGTTCTTGTAAGTGGGAGACTGACTATTGTATTTCGTATGTTGGGGTCTTTCGCCTCCACAGGCCTTGAACCCGGTCTTTCTCTAGCTAGGCCTCCCTGTCTAAACCCACCAAACAGGGTTTGACTCCGAAGCTCTAGTCTTTCTCTGTCTTGAGGCTCATAGCCCTCTTTTCTGCTTCAATCAGGAGCCTGGCCACAGGCCTGGTCACTAGCCCCACAGCCAGGGGGACACAAGTTCAAGGCTTAGGAATGGTCTTGAACTCACAGTGTCTCAGTCCAAAAAATACAAAATTTGCACCTCAGGTGCACTAGACCACTCTGGCCTTTTAAGATCATGCCCTCTGGTGCTAGGGCCTATGTACCCCAAAATCCTGTGCCCACACTGGCGCCAGGGTCTATGTACCCCTAACACTGTGCCTTCTGTGGTGCCAGGGTCAATGCACCCCAAATCCTGCACCCATACTGGTGCCAGGTCCCCACACTGTTGTGAGGTCCCAAATAAGGCCTTCTCCTACCCCAAATAGCCTCACCCAAACCACTGGTGTTATTCAATAACAAAAAGAAATGTGAACAGTCCGGTCCGTGGGCAATAACTGTCACCAAAAAAAATGTGATTAAAGAAGGCAGCATGCCAGCTTACATTTATGCAGGGTTCGTGCTTTGGCTCCCCACCATCGGCTACAGTCTCTCTTCTGTGGTTGCTGCCATCTCTCTGGGGGCGTCTGTAGTTCCCCTCCTGCAGCCCTGGCTCACCAAGACTCTCCATGGAACTCTGGGATGCACGGCTCTGCTGCTCTGCCCAGGGTTTTTACAGTTCTGGCCTGCCCCTTCCCATCAGCTGACCAGCTGGCCAGGCTCAGCATTTAACCCCCTCCTTACCAGCACTCTCTGCCCACAACGTTCTGGCCCTAAAGGGGCCAACCTGTCTTCTGGTGACAGGGCTAGGGTTCCCTGTTACACTCACATTATGCCTGATAAGGAACTCACTGAAGTTAATAGCATGCTTCCTGTTGATCCAGTAAGTGAGGAGACTGCACACATCCTTCTGTCCTGAGCCATACATCCTTCTGTCCTGAGCCATACTGGGCGCAGGAGAGCTTACTTGAGGTACTTGGCATCCAGAGTTTGTTGATATCTCTCCCAACCATCCAGTTGGTCCAATAAAATATCCCCCACTAAAATCCTTGCCTCTTCCGTATTTTCTGGAGTGTTAATGGTTGCAGCATCATTACAACACTACCTTCTTCAGGAGAGTCCACTGTGCCTTTCTACATATTAGGAACATTGCGTAACCCACATAGGCAAATAATTAGCTACACATACTATAGGTAAGTATGCTTGGAATTCTTTCTCAGGTACTTGTAACCTATTGTTTCACAATTGTTTCTGGTATAAATGAATGATTCTAATACATATGACATATTTATAGACATTGTTAACACCTCCCAGAATTAGAATCCCTTCTGTTTTAAGAGAAAATGAATAGTGGATAATGTTTTGCCTTCCTGCAGCATGCACTTCAGTGAAATCAATACCTCATTATTTTGTTGTTTCTCTCTACTAACAACAACTAAAATGGCATAACAGAATATCAGCTATGAACTTTTTAGTATAAACATTAATGCTGTTATATGAGCTACTGTTTCTAAGTATGAGCAAATGTCAAGTTTAAGGGGTTTGCAAATTTGTTTAGTGAAAGTTAATGGCACGAATCTTCTGCTTTCTTATGCAATATTATAAAAATTTCACTACAGTAACAAATTTTATGGAATTTCCTTGTAGTTTTGACTTGGAAGATATTATAATGCAAATGTTAGAATAGAAAATAAAAAAGAAATATAGTAATGGGACATAAAAATATTCTTATGAAAGGAAATAATGTTTTAGCTGGGTCAGATCCTTTACAATGTTCTTTAGAGATATTGTATTATATTCTTATATATTAGGAATAACTACAGCATTTCTACAGACTATTCAAAAAGAGAGGATTTAAATGACTGCTTCAACTTTAACATTTTCTGTTAGTGTCAACGAGTTCTAGAAAAAATGTATGATAAAAATTGCTCAAGAGATACAAATATATAACAGGGTAAGTAGCTTCATTCAAACTTTATATATTAAATAACTGGACCTAAAAACTACTCTTCCAAACTTAAATAGCCACAAGTATCAGACAATATCAAAAACCAAATAATAATAACTTTTTTGTTGGCTTTAATGTCTACAGCAATGATTCTCAAAAAGGGTGCCATGGTACCCCCGGGTGCTTTGAGATGCTTTCAAGGGTGCCATGGGGTGTCACATTATGGTAGTACTGTTAGGGTTACAAACATAATTTGAAAAATAAACCCATAGGTTTCAGACAGAAATCCACAGCTGTGAGTTCTTTGCAACAGAAATTTTCAGCTCAATAATACATAAAGTCTAATTTATCTTTTTAGGGTCAAAACAATGCACATATATAAAAAGAATCCTCACAATGCCATGTAAGGATTTAGCATCATATAGAAGATGAAGAAATTTTGATAAATTGTATTTCTTTATAATTAACTATGCCAATAATCAGAATATCTAGAATATGTAGAATCCCAACATTTTATGTCATAATTTATACATATTTATAAATTGCTCTGTGAATTATTACAAGTATATGTCAACAGAAGTGAAGCAGCATAGCAAAAAAAAAAAAAAAAGCCCAATACTGAGCATTTATAAGAGCTTGTCAAAATGTTGGACATTGAAATTTACAGAAGGCTGTAAAGTGCTGTGAATGCCTATGGGGCTGTTCAACTGAATAATTAATACACTATGAGTTCTCAGAACATATGGCATAGGGAACAGCCAGGAAAACTTACATGGACATAAAGATTGTAAGTACCAAGGAGCTGGGAATATCTTTCCATTTTGTTTTGATACTGCACCTAGCAGTATGAAGCCCTGATCCATGGCTGGTTCTTCTACGCCCTACCATAATATAAATAAGAAAGGCCTTGTGAGGGACTTGTTACAGATTACTTTTAAGTGGCTCCCAGAGCTCTTAACTACTCCACTGGCCACACATTAACAGCTAATGAAACTAGTTTAAGCAGACCTTAGGCAGCTTAAAGGTATGCCACTCCAGGTCAAGTTTATCTCTTATCTGTGTTACCCAGCTTGGGCTCATCCAGACAAGCGCGGTCATGTGCTATGTAGTGTCACAAACATGTTTGTAGTGCCACATACTGCATAGTTCAGTGTTCTCCACACCGCAAGGGCATTCTACCTGAACATGTGCTGTTTCAGGGGGGGTTCTCCTGCAGGTCTTTTTAACCCATTTAACATCCAGGAGTCAAAAAAAAAAAAGCAGAAAAAAACACCAGTGCAACTCATGGGTGTTCCCCAGGGACAAGTAGCTGTGGTTCAACGTTCACAACTACTATTTGTCCCTGGGGAACCAAATGTCCATGCACGTCTGGACACACTCCTTGTATTCCATTAATAGTCCCCACAGATGAGCCACCCAAGTTGCAGCCCTCCAGTATCCCAGAATGAAGTGTCTCCCACCCTCCTGCTCTGTGTAGACCAACTTTCCACCCCCTGAACTTTACTGTCTAGGGTGTGGTTCTGACATCAAGACAACTGCCCCTCCTGCCCCTGGGGGCATGACCTTCCCACCCCCAGGGGTGCAACCCTGTGAAAACAATCTGTTGAGCACATGCCAGCCAGTTGTTCACAGGGCATGGACGGGTCTAGGAGTGAGGTCTGGGGGTGGGGGGAAACAAGATGGGGGGCTGGACCAGGTCCCCATGAGCTGGGGCTTGCTTTCAAAAGCACCTTCCCTCACTGCTCCCACTCCCAGCACTCCGGGAAGCACAACCAGTACCCCCCACACCCCAATCCCAAATCTCAGTGTATTAAAACATAAGACCTTTCACTTACTTCCTCTTTGCTTCTTTTTGAATTCTTATTATTTGCTTCTTTTTATTTTATCCTTCAGTAGCTGATTTCCTTCATGTCACCCATCCTCCACCCCCATTCCCTTTCCACTTCTGATTTCATTACCCACCCCTATCCCTTTAACTCTCTGCCTCCCAGCTTAATATTCTCACCCCCTACCCCACGCCATCTCTGCAACACACCCCCACCTAGAGCAGGGATAGAAACCTGTCCTGGCTCATCAGTTGTAGTGGCAACTCAGAGCTATGGCTCCTAGTCTGGCCCCTGCTCACCAGCCCTCTAATGGGAAGTCACAGCTTTGTAAGTGGGGAACAGAAAGGGTTTTATCTTTAAGATGTGACTACTCCAAACTCAAGCTAGTACCAACACTGATCAATATTTGAGGAGCTCAAAATGCAACATGTAACAAGGGCCTAAGAAGGCTGTATTAGATTACATGTCTGTGCAGAAAAACAAGAAACCCTACTTCTAACATGTACTGTGGGCTGCCCTTAACTTGTCTGAAGATAAAGAAATGTACAGTGGGTCTTGGAACCAATTTTTCCTCCTTGGAATTGTTGCTCCACACTTCTGATTCACCAGTCCACAGAGATAAGCTGCTAAAGGGAAGGATTATGATTTTCTGCTTCTACAAAGCAAACGGAAGCAGGGCAGGAACTGTAGCTTCCCTGTGCTAAAATTCTATTCTTTAGGATGGGTGCATCTACACATGTCCCTATAGTGCCTTGGTTACTGTGCTGTCATTTAGTATTTCCTTTTGGAAGTACTAAATGATGATGCAGTAACAGCCTGTACTGCTCCATGCTGGTGGCGCATGGTTATTTTTAGCCCCTATGTTCCCATAGCAACATGCTATAATGAGTGAGCTTGTTGATACAGCAATGTAGCTGTAGCATCACAGTTTGTGTCCACTGACACTACGTCGCCATAGCACGGTGCTATGGCGATGTAGCGTCACGTGTAGATGCACCTGTCTTGAGAAGCTTAGTAACTTACTGCCCCAATACTTCTGGGGATTAATAGACCACTAAACAGGTGAAATCATTTTACAATCCTAAATCCAAGTCCCCTGACCAAAATAGAAACAAATGTAGATTAAATCTAGTTGGAAAAAATCTGATGAAAGTTTTTTTGATGTTTAACGATTCATCAGATGGAAATATTCCACAATGAGTGCTTTGTTTTGACTGTCTCTGAAAAGCAGGGGAAATTCTGGCAGAAGACTGTCTGGTTTTGTGCTCCAAAATTTTCAACTGCATAGACTGCTGTAGGACCAACAATTTAAAGGTATCTGGGCCACCACCAGGTTGACTACCTCTTACCCAAAAGACTAGGGATTCTAGCGTTCATTCCTCAAGATACTTCAGGCATTATAGAAGTACCTAAGTGGCAAGCTCAAAATAACAGCCTGAAAGTCCTGGGAGGACCAACATCCAACTTTCACGGCTTACAGTTCAGATGGGAGTTCCTGAATGTTGTATAGAAATTACTAAACAAAATGATTCACTTTCATGGTGGTGATGGCAGGGAGGAGGTATTTCTATTTTGCTGAGAATTTTAACTATTTTTTTGTTTAGTTCTATATGATCATGAAAGAAAATTTTGAAAACTCAGTGTCTACACATGCATTTAATCTGAGATCAGTTTACTCACAAGTAAACTACTACTCCCAGGCAGGCATCTACACACACAGGGAAGCGGGAGCAGATTTGCTGCTAAGGCAGCAAATGGCTCCCACTTCCTGAGACCCTGCAATGAGCCCCTGCTGCCACCAGGAGGAGCTTTAGGATCCACCTGGGTGCTAGCCCAGGGGCTGTCAGGGAGCACCAGGACAGAAGACAGCTGTCTCCTGGCCAGGGCAGGGACATTACATCCTGCCTCCATTGCCTGCTTGCTGCTGGGGTGGGGGCAATGCCTCCCTGCCTCAGCAGCAGGGATCTCCTGACCCTGGATTTCTGATTAAGGACAGGAAACTTGAAAGGGGCTGCAGGGGAGGGGCAGGTCCCAGCCCCATGCCCCAATGCACTAGTGGGGCAGCTAGCACTGACTCACTGCTAGTTGCCCCACCAACAGATCACTGCAAGGGGCTACCCCTCCTTGCAGCTCTTTCTAAGCCTTGTGCCTCAATCACCCAATTAAGCAATGGGGCTGGGACCTGCCTCTGGCCAAAACAGTTCTGAGCCTCCACCCCACATACAGGGTGGAGCATGGGGAGCCCTTGTCAGCTCTGCAAGCACACAGCTGGGTGGAGAGCAAGATGGGGAACTTGTTCCCCACTGAGCTCCAGAGAGTAGAGCTGGGTGGGGAACAAGCTCCCCAGCTTGTTCCCCACACAGCCCTGCACTGCAGAACTGGGCAGGGAACAAGCTCCCCAGCTCTATACTCATGGAGCTCAGTGGCAAACAAGCTGCCCAGCCTGTTCCCCACCCAGCTCTGTGCTCATGGAGCTAAATAGAGAACAAGCTTCCCTTCCCATCCCTGCTGTTGAGCTGAGCAGGGAGCCAGCTCCCCAGCCTGTTCCCCACCCACCCCCCACTGGCAGGGAGCTCTGAGAACAAGCTCTGTACCACAGGGCTGGTGGTTGGAGACCCTGATCTCCCAGTGCCATCTCCACAACCACGAGGCCAGTGCTGGGAAATCCTTTTCTCCCAGCCCCAGCTCTGCAGTCATGGGACTTGATCTGGGAGACCCTTATGTCCCAGCGTCAGCTCTTTGGTCAATTTTCCACCCCCAGTGAATGGCTGACCAGGAGAAGTTTTGTTTCCAGTTGGTCATCTACATGAGCACTACTACACTGTTACTAATCAAAAGTAAATTTGCTATTTGCATTTTTTTTTCATGATTAGGAAGGTTTACTGTGCAATAAGCATGTGCATGTGTAGATGTACATGCTGACTTTGCAGTAAACTATGTTACTGCACAGTTAAGAGTCACATGTAGACATGCCCAGTATCCTTCAAAAGTGGCTTTTCAATTTTCTTTCCAGTTCTAAATAGAGTGTTCCAAAGAATATGTTTTCACTAAGCATATGTACACCTGGGTACTTGCCTTTTCAGGTGTCATGGGACCTCTAAAGGGGCACAGGGAACAGTGTGGGTGAACTGATTGCAGGATTGGAGCCTTATATCATAAACTGCTATTATAATAGACATATTAAATAACAATTAGAAATAACTGTCAGGATTTTTAAAATATATATCTAGTTTTTAGTCTTCAGTTTCTGTGAAGTTAGGGTGTCTAGTATTGAAGTCTGTGCTAAAGATGATCACACAAGTGTTCTCTTGTTTTAAATCTGTTTTTTAGATATATAATTCCCAGTTTCAGCATTTTCAGGTTCCTGCACTAAGAATACAGAAAACAGATCAGGATGTCAAATTAAATTGATACATTCATTTAAAAACAGAAGGAACCAATAAGAGCAGACATGGATGGGATCCTTATTTAATTAATTTGTAGAAATTATGTCACAGATCTTCAGATATCTAGGTAGCAAGGTGGAAAACCACTAAAAGACAGTTGTCTGCAATAGATATTTGCCTGTCAGTAAAAAGAACAAATCACTGAGCATATCTTTAAACTGTGGAGATTGGAGCTTACTTTATTACTGTATTTATTACATGTATTGTAGTGGATGGTAGAATTTCTATTCTGTATCCAATTCAGGCATAATATCACTGCAGTAGAGGAGTTCATTTACTGCAAGTCTAAATTAAATGACAGCTTTTTCAGTGTGAAAAAGGTGCACCCCTGCTTGCAAACACTAAACTCTACTTTTGACTTATTATATCTTGGACTTATATAGAGGGGCACAAAAGTGATTTATAAATCCTGGCAAGAGCTTTATTCTATAACTCAGACCACATAAAAGATATCCATCAGGGTATAGAATGCCACACTCAACAGATGATTTTCTCTCAAGGTACATTTAACGTCTCACCAGTAGGTAAAGAGGAAGAAAGTGGAGTAGGCTGGAAATATTTGCTGTATTCTCAAAAGATACAAAACAATCATTAACAAAAGTTCTGTCATGTCCCTCTATACCTCAGCCCAGATATATTAACCTAGTGCTCCCTAGAGCAAAGTATTGTTTATTCTGGACAGAATTAAAGGACAGACCAGAATCTGTATTTAATTTACAGCCAACCTCACATCAGTCTCAAGGGAGCAATCATTTCTAAACATGTCTTGAGGCTTTGGAATTCTTGTCAAAAGTAAATAATATTGTAGCACTAGTTAGAATTCCTGAAAGTTTATGGCCACATCTACACATTTTTTAATGCACCACAGTTATGGCACATTTAGTACCTGTAGTAACAGGTACTAACTTAATATGCCATAACTGGCGCTACTGTGTAGTAGTGCCAACGCACATTTTTTATGTGATGATAATGTGGGGTAGAATAATTCTAGTGCTCATCAGCACATTAGCATGGCTTTTGCCATGACCTGCTAGTGTGCAGTAGAATTAGTCCACTGAGTTTTTAGCATCTCATGTAGATGTGCCCTATGGGTGTACTGCACAGTAGCATGCAGGGCAAACCCATACTAATATGCTATGGAGCAGTAGTATTAAGCTACTGAGCAGTTAGCATCACTAAAAAGCTATGTGCCAGTGCTACTGCACTGTAGCACCAGTTAATGTTCATTGATTTAGTACTTGGTTATGCAAGTATTAAACTTAATGCACTGTAACTATGGTGCATTAATGAACATGTAGACACATGCTGTAAGTACAAAAAGTTAGTGCTTCACAAATATCAGGTTATGCATTCATATAGCCTATACATTATTAAATATCCCCAGTCAGGGCTGTTTTCCTACAGTTAGAGGAAGGCATTATTATCCACTGCTTAATTTTTATCAGCTCTACTATATTAATATTCCAAAATGTCTACCTTCACGAAACATGTTTGCACATCTAGACTACCTAACCACAGAAAATGTTTGTATCAGTCATTCATATGTTCTTCCCAAACCCACACCATAATTTGCCTTTCCCTAAGAATTATTTTCCTCCAAATTAGGGAAGATCACACACATACACACATATATACATATACATACATACATACACACACACACACACACACACACACACACACACTGGAAGACAAGAATATATTTTTCTTCCTATGGTGTACTATAGTTAGAGAGATTCCCTTTGATTAGTTTGTAGACCCTCTTGTGGTCCTTCCTGTATGTTCCAGATGCCATCAAAAATAAAACAACAGCACAGCATACTTGTAGCTAGGTCTGCCTGGCATACTGTAATCAACATGGTTGTTTGGCCCTGTTCTTTCATAATACAATTCATGGCACCTGGGAAAATGACAATATGACCATTTAGTAATATAGAAACTTACTTTTCAAAGATTTGTACAAATATTCCTTGTTAATCTGATTGAAATGAAATAGGTCGTTAATATATGTAGCCACATTTGTGCAGCATTTAATTAGCTAATTAGCACTGCTGGCTATTTAATTCTAATATACCTGCCTGTCCAAAAGTTTCTAAAATGCCTTCAGTTAGGGAGCAGTGCAATGTCCTTGAGTTCCCGGCTCCCTTGGGATTGCAGGCATGTTCTACATGTCATGCCTCAGCAGTCAAATCTAAACCTTTTTGTTCTGTATTGAGATCTACTTCACCTTGTCATAATTTATTAATCTCAGTTTTCTAATGAATAAAATTATCCTTTTCACTTTTTTGTGAACTGAAAGAATATTATAGAGGGGAAATCCTTTGGATCCTTCAGATTGTATAACTGAAGCAAAAATAATATATTCTTTTCACAAATTTAGTAAGCATTAGACCAATGAACTGAAACCAGTTTAGCGCTGATCAGATATGGTAACAATTCTGAACAATGTACAGTAAAAGTTCTGTTATCCAGCATCTTACAAGCCAGCATGCTCAATTAACCAGCATGGTAGCTTGTAAGATAAAGTGAAACTGGAAGTGCCCACCGTGGCACTTCTGGTATCTCCAAGCCTCCATGGTCTGTGGCAAAGCAGCCTGTACTGCTGAGCCTCTACGGCCTGGGGGCATAACAGGCTGTGCGGGGCTGTGTGAGGCCAGCCTCCCTGCCCCATGGAGCCCACAGGGCCCATGGAAGGGGCGGCGATGCTGCAGCAGGGGCAGAGGGATGCTCCAGACATGGCAGGAGAAGGGGCACCCCAGGCTGCTCAATTAAACGGCATGTTTTGTTATCCGGCAACCCCCATTCTCAGGGGATGCTGGATAACAGAACTTTTACTGTATTTTCAAATTTTGTCATGAGAAAAACTCCTAACTTTTAAATAACTGGAAAAGTTTCAGGTAAAGTATGAGGCCTTGCTCCTTGTAGGACTTAGCTTAAAATCAGCCTAGGATGCCACAATGCTGCCTTAGTAAATTCTGATTTGTATATTTGAAAATATGTGCACTAACACTACTTCATACCTTCTGAGCACTTTTGAGACCTGTAGATCTCTAAATCATTGGAAAAGGTAGGGGAATATAATAATATTTTGCTGATGATACCAAAATTTGGGGTGAGGTGAGCACACTAGTAGGGAGGGAAAGATTGCAGCAAGATCTGGATAGGTTACAGGGGTGGGCTAACATAAACAGGATGCGTTTCAATACTGACAAGTGCAGGAGCTGCATTTGGGCAGTAGAAACCAGCAGCACACTTACAAGATGGGAAACTCCCTTCTTAAGAGCACGGAGGCAGAAAGGGATCTTGGA
>NW_017728994.1:75118510-75136988 GCF_001723915.1 Gavialis gangeticus | reverse complement strand
GAGGGATGTGGACAACATGGAGAGGGTCCAGAGGAGGGCCACCCGCATGATCCGGGGACAACAGGGCAGACCCTACAATGAAAGACTGCGGGACCTAAACCTGTTCAGCCTTCACAAGAGAAGGCTGATGGGGGACCTGGTGACTGTCTGTAAACTCACTAGGGGGGACCAGAAGGGTTTGGGAGAGACACTGTTTCCCCTAGCGCCCCCTGCATAACAAGGAATAATGTACACAAGTTATTGGAGAGTAGGTTTAGATTAGGCATCCACAAGAACTACTTCACAGCTAGGGCAGCTAGGATCTGGAACCAACTTCCTAGGGAAGTGGTGCTGGCCCCTACCCTGGGGGTCTTTAAGAAGAGGCTGGCTGCCTACCTGGCTGGACTCATTTGAGTCCAGTCTTTTCTCCTGCCCAGGCGGGGGTTTGGACTTGAAGATCTACAAGGTCCCTTCCGACCCTACTTCTATGGTTCTATGATTCTATGAATAGACAGAATAACTAAGTTCAGATCTAAAACAACTTTTTTGAAGCATTTAATACTTTAGGTAGTAAAACATCTTGCCTTGGAGAATAAGTTTTTCTTCTCAGCTCTTCCACACATCCCCTAACCTTCAAAAAGAAAAGGATTAATCTATTTATGCTTCAACTGACCCTTGGGTCAATGGGGCAGCAATATTTGTGTACCTCTTGTGGGTGGTATAAATCCTTGAGAAATAACAATTATGTAATGCAGAAAATAATTCTTATTGACAGTAAGTGGAAAGAAGAGACACAGGCTTAAGTTCTCCTGGCCTCTCTTAGTCTATGTATATACGCATAAGCTGAGAGACAAATTTGAGGAGGGTAAAATCCTAGCAAAACCCATTCACGGGACATGATGATTTAATGAATCAGCTAGGAAACTCTTCTGATCAGTGCAGAACAACTCAGAGAATTAGAAAGTTACAGACCAATTCTGCAACCTAAATCACGTTTAGTAAGTCCTTTGTTAAGCTAGGGACTGACATTCACATAAACCAGTTTAAGTGATCAGAAACTGGTTTAAACCTGTAACAGAACATATATTCAGTGCACATAAACCAGTCTGAAAATGGCTGAAACCAGTTTGAGATAAACCTGGTTGAATCTAGTATCAGAGCTAACTGATTTGGCTCAAACTGATTTATGCAGTATTTGTCCCACACCACTTGCTGGTTTAAGATAAACCAGAGTCCCCCAGCATCCTGGCATGTTCTTGGGCTGGGCAGGGCTCTCTGCTCCATAGCAGGGATAGCTCCTCCCCTCTGCATTTACCTGGCTTTTCTGTCATAAGCAGGGATTATTCCCCACCCCCCTCTGCTTTATGCAGACACTACAGTCCATGCTATGGGACAGGCAAAGGCAGACAGGCATTTTGCAGCTAATCAACATGTAGTTTAATGTCCTTCCTTGGAAACGCTGTTTTAGAAGAGCTGTTTGCTCCCCTTCCTCTCCCTAACCACTCTCTGCTAAGCACAAATTCTCCCCTCCCCTCTAACTTAATGAGAGGAGTCTGTGTATTAGCCAACAGGCCACATGCTGGGTCCATGCCAAATCAACAAATAGCTGGTAACCTCTCTCTGTTTTCTTAATGGGTAATAAACACCAAGATAAGGGTGATAAACACTGTTATTGGCTCCCCCTCCTCCCCACCCTGACTTGCTTGCCTGTCAGTTTGGTGCAGACAGTACTGTATACAGAAGCATGGAGGGAGAGTAAAAAGCTCAGTATCATCAACAGATGCATGCACTGCACCCCCCGACCTTTCCTCAGAGTTCTAGCCCAGGGCTGCAGGCTGGCAACACTCTTGTTCCTTGAGCAGCGAGCAGGGAAAAGCTTGGGACTGTAGGCAGTGTGGGGGTTCACACCCCTTCCTAATCAGAGCCCTGCTGGGGCCTGGCCACCCCTCTCAGTTTAGCTCTGTGGAAGGGCAGGGAGGGCTTCTTTTGTGCCCCCTAGCTTTCAGCCTGAGCCACTGCAGACATGTGCCTGCATTTCCTCAGTCCAGAAGGATTGTCTGTATGGTTGGAAACTGGTTCAGCCTAGCCAGGTTAAACTAATCTGCAAAGGCTGAATCAATTCAAGCTCAGGCTTTTTAAATGTCTGTCCCTAGCCATCAGGAATAATTTCATTAAGTAGTGTTTATGGGCAGATACAGGATTTTGTAAAGGGTGTATGGGAACAGCAACCAGCACTGTAGGGCTGACTACAACCCAGCTCCTAGCCTCCCCACTTGGGATGGGCAGACCACACCATAGGAGCATCAGCTGGTCATTTTAAATCCCTGAGTCAAGTGGGATTGCCCTCAGTAGTCAATCCCTCCTCTCCCATTCACTCCCCCACCTGTCACTACTGTCCCCAGCTGACCCAGGGGCAGCCAAATCCCAAATCCAAATCTTAAAAAAAAAAAAAGTCCCACACTCACCAGCTGTAGCAGTCATCAGGACCTCTGAGGGCTCATGGCAGAGCTCCCTGGGTCAGTGGGGGGGCAGTAGGAATCCGCCCTTGGCATCTGCACAGCAGCTGCCCCATGGCATGGGTGCAGCACAGTTCAGCAAGACACTGTGCACTGTCTGGGAGCCAGAGTGGCTCCAGCAGACAGCCGGAGCCTGACAGTGCTCGGGCCCAGTGGCCCCAGCTCCCAGATATTGTGCAGCGCCCTGCTGAGCTGTGCTGCACCCATGCCATGGGCAGGTGCCATGCGGGGCCATGTGGGGGGGAGTGATCCCTGCTGCCCCCTACCTCTGTCCCACACTGTGCAGGAGGGCTCTGCCACAAGCCCTTAGAGGCCCTGATCCCTGCTTCTGCAGTGGGGCTTTTTTCCCCCCAAAGTTCCGGGAGGCTGGGGATGGGGCCAGGAAGGGCAGCCACGGGGGCTTCTTTTGTGGCTCCCCCTGCCTGGGGAAAGGCAGGCACAGCCAAAGGAGCCATGGGAGAACCTGCAGCTGCTTGGCTGTTCCTGCCTGTCTCTGGCCAAATCTGTGTTTGTCCAAATCTCTTAATCTCTCCAAATCTTTCCCAAATCAATTCAAAGGCTTCAGATTCTATTCATACCTTTTAATGGGTCTCCCAATTTGATTTGGATTTGTAGATTCAGCCACTGAGTCAGGCCAAATCTCCAAATTGAATCAGCAACCAAAGCTTCACACAGCCCTAATAGAATTACTGAGCTCTGAGTCAGTAGGATCCAGATTCTAATGGTGATCCCAACCCCACTGTAAAAAGAGTTGTACAAACAAAGTAAGAGAGAGCATCAAGATGTATACTTACAGAGTTGCCAATCTAAATATACAAATTCAACTGCTTTCTCCAGTGCAACACTAAATATGGCTTAGTGTATACATAGTAAACTACAAAAGCTGTGGGTTGCAGCTAGAGAGATCTAAAACAAATGTTGGATGTTTAGTTCTTATTGTAATTCATACTGTATCTCACCTGAGAATCAGGTTTTCCTTCTGCAAGCCCTTTAGAACAGTGCTTTACACCAACTCAGAGCACATGTAACCACTTTGTGTATGCAGAGCTGTATGATATGATTTGTTTTATCAGAGATTTATTATGCAGAGAAGTAATATAGGCGGCTTTGGTTATGAATAATTGATAAAGGACTGACACCATTTGAAAACAATGATAGAAAATAGTTAGGAAGTTTTTATGTAAATTAGGAGCTCTGGAGAAGAGTCAAACTCTATTATCATGTGTTGTCAACAACTGTCAGTAAGTAGCATAGCAGAAGGTCCCAGTATCACATGCTGTGAATTAATAAAACAAATGTATTTGTGTCTCCTAGGAGACCTGGCTTTTGTTGCTACCATTCTATAATGGTCACCAATCTGGCACCAACCTATTTAGAAAGCAGAAGTGCTTGGTACTCGTGCTACCTGGAAGATGGGTTTGTTAGGGTATTTCGTGAAGTATTGTGTTTAAATGGGACAGCTACAGCCAGTCTCTTGTGGAAGGGGAACTTTGCATGCTAGATTGTTATAGTGATGTTTATACATTGAACTAAAGCAAAACTGGTGTTTTCTTATCTAATGTTTTGGGTGAATGCAGGTAGTGCTTCTTATTTAATATGATTTTTAGAATCGGACAAATAACCAATTCTTCTATTACCACCAGTGTTCCCTATGAACTTCTTTAAACCAGCTCATTTCACTGAAGAGGTATCTTTGAATTTTACAAACAGCTGTAGGCAAAGCATGAAATATTGAAATTTTTTAAATTAGTTTTCCAGATAGTCTTTCTAAATAGAATATTTCTTTCTACTTCCAATTCCCCTTTGTTCTTAAATACAACAGCTCTTAACCTATGAGAAAATCTTACATTCTGATAAGTATATTTAATCTCACACAAGGCAGGGTCGATATGTGCCTTATCAACCAACTATATGAGATATATATAGAGGGAGCTTAAGTTGTCATGAACTTGGGTTCACTTCTTCAGACTAACACAGCTACCTTTCTCTTTAACCTCACGATCATTCAGAACAGGTATAGAAGTACACTTATTGTATGGTAGGAATGCAGAAAGCTCTCTAAAGCCATAACCAAATAGATCATCAGTGCTGTAAAAATGGCAGCTCATGGTAGGTCACATTCTGTTGATTTCCCATGGAGCACTGTGGCACCCCACTCACCCCCAGTCCCTCCATTCCAGGGTGGCACTCTAGCCTTGGCCAGACCTTTTGTAGTCTGCCCAACCACCAGGCTGGCCCTACTCCTGGGGTCTCAGTGACCCAAGACAGCAAAGTCCCTGTTTTCAACTCCCCCTTACCTGGTTCCTTCTGGCCAGCTCTGAGCCACTCTCTGCTTCAGTGTGTGTCATCTACCCTGCCTGGGCATTTGTAAGTATTGCAAGTTTTGATTAGGTGCTGTTCTGTTTGCTGGACATCACATGCACACAGAGGGCAGTCCAAGACACTCATCTTGTACAGTCTTGTTTAGAAGTGTCCATATCTCAGTGTCTTAGCCCGTTCAGCTTGACTCACGCTTCTCTGTCAAGGTCATGCCCAATGAGGGAATCTTTTGGTGTTAGTATAAAATGCTGTAGGAATAGATTTCAGCCTGGATTATTCTTAATGATCATTTAATTTCCATTCACCCCAGTCATTATCTAAGTACACAAAAGGCCACGGTGCCCAGCCTATCAGGCTCTACACGGGTACAGAAAGCTGGCAGCAGGGAGCAGTTAGGGTCTGTCTTCTTATGTCACTTGGTCTAAACCCCAAGAGTTCAGAGAATACGTTTGCATATATGTAAGTTGTGCAGCCTATTATGAGTCTGTGCACTGTTAAGTAAAGTGTTGAACTTTTTAGTGCGATACCTTCTGAACCATGCAGGAGTACAGTAATCTGCTGGTGCATACACCATTGCAAGTGCAGTGGTTTTGAGCACTTTGAACTTGACACATCATTGCATGCTGACTAAATGTCTTAAGGCAGATACTCATACAGAGACTTTACTGCTGACCTTCTGAATGTGACATTTATAGGTGAGGGAATAATCTAATTTGACTTCTTGGTAGCTTGGGGTATGCTGATAGGGAAGGATGTGGTTGCTTACTCTGATATTTAGCGTGCTCTTGGCTTGATGATTGTCCATATGGAAGACTGATTATACTGATTTATTGGTGCTACCTACTGACCTCATGCCTTGTAAACACACACACCCCACCAACTTCATGCATCACTGGCCTGGGATGAAGCAGAGGCACTAGAGGTGGGACATCTTACTGTTCTGGGGGTTTATCAGTCTGTTACACTGAATGGGGTCATAAATCTGGGTAATTGACAACTGGCCACCCCATCCCTCAGGGTCACGTTTTCCTGAGAGAGGCCAGTGTATTTACCTGGATCCACCTGACACAAACCCTAACTCAAACAGACCCCAATATACACTAAAAGCTTTTTTCAAACCCCACAGCCAAGGTGTAACCAACAGGCAAAACTACTCATTTTCACTGGTGATCCTCCAGGCACTATTTGGTAGAGCAGCTCCGAATGAGCACCATCGCAGGTAAGCTGCAGTGGGAAACAGCTTACATTCTCCCTACCAAACACCCCCACCATTCCCTTTCTCCTTCCCTCTCCTCCCAGAGAACTGGAGAAGGTATGTCCCTTCAGGCCTGGGTTTCTCAGCCCTCCTGGCTCCCACAGCATGCAGATGGAACCCAGGCATCTGGGTTTCCCCATCTGGAAGGCAGAACATGGGCATTCTGTGCTATGGTCAGCACCAGATTATGAGGAACTGCATGGTTTCTTGCCCCTGATGGGGAAAATGTCTCTCTTGTCTGCAGGCTCCAATTTGTGTGTGGGAGGCCTGGTCATGCAGCCTGAGATGCTGGATCCAGGATGGTTGCCTGGACACCTCCAGAACACTGGAGTTATTTCCATAGATGGTGCTGGCATCATGAGGACCAAAAAGGACCCTTGATATGAGGGCATGGAATGGATAGGTTGGCAACTGCTTGCAAATGCAGTGTTGTGACACTTCAACAAATCACCCAGGCCCAGAGATGCAGTGCAAAGTTCCAAGAATGATATCTATGGATAGCCAGCCATGCTCTGAGAAAGGTCACTCATACCTCTATGGAGCTGAGAGAGTCACAGCACCAGGATAAGGAATTTATGTACAGGGTCCAAGACCATTTGGGATCTAGATATGACACCCTGGAGTAGAGTCAGCTCTCCTTCCCATGGGAAGACCATTGCCCTCCTAGGCAGAAGTGGTAGACTGCTACCCTCCCCTGTCCCCATCATGGAGAGCTCCACTCCAGGGACTCCTCCCTAGGACAACATGTCTGAGAGTCCCATGGGAGTGGGGCCCTGGATGGCAGCTATGGGGGAACACTCCACACCATGCATTGATTGGGAGACGCTGGGGTGTGGGGGAGCCCCAGAATAGAAGATATGGCATGTGACAGCTGCTACCTCATGGTCCAAAGAATTAGGAAGTTGCCTGTGGTGGCCCGCTCCAGGAAGCAGCATTGGGAAAAGGGAGGCTGCCTGAGACCTGACGCCAGGGTCATATTTGGCAGCTCTTTAATCTGAACTTGCTTGCTTAGCTGAAGAGATAGATAGACCTCAGTCCGGAGCCCACCTGTGACAAATAAGGGTATAAGCTAAATGGCTGGCATGCCAAAAGTCCTCCCATGCTCTTCTCTCAAGGCTCCCTTAAGACCAGAAATGTTCTCCCACCACTGCCTAGGAAAGAACCGTGCCCCCAGACAAACACAGGGTAGTTCAGAAACAGAGAACCTGGGGATGTCGTTAGGTGTTTGCTTTGGGGATGTTTGCAGCCAGGGCAGGCTGAGTCAGGTGCAAGTCTTATAACTAAACTTTGTAAAGAAGGGTATGCTAAGAAATTCCAAAATCACGTCTGAGTCATCCAAGAAAAAATATAAGACCAAATAAGGCATTGTATCTAGGAAAATAAAGAAAAAGTTATATTGAATGTGGAAATGCAGGGCTAACTGTTGCTGTAACTTCTGTAGCATTTTTTGTTGACACTGGTGATACACAACCTAACCCCAAGCCCTATGTACACAGATCCCTGAACCCACATTGTAATCCAATGGTTTCAGTCTACCCAGGTGGGACAGCTTGCAAACTTCTCTTCATAGAATTGTAATGCAATTAAAAACAACATCTCCCAAATTTTCTTCAGTTTTTGAAGATGGAATGCTTTAATTAAACCCTTAAAAGTATCACTTTCCTAGAACTGTACACAAAATCATTATAAATTACAAAATAATTTTGTAATTTTGACAGTTAAGACCTTTATTTTTTTTATTTACTACCCAAGTAACTCAGCCTGGACTTACATTCTCATCCTAGTTTACTTTGTGGTAACCTCCTTGTGAAGACAATCCTTAAAGTAAAATCCTTGAGTATGTACAGGCAAAACAATTATACTGATTTACAAGGGGGAAGGGAGGCATGTAACAGTTATAATGAATCATTGTAACTGTTTTATGTGTCCAGTCTACCCTGCAGTAAGTGGAAGCTAAACCAAGGTAATTTAGCAGCTGCTTGGGTGCGGAGGAGGAGAGGTAAATTGTACTGATTTAGGGGTTTTTTTCTCTTCAGGATAGGAACAGCCATATAAAATAGGTTGCAGTGGATCAGGTCATGTGCACTTCCAAGAAAGAAGTCATCTTCCCCTTCTTTAAATCAGTATAATAGTTTTGTCTATCCACATCTCTTATTGAATTTAATCAAAATTTAGCTAGAATAGAAGACTACCGAATAAAAGACAGTTGGCCAATTCCATATATGATTGATATCAGCGGGTAAATGCCCATTGGCTTTCACTCATGTTAGACTGTGTCCATGGTCAATATCAGGGTAGGTAGGAGAAGAACAAAATAGGTCTAAGAATATAACATTAGCCAAAGTTAATAAACTGCTATGGAGGCAAAGGTCATGTCCAGACGAGAATGGCCGTATGGTATGTGACACTGCAGACATGTCTGTGGAGCCACATGCCGCATATTCAGCTTTTCTCCATGCTGCAAGGGAGCAATATGGGGCAGGTTTTTGACCACTGCATATCCAGGGGTCAAAAAAACTCATGCAAAAAAGAAAGAAAGAAAGAAAGAAAAAAGCAGAGAAGTATATGCAGGGGCAGTACACACCACTCAAAACTGAGGCCTGGCCGGATAGAACCATGTTCTGGGTGCTGACCAGGCTCTGAGCGGTAGGATCACCACTGCTGCAGACCCAGGAGGTCCCCAGAACCCCAAGTAAAGACTCAGGGGCCAGCCCAGTGCTGTCCCCAGCCTCCCCTACCCCACACAAGGTAACATGACAAGTGCCAGAGGGCACATGGGGTGCTTGGCATTCCCCAGAGACAGTTAGTGGTGGCACAAGGTCTCCCGCTGCTAGTTGTCCCCAGGGAACCAAATGTTCACACTTGTGTAGATGCAGCCAAGGCAGTTTCCTAAGACTTTGCAATAAGGTTTTTAAATAAAATATTTAAATAAAAAGTTTTTAGTACTTTGTATGAGAAATTCAAAGTTAAGATGTTTCATGAATATGTATTATGGAAGTTCTCATCATTCGAACTCGCAAGGCCATTATAAGAATTCATTAGCTAATACATACATGTCCAAAGTAGTAGTACTCTATTCAAAAGGTAAATGATACAGTTAAAACATTCAATCCAGCCTGCTAAAATAAGATATCAGGAACTGAAATGCTGCAAGGTTTCTGTTTGGCAAAGATATAAGACACAAATCACTGAATCAAGTTAAAGTGACTGGCATTTTTAATAACATACAATTGGAGTTATTTTTATTATTATGGATGCTTAATCCAAAGAAAATACAGCTTTATATGCTTTAGCACGCAATACAATAATATTGTATTGTTATATACAAACTAAAATAAAGATATATGATCAAATTACTTGGTTTTGCCATCATATTTGTTCACATAAATTCAGTGTAGAGCTATAATATTTCATATGGCTCATGTTACAATGACTCGTCTTGCCTACATCTCTTTTCTTTTCAGCCTTGATGCCACCAAATAAAATTCTCAAAGCAACAAGAATTCATTAGCCTGGCTTGATTAAGGCCAAGTTAACAGGGGAGCACATATTGCTGATGGCCATATGATGCTGTTTCTCATTTTGTAATCTGTTCATTGTTTCAGATTCAAACTTGCAAATTCGTTCTAAGAAAATCCTCCTGAAAGCTCCTAGTGTTGCTTGGAGACAGCTGTGCATTGATGTGTTGGTGATAAAGATTCTGTCTGAGTTCCCCTAAGTTGCAGTTGGACTTACGTTCTTGACAACCAGGCTCTCCCATTTGTTCCATCATTAGTTAACATTGACATTTCCACCACTTTGGCAGGATGGAAAGGTCGTCAACCTTTGAAACGTCTAATTTTAAAATGGCATTTTGTTCCCCATTTTGATGGTAGTGTCACATCCTATAACTGTTTGTATAACTGGTGAAAACTAGTATATGCTCATTTCAACAGTATGAATTTATGAAATAGATATAGGTAATTTCTAGTCTCTGTCTTCAGGCAGCACTTCATATGTAGCCCATCAATCAAAGGTTACAAAGAAACATAGTCTCATCTCAAGACATTTACATCAGTATCCTCTGACTATATTATTATTCTCAAAATATGGTCTTGTCAGCATCATGTCTGGAATAAACGAATATCCTTGTGTCAGAATCTTGATCTATGCATTGTAGACTTAGATGCTTCTCAAAACTAAAAGTAAAAAGTAAGATACAACTTACAAACTCCTGTTAATGACCAGAAGTCCTCCAGCTCTGATAGTTTGTAACAGAGAAATACTTCTCCATCCTCTATATTTCTGTTTCTATTTTGGTTGTATGTTCTAAAGAGAAAATACTGTCAACTGTGTCTAGTTCTGTGCTGAAGGAATTTATTTCTAAAGTTAGCTGCTAGCAATGATATTGATTCTTTCTTTCTTTATTATTTCAGCCTCCAGCCCTTTACTCCATCAGAAGGTTCATGGAAAGGTAGCAAAATAGTTAATATTTCTAATAATTAGTGAGCAGTTTCTTTTCCACCAAAATGAGTGAAACAGTATCAGCACAAAAATCATGTAATATGTAACATACTATTTTAAAACAGTAATATTACCAAGCTGCTTCTGCAGAACATATTAAATCAGTTTGGAACTCTGGTTTATTGCAGGCAGAAGAATTTAGGCCTCAGTTTAGCAAAATTTTAGGTACATGCCCAGTTCTGAACAAATTAATAGTTTTATTGCTTTTGGAATTTTTTCATACTTATAGTTACTCCTGTGCAAAAGTGCCTATGGAATCAGTATTGTAAACCAACCAGATCAGTGTGGATATCTCTTTCATTCATGGTAAAAATGACAATAGTGTGTATGGAGCTGTTATTATCTATTGACTGTCTTCTTTGAGGGAGGGACAGTTTAATTAGATATTTTTTTTTTCTAGTAGATTTTTAAAATATTTTAAAATATACACATGGAGCTATTCCTATCAAAGCCTGAGAATGTTTTCATTATCAAATGATACTTAAAGCAGGACACACATACCATAAAAAAGATCATTTGTAAAATTCATTGCAATTTCAAGTAGAGCAGGATAAAAATACCCCAAACAATTTTTCTAGATTAAACATTTAAGTATAGTCCTCTTATCCAAAGTTATGAGATACAAACTAAAAAATAATTTATAACAAAGAATGAACAATTTGATGAAACTTCTCTTTTAATGTGATTCAACATTTCAGGAGTAATCATTTGAGCTGCATCAAGGTACTTGTCAGAAATGACATTGTAGTGCTGTTGCATTGTGCTTGGTAATTCATCATAGTTAACAGCCTCATCTTGCTGCTTTCCTAGGAAAGAAAGCCATTTTATGTGATTTATGCTGTTGAAGAGAACAACAGTCTAATGGGTCTTACTGTTACCTGGGAGGAATACATTTCATGGATTCCAGTGTATTACTGATAAGCACACAACAGACTGATCCATTTTACTGATGCCTAAGTTTTCTCCAAAGAATATAACCTATGTTTTGCCTTGCCTTCTGATATAAATATATTGACTTCAAAGTCCTAATTCTTATTAGTGTGAAATTAGAATGAAGACTAAATTCTAAACAATACAAAATCTGCCTGATTTTTAAATGCCCAATTCTCCAATAAAATGTTGGAATTCCAATTATATCAAGTCACAACATGACAGCTACTTGATTCTACTAGCCCTTGTAAAATACCCTGCTATTATTAGCAAAATGTATTATGTAATAGAAAGTTCATGGGGACACTGTGTTCAGAAATCAGTTTCCAGTGATTAAATAATATGATTTTACATCATGCTCTGGAATTAGAGTCAACTTTAACATGTTTTACAAAATGGTATAAGAAAACATGTGCAATGTCACAAATGAA
Organism: Gavialis gangeticus; assembly: GCF_001723915.1. Classification (NCBI taxonomy): domain Eukaryota; kingdom Metazoa; phylum Chordata; order Crocodylia; family Gavialidae; genus Gavialis; species Gavialis gangeticus. Next base: position 75,125,055 of record NW_017728994.1, on the reverse strand, counting down.
CTTAGAAGTGTACTTTCAGCTGAGTATCTCAGGAGAATTTCTCCATATATTTAAACTGCCAGAAAATTCGCTAGCCTACTGAAATGTTGATACAAGCTTAGCACTGTCACAGAAAAGGTTCATATTAAACTCTTACAGCCCTGTTACACAATAATTTTGGGTGGATCCTGGAGCTCTTGATTCCTGGATAGTCTACACATTAACAACTGAAACTAGTTTTAAGAACTCATGTGGCCTGTCTACATTAGACATGTTAATGTGCATTAGCTTAAGCTAATGCACATTAATTAAGGCTAATCACAGCTAAATCTGATACCTGCAAAGGCAGGTATCAAATTTAGGTGCGATTAGTTAAAGTTCATTAACACATGTGCAGACACAACCTGGCCTAAAAGTTAGTGCCTGGTCTGCCCTGCCACTAGAGTACCAGCCTGAGACCAGCTCCAGGAAACATCCAGGGGTTTGGGTGCTGCACACCTGCCCCAAGCACTTGCCCCTTAGCCCTGCCCTCATGGCCCCGCACTCTGGGCTTGAAGAGTCAAAATATTATAAATAGTTTACCCCTTGTATATAGTTTCCCACTTGTCAGTGTGTGTATGTGGGGGGGTTATTGTTGGTGGGTGGGGAGGGTGGTGGAGGGGCTCTGTTGGTTGAGGGGAGAGAGGGAGGGTCTCTGTTTGTTAAGGGGGCAAGGAGGAGGGATGGAGTTGGTGTTTTGAGGGTAATAAAACTTTTTTTATTTTACCCATGTGCATGTTCTAAGAGTGGTGCTGGGATTGGGCAGGGCATCAAGGCAGGTGGGCTGGAGTGGGGAGTGCAGGAGGACAGGGCTGGGCAGGGCTTCCTGCAGCCACTCCCCTGGCCCCCACTGGTGGGTGTATGGCTGTCCTGGGACCTTAGGCAGCGGGTGTGGAGGAGGGTAGGGGCTGCTGGGGCAAGCAGGGCCAACACCTTGGCCAGAAGGAGTGCAGGACACTGGTCATTGCTGGCAGAGGCCGGGCGGGAGCTGTGGGGCACAGGGCATTGCTGGTGGGGGTGGGGCAGGGGCAGAGGCATAAGCAGGAGCTGAAGCAGCCCTGGTGCATGGAGGCAGAGTAGGCAAGGAGGGAGTTTCTATGTGCTGCCCCTGCATTAGGCATGCAGTTCCTGGGCAGGGAAGGGGCTGGCCAGGGATCAGAGTTTTTCAGACGGCTACCAGGTGCTGGCAGCTGGCTCTGGCTTCAACATGGCTGCCAAATACTGGAAGGCATGTGGCCAGAGGCTGGAGCACCCTGTGGCCACAGGGGAACATGCAGGGATGCAGGGACTTGGCAGTAACTTTAGTGTCAAGTGCACTAACTTTAGTTACAAGTCCCTACACATGTAGACACTAGGAGTGTGCAAAAACGGGCTGTACTCAATTTGGATTCTGACTCAGCATAAATCAGGGGACAGTGATTCAATTTGTTGATTTGGATCACTGTCCTGATTCACTTTGGCTGAATCTGAAGATTCAATGCTGATTTGGAGAATCAGCGATTTGGCCATAGACACAGGTTTATGTGTTTTTTCTACATACCTTGAGGTAACAGGTGTGGCTTGTGAATGCAGATGAAGCGTCCCACAGGCACTTGGGGGGCCCCTGTGTGTCACTGGTGGACCCCTCCCGCATCCCCCTGGCTTGGCGATCGGCTGTGGGGGGACCCTGGGTGGCCTAGGAGGCACCAGTCACTGAGCTGAGGGGCAGGAGGGGAGGACCCCGTGCTCTCCACAGCAAACCCAGAAGTGGACCGGAAGTGCTTCTGGTCCACTTCTGGGTCCACTGCTGAGCACACTGGGGACCTCTCCCCCCAAGCTCCCATAGGATGCTCCATCCACCCCACCATCTCAGCATTCACGAGCTGCCTGGTGCCTTGAGGTATGTAGAAAAAACATTTAAAGCTGAGTCTATGTCCAAATCATTGAATCTCTCTGAATTGATTCAGAGGGTTCCGATTCAATTCAGAGAGATTAAAGGGTCTTCTGATTCAATTCAGATTCAGAGATTCGGCCACCAATTCAGGTCGAATCAAATCAGTGACTGGAGCTTTGCACAGCCCTAGTAGACACCTACCAAAAATCACTCAATGCGCATTAGCTTAACACATTACATTCAGTCATGCTTAAATGCATATGTAGACATGCCCATAATGCAGCTCAAAGTTATGCCACTTCAGGTTAGGATTATCCTGTTCATGTTATATTAAGATGTAGCCATTCTAGGCTACACCTTAGTGTAACGACCTCACCTGCCCATCACTGCCCAGCAGCCAAATCCCCACTGACTTCCGTCTGTTCTCCCCTCCTGCCTTATTTGTGCTGCCCATACTCAGTGGATACCTTTAAGAGTGTTATGTGTAACTTGTTACATTTACCTGGGGATTGTAGGAGAAAACAGCAGAACAATAGGCAGAGCTCAACTCTGAATAAATAACCTTCATCCTTCTGTAAGCTCAGCTCTTTGATCTTTTGAGAATAACTCATGGTACACTGCGTGAGGTACACAGAAAGACAAAAAAAATGGAGTACCTCAGAATTCCAGAGGAGTTAAAGCTGTTCAGCAATGCAGCAGAAAAATGGAAGAAATTTAAGCAGAGTGTCACCATATATATGATGGCCAGTGCAGCTACAGAGAAGGCAGATTAACTCAAAGTAGCTATTTTTTAAAAATATAGCCTGCTCAGGAGCTCTGTCTATTTATAATAACCTACAACTGCCAGAAGCAGAACAGAAAAATTATGGCACAATAATAAAAAAGTTTGATGAAGATTGTATATCTAAACAAAATGAAACCTTGGAATGGTATAATTTCCACATGGGATAGCAAAAAGAATGTGAGACAATAGAGGAATTCATTGAAGTCCTCAGACTGCTAAGTTAGACATGCAACTTTGGAGACCTAAAAGAGTCCATGATCAGGGACCAAATAGTATTGGGTATAAAGGATACAAGCCTCATGAAAAGACTGCTAGAGAATCCTGAGCTTATTTTGGAAAAGGCAGTTAGAATGTGCCAAGCAGCTGAAATAACAAATTCCAGGCTGCAGAAGCTGGAGGAAAAAACCGAACTAGCAGAACTAGACAGTATTACAAGACTGCCACAACCTAAGGCAACATACAAACAACACAGAAAGGAAGACCTCACTGTGAAGCAGGCAAGCAGAGGCCAAAGAGAATTGTTTGAAGAAATAATGGTCAGCTGCAGATGCTGTAGGGGTTACCACAAACCCACGCAATGCCCTGCATTTGCTAAGTACTGCAAAAAATGAAAAAGATTCAATCAATTCACAAGAGTTTGAAGAAAAGAGCAGGATGCACCATGCAAGAAACAGCAGGTGCATGCTCTAATGAGGAAAAGGAAGAATTCTTCAATGGTAAAATGCACAAAGAAGTTCATTCTTCTGAGGACTGGACAATCATCTGTGACACCAATGGACTAATGGTAACTTTTTAATTAGATACAGGGGCACAGGTCAATGTTATACCAGAATATATTATTTTAAAAAATGAAAACTAAACCTGTGTACTATGAGAATAAGAAAGTAAGACTTAGAGCATATAATGGGAATATGATTGCAACCAAGGATATTTTTGTATTGCATGTTAGACAGAAGGGTAATATATTAAAATTCCATTTGTAACAGTCTGTAACTGGGAACCCTAGCCCTGCTACCAGGAAACATGGCAGCCTTTTTAAATCCAGAACCGTCCGGGTGCAGCCAGCCAATCAAGCAGGGGTTAAGGATCGAGCCCTGCCAGCTGGTCAGGTGACAGGAAGAGGAAGACCAGAACCATATAAATCTCAAGCAGAGAAGGCCAGGGAGGCAGCAGAGAGGAGATTCCTGATGACTATGGAGCAACAGTGGCAGCCTCCTTAGGAAGAATACGCCATGCTTTGAGACAGAAGCACAATCACATGTAAGCAGGCATTTTCCTCTCTTATTTTTTTATTTTCATTATATGGCCATAGGGGCCTATGGTTTATGTTAAACACCGGTGGTTTGTGGCTGAGGCTGTAGGGGAGGAGTGAGCATCATAAGCACCGAGGGGTGCTGTGATAGAGGGCTCAAGAAGCCCTGCTGTATTAGGGGTGCAGCACTAGGGCCACAAGCCCAGAGTCACTTGAAGGAAGATAGGAGCCTTGAACCCAGGTCCTAGTGGGTGGACTTAGGCAAAGGATCCTAACTACAGAAGGAGGGGCAAAGCTGGAGGGGGCTGAGACCCCAACAGCCTGGTGCCACAGGAGCACAATGTAGAAGGGCCAGTAGGCCTGGTGTCATGGAAAGTATGGAACGGAGGGCTTTGGACCCAAGTGAGTTAGAGAGCTAGACCTCTTGGGGTCAAGACCTGCTTAATGGGTTTTTGACTGACAGGCCTAGGTAGAGAGAGAGGGGGTAAGCCCATAGCGGCTGAAACCATAACATAAAGAGAAAATTATGAAACATCTGTGAGGCATGGGGCACATCAAGGGGAGGTAGGAGCATGCATTTTGCCCTTAAGGCAGCAGCTTATTATCCTACAAGTGGAGCCTGGAGCCTGTCTGGGAACCTGTGGGTCAGCTTCCCTCCTTTTTAAGAACCGAGCAACATTAAGTCGTGGCAGATGAGTAAAGGAGGGGGAAGGGAAAGCTGATTTCCAGGGGAGAAGTTCAGCAAGACTTGACGGGGGCACATTCACCGACCTATTAAAAAACATGCAGCCAAAGACAGCACCCTGTCACATAGTCCCAGGAAAGCTAGTGCCAATTATTGGATTGTGAATGTTTAAAATTCTAGGTTTGATTAAGAGATAATGGATGCCATTGGGGGACTACAAAGCAAGAACATAGAAGAAGACTTTTATTATGTGTTTCAAGGCATAGGGAAACTGTCAACTGAGTACAAGATAAAATTAAAAAAAACAAATATTCCCACTATACACATTCCAAGAAATATTCCTCTTGTACTAAGAGAGAAACTATAAAAGGAATTAGATTATTTAACATAGACATAATAGAAAAAGTAGAACAACAAACTGCTTGCATTCATAGACTGGTCATAATAGGAAAAAAAAAAAGTTGGATCCTTGAGAATGTGTCTGGATCCTAAGCAAATAAACAGGTACATCAAAAGGAAACATTTTCCCATTCCCACCAGGGAAGAGGTTTTTGGCAACATGGCATTAGCTATATATTTATACACTTCTGGGTTTTGGCAAGTTCCCATAGAAAAGAATAGCACTGGATTATGTACCTTCCGCATACCCTTCAGAAGGTATTGCTTTTGTAGGCTTCCTTTTGGACTGTATTCTGCATCTGAAGTATTTCACAGAAAGGTGAAACAAATTTTTAATGGTCTTGATGAAACTATGGTTTCTATTGAAGATATATTAACTTGGGGAAATACTGTGGAAGAACATGACTTGAGGCTAAGAAAGGGACTAGAAAGGGCTTGCAGACCAGTTTTGAAACTGAACAAAAAAATGCAAATTCAGGGTCTAAGAAATAACATATTTGAGAAAAAAGCTCTCTGAGAAGGGGGTGCAAATCTATCCTGCAAGGGTTAGAGCCATTACAAACATGGCACTCCCTACAGATAAGGAAGGAGTGGAAAGATTACTGGGAATGATCAATTTTGTAGAGATATATTTATGTAACTTAGCAGAGCAGACCAAACACCGCAGATCAGTGGTTCTCAACCTTTTTGGTACTGGGACCCATTTGTAAACACTGATGGCCAGTCATGACCCAGTGCCCCTCCCTTCCAACTTGCTTCCCCCTGCCCTCAGGCCCCAGCCGCCCTCAGGCCCCAGCCCCCCTCCGCCCCCAGTGTGTGGGGTAGGGGGTGGGTGGGTGTGTGGGACTTGGGTGGCCACAAACAGCCCCTTCCAGGCTGGAACTCTGCTATCCTACATGGGGAAATGCACGGTTTCCCACATCTTTCTCCTTTAAAGGAGAATCCATTTTTAAAGTTTGCTCGTGACCCTTTCATATATTCTTGTGGCCCATTTTTGGGCTACAACCCATAGGGTGAGAAATGCTGCCTTAGATAACTCCTGCAAAAGAATGCTCAGTGAATGTGGGAACATGAACATGAAGCTGAATTTAAAAACTTGAAGGAAAAAATAATGAAAACTCTGGTATTAAAATATTATGACCCTAAATTGTCAACAGATGCTTCTAAAGAAGGCACTGGAGCAGCTTTGCTTCAAAAACTTGGGGATAGCTGGAGACCAGTACTATATGCATCTAGGGCACTGTAACTCAGGGTGTCTATATGCACGAATTGAGAAAGAAAGTTTAGCTCTGATGTATGGCTGTAAGTAATTTCATATATTCATCTATGGTAAGCCTGTGATAGCTGAAACTGATCATAAATCTTTGGTAACTATAGGAAAGAAAGGGTTATCAGGCATGCTGCCCAGATTACAGAGAAGTGGTTTTTTTAAATGCAAATGTATGCAATACATGGCAGAAAAAATATATACTTATTGCAGATACATTGTCCAGAAACTATGACACAATGGAAAATGACAGAATTCCGGACTTCG
>NW_017728994.1:75109812-75113510 GCF_001723915.1 Gavialis gangeticus | reverse complement strand
TCCCATTCCCACCAGGGAAGAGGTTTTTGGCAACATGGCATTAGCTATATATTTATACACTTCTGGGTTTTGGCAAGTTCCCATAGAAAAGAATAGCACTGGATTATGTACCTTCCGCATACCCTTCAGAAGGTATTGCTTTTGTAGGCTTCCTTTTGGACTGTATTCTGCATCTGAAGTATTTCACAGAAAGGTGAAACAAATTTTTAATGGTCTTGATGAAACTATGGTTTCTATTGAAGATATATTAACTTGGGGAAATACTGTGGAAGAACATGACTTGAGGCTAAGAAAGGGACTAGAAAGGGCTTGCAGACCAGTTTTGAAACTGAACAAAAAAATGCAAATTCAGGGTCTAAGAAATAACATATTTGAGAAAAAAGCTCTCTGAGAAGGGGGTGCAAATCTATCCTGCAAGGGTTAGAGCCATTACAAACATGGCACTCCCTACAGATAAGGAAGGAGTGGAAAGATTACTGGGAATGATCAATTTTGTAGAGATATATTTATGTAACTTAGCAGAGCAGACCAAACACCGCAGATCAGTGGTTCTCAACCTTTTTGGTACTGGGACCCATTTGTAAACACTGATGGCCAGTCATGACCCAGTGCCCCTCCCTTCCAACTTGCTTCCCCCTGCCCTCAGGCCCCAGCCGCCCTCAGGCCCCAGCCCCCCTCCGCCCCCAGTGTGTGGGGTAGGGGGTGGGTGGGTGTGTGGGACTTGGGTGGCCACAAACAGCCCCTTCCAGGCTGGAACTCTGCTATCCTACATGGGGAAATGCACGGTTTCCCACATCTTTCTCCTTTAAAGGAGAATCCATTTTTAAAGTTTGCTCGTGACCCTTTCATATATTCTTGTGGCCCATTTTTGGGCTACAACCCATAGGGTGAGAAATGCTGCCTTAGATAACTCCTGCAAAAGAATGCTCAGTGAATGTGGGAACATGAACATGAAGCTGAATTTAAAAACTTGAAGGAAAAAATAATGAAAACTCTGGTATTAAAATATTATGACCCTAAATTGTCAACAGATGCTTCTAAAGAAGGCACTGGAGCAGCTTTGCTTCAAAAACTTGGGGATAGCTGGAGACCAGTACTATATGCATCTAGGGCACTGTAACTCAGGGTGTCTATATGCACGAATTGAGAAAGAAAGTTTAGCTCTGATGTATGGCTGTAAGTAATTTCATATATTCATCTATGGTAAGCCTGTGATAGCTGAAACTGATCATAAATCTTTGGTAACTATAGGAAAGAAAGGGTTATCAGGCATGCTGCCCAGATTACAGAGAAGTGGTTTTTTTAAATGCAAATGTATGCAATACATGGCAGAAAAAATATATACTTATTGCAGATACATTGTCCAGAAACTATGACACAATGGAAAATGACAGAATTCCGGACTTCGACATAGTACATGTTAATTTAATTAAAAGAGTGATTCCTGTCATAGATCAAATGTGGGCACTAATTGTAAAAGCTACTGCTCAGGACACCACATTGGAAAAAGTGATAACAGCTGTTTGTGCTGGTTGGCCTGGAAAACATATCTAGCCCCTACTCTCAGTTCAAGGAAGAGCTGTAATGATTGGATGGCTTTTTGTTCAAAAGCTCATGACTTATTGTTCCAGTGGTGTTAAAGAAAGACATGTTAAACAGAATACATGAGAGGCATCTAGGCATTGAAAAATGAAAAAGGAGAGCAAGTGCTGCCCTATATTGGCCCAACATAAATAATAACATAGAAGCTGCTGTAAAGGCTTGTATAACTTGCCTAAAGTAAAAATCAGCACAAAGAAAAGATCCCATGATGGTCATGGAGGAGCCCGTACCTCCGTGGTATCAAGGCACTGACTTTTTCATGCATGCAGGAAAAAATATGTATTAGTACTGAATTATTGTTCTCACTATCCTGAAATTGTATTGCTCAAAAGCACACCAGCAAACCACGTCATAACTTGCATCAAATTAATTTTTGCTAGATATGGAATTCCACAGATTGTGAGAACAAATAATGGACCTCAATTCAACTGTCTCGGTTTTAAAGTTTGGAAACAGCTATGGATTCTGTCACAACACTTCAAGTCCTAAATACCCACAGTCCAATGGTCTGGTGGAAGATGGAGTACAAATAGGGAAGAAATTGTTGAAAAAACTACAGATTTGCACACCAATATTTACCTGTCACTCTTAAATTACATGGCAACACCCATGAAACATGGATTGTCCCCAGCAGAAATACCTTTTGACAGGAAATTCAAAACTATGCTGCCAAATCTTGTGGATGATGCTCATCAGAATGAAAAGCAAGATGTGAAGACATTGAAAACTTCAACAAACTCAAATAAAAATGGTACTATGACAGGGGTTTCAAGGAGTTACCACAACTGCACAGCAAAGATATGGTGCTTATTTCAGATGGATGAATGTGGAAAGAAAAGCACTAGTTTCCCATCAAGTAGCTCCCAGATCCTATAAAGTAGTCACACTGGAAAGACAGGTGTTAAGAAGGAACAGACAGCTCTTGTAGCTTGTAAAGGGAAGCAAAGAAGCAGCATCATGAGATTCACCAAAGGAAACAGAGCTAACATCAAAGCAACAAGAAATTACAGAGGAAAAAATTACACAGAAATAGAGACAGCTGAACAAGGAAACCAAACAAGAACTGAACCAATAAGGATTGAATATGCAAAGAAACTGAGAAGATCACTTAGTCTTTCTGTTGGCTTTTTATCTCTAAGAGAGACCTGTCAAAATGTGCTTTATTTATGGATTAAACTAAACTTCTAATGTTAGTATTACATGGGGATGTAAAGGGGGAAGATGTGTGGATATCTTTAAGAGTATTATGTATAAATTGTTACAGTTCCCCTGGGATTGCAGAAGGAAACAGTAGGCAGAGTACGGCTCTCTGAATAAACAAGTTTCTTTATTCTATAAGCTCAACTCCTTGGTCTTTTGTGAATAACACAAGCACTATCTGTCCCAGAGGAGCAGATGGGGAAGGGCTAATTTGCCTGCCTTTCTGTCACTGCCTCCATTGCTGCTCTCTGGGCTAGGTTCAGCTCAGAGAAGATCAGCAGCCCAGCCCAGCCCAGCAATGGGGACTGATGGGGGTGGGCAGGCAGGCTAACCCTTCCCTGCCTGCTCCCTGGGATAGACAGCACGGCTAGCCATAAGTAAGCATAGGGGAAGAGGAGGAAAGCAGAGGGGAACCATGAGGGACAGGGGAGAGCGGGAGATGGGGAGGAACTGGGGGAGTCCCAGGGGCCACGGTGAGTGGGGGGGGAAGCCAAGAATTGGAGGGGGGCTGGAACCTTACCTTTCAGTCCTCCAGGTCCCAGCTAGCCTGAAGTATGACTGCTCCAAACTTGAGCTAGCACTAACACTGATCAACACCTGCATGGTTCACAGTATAAGATGTAACAAGGCCCTTAGTCCTGGTATGTGGTTTAAACCTGCAGAGACAGTGTTTTGAAGTCTAGTCTACTGGGAATTTATCCTCTTTCTAGTCATTTGTGGTCCTTCCTGCAGCAGGGAAAAGCTAGAGAGGTAACACAGCAGTCTTTTTATCATAAAGTGCTTGAACTGGTAGAGAAATATTGTTACACAAATCGCCAGTTGCTCTAATCATGAACGAGACTTTATAAAGGGGAATAAGGCAAGGTGCTGCATTTATTGATTACATGAGTTAGACA
>NW_017728994.1:75108636-75109446 GCF_001723915.1 Gavialis gangeticus | reverse complement strand
TTCTTTTGTCTTCAGCTTATCTCAGCCTTGGAGTGTTTTTGTTGCCTATCTGGCAGAATTTCTTCTGTTATCTCCTTTGTGCCTTCAAACTTCAGTAGGATTCTTCAGCTGTTTGTTAGTTAGTTAGTGGTTGGTAACTTACATTTGGTGCCTTGTTGCTTACATAAACAGTTGAATCTTCTTCTATCTCTATGCCATTCTCTCACCATTCACCCTTTTACACACACTCATACATAAAGGCTATGCAAAGTTCATTCACTTATGTCAAGCAGAGGGATAAACAATGGAGTTTTCAAGTTGCTTACAGGACAAGACTAACATGGTTACATTTCACTATTATTACACTCTATGTTAACATCAGGCACATTAGTTCAGTTCATGCTACAATACCAATGGCTAGTGAATCTTTGGGTGATTAAACAATCGTAGTTATCGCTACTTTTCAGTCATCTGAAAGATAGCGGATATTAGGGCTGTGCAAAGCTTTGGTTCCTGATTTTGATTTGGTGGATATTTGGCCCAATTCGGTGGCTGAATCTCTGAATCCACCCTTTAGTCTCTCCAAATCAAATCAGAACCCTTCAAATCAATTTGGAGAGATTTGGAAAGATTTGCGATTCAGACATAGACACAGCTTTAAATGTTTTTTCTACATACCTCAAGGTACCAGATGATTCATGAATGCTGTGATGGTGGGGTGGATGGAGTGTCCCACAGGAGTGCTAGGGGCTTCCCAGCACACTTGGCAGCAGACCTGGAAGTGGATCAGAAGCACTTCTGGTCCAATTCTGGGTCCACTGGGGAGTGTGC
>NW_017728994.1:75093020-75108626 GCF_001723915.1 Gavialis gangeticus | reverse complement strand
CCCCCGCACTCCCCTGGCTCAGTGACTGGTGCCTCCTCAGTCTGGGGGGGCACCCAGGGTCCCCTCCACAGTTGATTGCCAAGCCAGGAGGGTGTAGGGTGGACCCCTCAGTGTGGTCCCCAGTGGACCCAGAAGTGGACTGGAAGTAGTTCTGGTCCACTTCCGAGTTGGCTGCCGAGCCTGCGGGGAGGCCCCCCGTACTCCTGTTGGACACTCCATCTGCCTCAGCATTGCAGTGTTCATGAGCCACACCTAGTACCTTGAGGTATGTAGAAAAAACATTTAAAGCTGTGTCTATGGCTGAATCACTGATTCTCCAAATTAGCATCATATCTTCAGATTCGGCCAAATCGAATCAGAGCAGTGATCTGAATCAATTAATTGAATCACTGTCCCCAATTCAGGCCCAACCTGAATCTGAATTGAATACGGTCTGTTTCGTACACCCTTAGTGGATGTAACATGGAATCATAAACGTGGGAAAATAAAAACAACTTTAAATACTGGATTTGCATAGATTCTCCCACTTCTCTGTGTGGGGTAAAATTAAACCCAAATGATGTGTCATTTTACAGGAGGTATCCCCCTGGCACAGCCACACACATATGAAAGTGCTAATAAAATATAATCAGGGGATCAGATTATGACTTGGTACTGAATGCACTGGCAGGGCTGTTTAGCTAACAATGCAGTGTTGCACAAACCTACAGTATTCCTAGCTTTGATCTGTGCCATCAGTATTCTATTCATGGTGTGTTGTTTATTTTTAAATAGCCAGTCTTGTAAGAGTGTTTCCTAATACCCTTAGTGAATCCGTATTCTTATAAATTAGTACTGAGTACATTAATTCCATATAGAATCTCTTTACTGAAATTCTGTGCATCATATTGTCCAGGAATAACAAAAATAATGTAAGGGTTGAGATGGTTTCCTGAATATGTTATCCAGCTGTTAAACTATATTTTAGATCCACACAGCCCCAAAATGATTGAGATTCATAATACCTTTTTGGAGAAAATAAGGTGATGAGTAACAAGAATTAACATATATATTTGAATGGACTTAGGAAATTGGCATTACTCTTTTATCTATGTACAGAAAACTCTGCCATCCTTAAATACACTTTTACTTGATAAAAACCTTTTTGGAGACAGTGATCTAACATACTGCATGTCATTTTGTCTAATTAAAAACAAGCGTTTGCAAATGAGTGGCTCCAAATTTCAGTAGAGGTTACTTTTGCTTACATATTTTTGATCTTCAGATCGGCCATTGACAGCAATAAATCTTATAATAAAATAAATATTTAAAACCATCACTCAGTTGTTTGAATTTTTTGCTAAGTAAAAATGAATATCCTTATCAAAGTAGTTGAATAGTATTGATTTCAGGATTACACTGTCAATTGTAATTTCAGGTATTTCCAGTTATCTCACAAAAGTTAGTAGCCAGGGCAGATAATTCAAATGTTTCATGTGATAACCTTTACCTAACATCAATTTCAAAAATATGTTTAGTGAATTCCTAGGTGAAATCCCTTTTCTTCCTTCCTGAAGCACTTCCTGTATAATAAAGCATTTCTTGCAATAATCTTTTTGACAAGGAACATGATACATGGTATCATAAGTGAAAGTATTCTCACTCATTTGCAGTCTAAAGATGCAGAGAGCTGTTTGCCAGGATAGCAGAGATAGAAGGATGGCATGCATTAGTTTACTAAAGGGATGGGGAAAAAAACCTGGGGTACTTCAACCATATCTCCAAAAGCAAATTTATGATGAAGTAACAATTCAATAGCGGGTGAGCATAACTATAATTGAACTTACTGTTTTTTCTCAGTGGCAATGATATAATTATTTTATTTTAGGACTCTTCAGGATTTCTAAGATAATACTTTGAGTCCATAGTAGGTTATAATGGCTATAATAGAACATAGTCACAGGGCCACAGAAGGTGGTAGAAAGTGCATCCACCTTTCTGAATGACCTACTGTAGACCAGTGCAACTGTAAATTATAGATGGTACTAAGTATGAGATGGATCATGATACCCAGTTCAATATATCACCTAGATACCCTCTTACATGCTTTCTTCCTAGTCATAGTACCAGAATGCTTTTGCTTCTGGTTATGCAGTGGGCTAAAATATACATGCCTTGTACCAATAGGGGTGACCTGAACCCTGTGTTTTTCACTGTTGTTTGCCATGGACTAAATCACCTGTTTTAGCCATTGAATGTGGTGTAGGTGTATGAAACATTGATGATAAACAAAAATTCATCTTGAAATACCATGGGTGTAAGGCTTACTGGTGTACGTGAATTTTAGCCATGTTGTTTCTTAAGTGCTGCTTTGTTAAGAAGTAATGGTCTTAAGTTGCAACACATAATTTTTAGATTGGCTATTAAGAAATAATTTTCTAGCTAAGGGGGCTGGTTAGAGAAAGGTTATCTAGAGAAATTGTGGAATTTCTCTCCTTGGAAGTTTGTTGTTTTTTTTTAAAGGGGAATGTAGATAAACACTTGTATGAAATAGTTTAGATGGGGATGATTCAGCTTTGGGCAGTGGGTTGGACTAGATGATCTCCTGAGGTCCCTTCCAGTGCTGTTTTTGTTATACTTCTATAATACCCAGGGAAAAGAGGAACCTCTCATACTGACCTTGATTTTCAGGTATTCAGCTATTCCTTTGCAAGCCCATCAGGTTGGTTCCCCTGGGCTAGGGACAGACATTCAAAAAGCCTGAGCCTGAATTGATTCAACCTTTCCAGGTTAGTCTAACCTGGCTAGGCTAAACCAGTTTCCAAATACACAGACAATACCTCTGGGCTGAGGAAATTCAGGCACATGCCTGCAGTGGCTGAGGCTGGAAGCTAGGGGGTGCTAGAGCAGACCTCCCTTCCCTTGCAGAGCTGAGCTGAGTGGTGTGTGGCCAGGTCCCAACAGGAGGCTCTGATCCTGCCTGCAATCCCAGGCTTTTCCCAGCTCACTGCTCAAGGAAGGAGAGTGTTGTCAGACCCCAGCTAGCACTGAGGCAAAGGGTGTGTGTGCAGTGCGTGCATTTGTTGATGATATGGAGCTTTTCAGTCTCCCTCCCTGCTTCTGTATACTGTCTGCAGCAAACTGACAGGGAAGCAAGCCGGGGGTGGGGGGACTGATAACAGTGTCACCCCTATCGCAGTGTTTATCACCCCATTAAGAAAACAGAGGGACATTACCAGCTACCTGTTGATTCAGTACCGACCCAGCATGTGGTCTGCTAGGTAATACACAGATACCTTCTCTGCAAGGCAGAGGGGAGGGGGGAATTCCTGCTTAGCAGGGAGCAGTGAGGAGGTGGTGGGGAGCAAACAGCTCTTAAACAGCTTTTCCAAGGAAGGACAAAAGCCTCTCTGCCTCTGTTGTCTTCTACAAATATACACACACACACATCTATAGATATCTAGGTCTATATATTGATATAGATACAGATGATCTATGGTACCTATATCTATATAGATACATCAAAAAAATTAAAGTTAATTAAAAATATCCAAACTAGGCATTTCAACAAGTTTAAAACTTTTCCCTAACTTATTTAGAATCAGGGCATTTGTCAGAAGTTTTAGTTCTGACAAATCAGTATTTTCCCCTCAAGAAACATTTTGTTGTAAAATTCCCAATCACTTCAGAAAAAAATACCCTGAAAGAGATTTTTTGGCAGTGGAAGGAAAGATTCGATTTAATATGTCTCCAGACTTCTGGCCTCTGAATTACTGCAAATGGTAGGATATTGAAAATTGTTAATAGACCTTTTTATGGAAATTGTGAAGGAGAGGAAAAAAAGACTTTCCTATTCTGTTACAATTTACTTAATGATTGTGTAGCAGCTAAGAGTCCTATATTCCACACAGAGACAAATACACTGACATGAGACCTGAGCAGATGCAAATCAGAGTATCATTGCACATGATGGCTTGTTTAATAATGATAACTTGCTGCAGTTATATGCAAATGAGTAACAATACAGGGTGAAAATTGATCTATGAGGGTTCCTTTCAAAAACATTAGCAGAAAAGAAATCTAAATATCCTACTGATACAAAGAATAATAGTTTGTTAAATAAGAGTTACCTAATTCATAACAGTGATCATCTTTTTCATGGTAGCCTACAAAACATTATGATCTAATTTATTAAAAGGAATGCTGAAGATGTAGATGACTAAAGCAGACAAATGACCAGAATCAGGAGGCATCACTAAAAGCTTAAGATTAAAGCAAACTAAATAGAACGGCTTAAAAAAAAACAAAAACCCATGACTCTGAAGCTATTTATAGTTTAGAGACTGGTATAGTTGGTAATACTTTGTTTGGTTAAGCTTGTTAGATCAAGGAAGCCCACAGATCACAAGCAGCCCCAAAAGGGTTAACATGTAGCCCCTGGGTCCTGGTTCAGGACCATTCCTTCCTATCACTCTCCTGCTGCTGACTCCTGAGTTTCTGGATTCTCCCTCTACCTCCTCCAGTTTCTGGTTCCTGCTCTCACCGAGGTAGTGGGGTAGGGCAGGGCAACATGTAGAACCAATAAGAGTGCCTGTGTTTGGAGGGATCAGCAGGGAAACCTGGGCACCTGGTGCAGCATGGGGGAACCAATGCAATGAATGAGAGTCACCTGCTCTGTGATGCAGCAGGAAAGCCCATGTAGCATGGCATGGACCGGTGTTTGGCCCTTGCTACCAGAAGCTGGATAGCCCTGTACTAGAGAAAAGTCTCAGATCAAAATATAGTTTCATCTGTACCCCACCAGATCCCAGGTCATTATATATATATATTTTTTTTTAAATGTGCATCTAGATCCAATATTGTTTTTCATTTACACAGTAGAGAGAAATAATTATTTCTGCTGAAGGAATGACTGGGTAAAGGTCTGTGGCCTTTATAACATAAGAGGTCAGTATGCATGATTTCAGTGGCAAAGCATTTTAAATTTCATCAGGTCTGACTGAAGAAAATGTTGCCTGCTTGCTGTTCCCAGTACTATCTTAAATTGACAGTTTCAGTGCTTTTCTCATATTACCAGGGAGAATTGCTCTAAAAGGGCTGAGGGGCCCACAAGGAAGTAGAAACTATTCAGCAATATTAGTTTTTGAAAGTGGTGATAAAGAAGTATTTAAGAATGAGCTTATAGAAGTAAAGCATTTCTCAATCATTAGTTTTTGAGGGAGAACATGCAAGAAGAGTTCAACTATGTTGCAGTCCCAAAGTTAGAATAATACTATACATAGTCGACTTCAGATTATTTACTATGTAGCAAATCCTGAACACTTGGAAGTTAATGGCAAGCTTCTCACTAACTGTAAGAGAACCAAAATTTAGCCCCAGGTAAAATACTTTAAGCATTTCCAGTTTCAAGCTGGTTATACAGGTTGATGGTAGAGATATGTACAATGTGTCTGATAGAAGGGTGGAATGTGAAACTGCGAAAGAAAACTAATGGGAACGTCTACACGAGATGCTGACTGTGCAGTAGCTGAAAAATACTGTGAAGCAGCACGTCAGAGCACAGACAGTGCTAATATACTACTGTGTTTTAGGGGTTAATATTGTGCAGTAGCATGACTTAAAACACATTAGCTGGTGCTACTGCCCAGTAATGCCAGTTACTTCTCGTTTTATTTAGTGATTGCTAATACAACCCAAAAAAATGCGCAGTATTACTGTCAACCTAAATAAATGCACAGTAACAACTGCACAGTAGTATCTCATGTCCAATGAGTATCAATAGCTGAATGGCATGACTGTTCATTTCATTGCTCTTTGACAGATCACATTAATGGACTATGAAGCTCCAGTTCAATGACACCTTTTAAGATGGTAATAGTGTAAATGTAAGTTAAATATAGGTTTGATGAATTAATAAAACCAAGGGAAGAATTTAACCAATAGTAGTTTGGCATTAACAGTTCATGAATGTGCAGTGCTTCACAAATGTCTTCTATTGTAAATGCACCTGCAAATAGCTTTGAAACATAGATTCTTTTGAAGCTATGATTATGAAGTCATAATTATACCGGGCTTGATTTGAAATGCTATATATAGGTGAGATTAAGGTCACACAAGACTTGCTAATGATTTTAAAACTGCTACTTCAAAAGCATTTATAATCATGACTTTGCATAAAAATGCATTTGAAATTGATATATTCTATAAATTAAATATCTTTTTTAATTATACAGGTTCTATAGTACTTCAGCTTCTTGTAACTAAAGCCTAAATGTCAAATATTTACCAAGAGAAATAACAGTGAAAAAGGACCCCTAAGGTTAAATAAATTGCCCTAAGAATTTGAAACAGAATTTTATTGCTTTTTTCAATGATACGGTATCCAGAGTAAACAGTAGAGTTCAGACAGACTTTCTGTACTTTCTTTTGGCAGTATTTAAAGTTAGTCCCATCATAAGACATAAATATATCCCAAATGAGATAAAAGATAAGCATAATAACTGGAACAAATATGCTCACTGTACCCGAAATGTTTTATCCTTCTTGGAAATGACCATCAAAAAGTAGAGTGGATAATATTCTTTTCTTTATTTTTGAGGGTTTTTTAAGTAAAAAATATTTAGGGTAATTGAAGTAAGGCTTCTATGGGGAAAATGGTGGGACATAGGTCTATTTCTGGCTCCTCCTGTGGTGCCACATTACATCTCTCTGGACCTTGCCTCTGAAATGGAGATAATAATACCAACCACTTCTGTAAAATCCTCTCTGGATGAAAAGTGTTCTCTAAGAGTGAGGTATATAGGCCATTTCACCATTTTCAACAAACATACAGCATTAGAACAGCTGTGAAAATAGCCAATAAAAGGAATTGACAACTTTTCTGACTGATATGTTTTTCATGAATAACAAATTGTTCTTTGTCTGGCTCTGAGAGAAGAAAAACATGTGATCTGTATAATTCTTTTATCTTGATGATGCTATAGCAGAGTGCCAGAAAGGGTTAAAAACATGAAATCCAGAGGTGTTTTTGTTCTATATGATTAAGTGCTTATTGTAGTATTTTGTGAAGAGCTCAGAGTAGTATATTGTTAGAGAAATAAAAGGTTGCAAGATCTTGTCTATTCACTGATCTGTGGCAAAATTGATCTGTGCCTTGTTTGGAAATACACAATTCAGAAAAGTAATTCCAGCAGTATTTCTAGATGTCAGCCACCTGACATACTGCCATCACCCAACTAAAAAATAGCCTTCTGCCATGTACAGATGGACTCCATAATGACACATAAGGGTTCCCACTCAGTAGGGTTCCCTGATTCTCTTGCTATTGCGTACCCACAATATCCAAAGAGGTAAACAGAAAAAAGAGCAATCTGAGCCAGATTATAAAGAAATTTAGGCACCTAAGAAGGAAGATAAATTCTTAAACCCACCATTTATCATTAACTGACAATTTTAAAGCTGCTGCTCAGTTTCCACTTAACTCCAAAGGTGCCTACATTTCCACCAGAAGCATCTCTGCAAAGCTGCCTAATGTCTGCTAACCCTACAGCTAACAAGCTGCCTGGAGACTTACCCTGAAAGATGCCAAGTGTGATTTTAAAATTTGTGCCTGATATTTGCCAAATCGTATCTAAAACCTCATATCTGTCAGATTCTGAAGTAGGAAGGCTGCACATAGGCCACCAGAAGGTGAAGGGGAGTAATCATGGATGACCTAAGCAGCTGTCTTGGGTTAAATGCCCAAATCTAGGGGACAGATTGTAGCTGAGGATGTTTAGTGGAGGAAGGCACCTATTTCTGATCCATTCAACAAGTGCACAAAGCCAGCTATTAGGGCTTGTCTATATCAGACTCAGCAGTGAATTTCAGGGAGGGCACCCCTCCCAATCCACGTCTCCTGACATGCTGCAGAGCCAGCATGGCTGTGCTACCCATATCACCATCTCCAGTTCAAGTTATTGGTATCCAACAAATCTGAGACCAGGAACTAAGATCAGCCTGGAGCAGACCCATGGGTAAAATTGGCAGGTGGAGCATGCTTAGTCCCATCTTCCATGAGATCTGGCATAAACCTGATATACACTAGCAACCAGCCCCTTCCCCTTGTTAACAATGTATCCAACAATAGTACATCGTTAGAGCTGAGCTTGAATGGAGCAGTTTAGTTTTGAATGGAGATGTTCAGAAGGCTGCCCTGTCTCTCACTGTTTAAAGGTTGCCATGTATGGCATTATCTCACGCCTGACTGATCTAAGTGACTGTCTATTCCACTGGCCAGGTTCTAAAAAAAATCTCATTTTTCCAGTGCTTAACAATATTAGCTCTACAGGTAGCCCATACTGCAGTAGCCGACTGGCCCTCTCTGGGGACCAGAAAATGTATTCAACTTTGCTTGCATTTCATTGCCTACATTCATAGCATAGCATCAAAATAAAAGATTAGTTTATCATCATCACCCACCCAAAACATACAGCATAATTGCAACAAACCTGCCATATTTGGATAAATACATTTAAATAATAGGCTAAAGGTAGAAAACAGGAATTTCTAAGACAAAAAGAACAGTAATAAGCCAAGAATTAGGTCTTTAAAGAGGTCAAAATAGACAGTTGTTTAAGTCTAATGGACACATTTTATTCATTTAAATATTTAGCAAGTTCGTTTAGAACTGACACATACAAAGCAAATTGGTCAAGCAGACATTTGACCAATTTGCTCCATTAAGGTTCTTTTCACACACACCACTTCTCTTTCTTTGTTGCCTGGATCAGCAGTTCTCAAACTGCCGTCCACAAATACAAAGTGAATCGATCTGCAAGACTGTACACAAGACATGTAATGGTCCATGAGAAAAATCTATCCATTAATATGTCTGCTCTATAAAAGCTCTGAGGGTACTGGTTTACTTTTATAGTATTGGAAGTTCTTCAGGGAAAGACATGTCCTAACATGTTTGAACAGGGCTAAATGTAGACCATGTTCAGTTGCTATAACAGATGAATGTGCTAATGTAACGAATGAAGTTAACTTGGAAGATTCGGTAATGGCTTTTAAAATATGCAAATAGTAAAGGAAGGCTCAGGGAACTGATGATGTAATATTGAGCCTTTAGCTTTTGCTTTCAAGTTGCAGGTTTGGACTCTGTTTAAGAATATAGTGCTTATAAGTTAGTGTCTGTCACTTGCTTAATGGCCTCTGTGAAATGAGTTGGTGGTCTCAGGCTAGTTCCTACTAGACAGGTGCTCAAAACAAAGAAATTGCTGCCACAACCAGCATTAAATTGAATTCTTGTTAGTAGCTTCAATCGAGAAACCAGTCAAAGATTAGACGCATCAAGACTTAGATAACTTCTCATCCCAAGAGGTCGTCATAGGTAACCCATGCTGTACCTTTTTTGTGGACAGACAAGGACATGTAAGTTTTCTTGTTGCCATTCTAGAACTTCTCATGAGCAGTAAACCCTTAACTTTTCCAAATTCATTTTCTCTGATGGCTTAAAAAGAAATGAGAGAGAGATGCTTCTTGAAATGCTTGGAAGTCTGTGACACTAATGTTGCTTCTTTTGTATCCAAGTGGCAAAGTTAGTTTTTCTCCAACTCAGAAAGAGACAGTTATGAAATAGCAACTGTTAAACAATGCTACGGAGAAATATATTTTACATTAATTGCTTGTTTATCAGGGATTATGTAACATGAGAAATGTTTAAGCATTTTGCTAATGTTGTGCACTTCTCATTTCCCAGGGTTTACATCTGCAGCTTTCTGATAAACTATAAAAAATGTTCCCATTTTGCAAATGCCCTGTTTGTAACATTTAACAAGTAAACAGCTGAAGTTTGCTCTGAGGGGTAGCGATGACCCAATGTTACTAACACAATCCTTCTGACAGGTATGAGTCATTTTTTTAAAAGGGCAATTAAAATAAATGCCTGCAACACATAAATCGTGATGTTATTTGACATCCTACAAGTGCTCAGCAGGTCAGACGAGTTTTCAGGGTTGTCTTTGGGAAAGTTCAGTCTATTCTTTTCAGTAATTACAATATGTATGATTTCACCTATCAAAGATTTTTCTTGATGAATGTATGCGATTCCCATCGGCGGCAGCATGCCTAATCCAATCTTCCTTTTGCATGTAAAAATTTTGTTCCCTGGAAGGGAACATCACATCCTGGAACACTTACCAAAGTCGAATCTGAGGGCCTGGACATATAAAACACTTAAAACTATTTAAATGTTGTTTAAACCTGAAAGGGACAGACATACACACCTGTTCAACTGGTCTAAAACTGCCAGGAACAGTTGAAGCACTGTTTTGAATTACTGGAGTATTGCATCCAGTTTTGGGCTCCACAATTCAAAAAGGATGTGGAGAAGCTTGAGAGAGTCCAGAGAAGAGCCATACGCATGATCAGAGGTCAGGAAAACAGACCTTATGACGACAGGCTGAGTGCCACGGAGCTCCTTAGCCTGGAAAAGCGCAGGCTCAGGGGTGATCTGATGGCCACCTATAGGTTTATCGGGGTCACCACCAGTATCTGCAGGAACATTTGTTTACCAGAGCGCCCCAAGGGATGACGAGGTCGAACAGTTATAAACTACTACAAGACCGTTTCAGGCTGGACATAAGGAAGAATTTCTTTACTGTCCGAGCCCCCAGGTCTGGAACAGTCTGCCATCGGAGGTGGTTCAAGCACCTACATTGAACACCTTCAAGAGCAAATTGTATGCTTATCTTGCTGGGATCCTATGACCCCAGTTGACTTCCTGTCCTTTGGGCAGGGGGCTGGACTTGATGATCTTCTGAGGTCCCTTCCAGCCCTAATGTCTATGAAATCTATGAAATTTACTGTTATGTGTGGACACCAAGTATACCATGACAAAAGTCTGATTGCTCCTTCAAGCATCCTATACTGCTTCATTCTTCACCTCCACCCTTGACTACCTACTGATGCACCCGGCTGTCCTGGTATGCAGCTAAAACTCTACTGCCCGCCCTCCTCTATTTGTTGGCGCCTTTTATCAAACAGCACCCTCACCCTGCTTGTTCAGTGACATCTATCTATCTGACACCTGCTGTGAGCTTTCTGGCTACTTGACCACCAGCCACTGGAAACCAAAAGAATGGGTACAAGCACTTTCCCCTCCCCTCCCAAGCACACTGCAAGTTTGGTCAATTCTAGTGAAGGACAGTCATTGATCTCATGTTTAGGAGAGAATGAGAAAAGTGAAGATGGCCCCAGCCACAAGTTACCCACCTCCAGGAAATCTGAAAACATGGATGCAAGCACCCTCCCTCCCTTGTAGAGGAGTGGGGCTGGAAGAGACCTTGAGAGATCATCTAATCCAACTTGCCTGAGGCAGGATCATCCCTATCCAAACCATCCTATATAAATACATTACCTAACCCTTTGGCAAAATTATACTGTCAGCCTTAACAGAATACCCAAGATATAAGACCCTCACCTGCAACAGGTAAAGCCACATTATTAAATCCTGATGCTTCAAAGATTCTTAAAATATGCAAGAGTGATCCCAGGAAGAGAACTATACTCCCTGCTACCATGGAAAGCACAAATCCCCACAGTCCATAACAATCTGACCATGGGATAAAATCCCTTCCTGACCCCAAATATGTAGATTTGTCTGATCCTGAACAGACGGGCAAGACTGTCTAGCAAGGAGCCTCTGGGTTTAAGTCACAGAAGGAGCACTGACACACTCCAATCAAAATCTTCAGCCTTGGCTGCAGTCAACACTCTTTAAAAAATCCCAGTGAAACATGAAGGATGTGTCTGGGGTTGGGGGGTGGGTGGGGGAGGAAGGAGAAAGGAAATTCCTTCCTAGCCCCGAGAAGCAACCAGTAAAGCCCAGAGGCATTAGAACCATAGATAAACGTAGTCATAGCTACACCTACATCATCCCCAGTGGCTGTTCAACCTCTTCTTGGACACCTGCAGTGATGAAGAGTCCACAGCTTCCCTAAGCCATCTGTTCCACTGCCCTGGATTTGTCAGTATTAAATTTCATCCTGATACCTCCAGCTCAGCTTTCAAATCTATCAAGATCCTCCTGAATTGTGGTGCCATCTTCAGTGTGTTTGCAGTCCTTCCCATTTTCATGTTGTCTGCAAACCTACTCAGGAAGCTCTTGATTCCATCATCACATCACACTGATCATTAATAAATACAATGAACAACACTGGATGCCTGTAAACAAGCTGGGAGGCTGCTCCGATGCACTGTAATTACTCGATTAATCGAGTCTTCTGGAATGTGGTAATTACCATGCTCCAGCCAGCCTCTACATCTCATATATCAGTGTCCCTGCACTTAAGAATAGTGGCAGGTGCACTTTAACTAAAGATTGTTTCATGAGCTTTAGATAAAGTACCCCTGCCACCAATTTGAAGTGCCGGGATGCTGATACACAAGACGCTCTGGACGCTTTAAATAGAGCAGCTCTCAGAGCCACTCTAATTAAAGCGCCCCTCCTTCCTTTCCCCCTTCCCCTCCCCCCCACTCCCTGAGCACATGTAAAAACTCCCATCTGGCCCAGGACAGACCCCTGTGGGACTCTATTCAAAACCTCCTGCCATACTAACATGGCTTGATTCATAATTACCCTTTCCTTGCCCACCTTATAACAGTTTTGTCAAGCCAATATTTTTCCAATTTGTTTATGAGGTCAAGCAGGATCTTATTAAAAGTCATGATGAAGTCCAGATACACTATATCCACAGCATTCCCTTGACCCACATAAGTAGTTACTTTGTCAAAGAAGGAGATCAGGTTTGTTTGACACAGTTTGTTCTTAGTAAATCCTGGCTGGCTCCTTGAGATAAGCCTTTCCTCTTCCGGGTGCTTACCAATGGCTTTCTTTAGCATATGCTCCAGTAACTTCCCAGATACCAAGGTGAGGCTAGCAATCTGTAGTTCCCCACATCCTCCTTTTTGGCTTTTTTTTTTTTAAAGAGGATTACTATGCTGACCCTTTTTCAGTCCTCTTGTACCTCACCCATCTTCCATAACTTCATGAATATCCTCTGCCATTTCCTTTAGTACCCTGGGAAGTTCATCAGGCCATGCTAACTTGAATTCATTCAGACCCATCAAAAGCTCTCTGACTGTTTCACTTATTATCTCATCCCTCAGCCTGTCCCCTTCCTTATCTAAATAATCTGTCTAAGGTGTATGACTGCAGTTTAACTTGTTCGAGAAGACTGAGACAAAGTAACTGTTGAGTAGCTCCACTTTATTTGTATCTTTGTTAAAAGCTCCCCTTGGTTGTCTAATAGGGTATCCACAGCTCCCTGGTCTTTCTTTTCCGGCCAACATACATAGTATAGAACCTATTTATGTTATCTTCAACTTATTTTGGCAGGTGCAGCTTATTCTTTATCTTTGCCTTCTTGATTTCATCCCTGCAAGCTCTTGCTGTTTCCTGGTAAGTATCCCTGGGGACCTACTCATTTTCCACTGCCTGTATGCTTTCCTTTTGTAACTGAAGCATCTTAGAACTCCTTGTACAGTTATTATGCCATTTTTCCTATGCTTCCTCTGTGTACAAACTCTTGGGCTTCCAATATTTTGGCCTTTAAAAGCTCCCAGCCTTCCTGGGTACTTTTATTGTTCAGTCCGTCTTCTGAAGGTACCTTGCCTATTAACTATTTGAGTTAGCTAAAATCTGCCTTTCTGAAATCTAATATCCTAACTTTGCTGACCTCATGCTTTCCCTGTCTCAGGACCTAGAATTCTGTCATGTCTTGATTGCTATCATGATTCCTCCAAGCTGTCAATCACCTTTACACCAATTCTTCCCTACTGATCAGGACAAGATCCAAGATAGATGATCCCCTAGTTACAACTTCCACCTTCTAAAACAGAAGTTGTTCTCCGTACGGATTAGGAACAGACTCAACATTTTATATTTGGCTTCATTATTCTTCTAGTGGATGTCTGGAAAACTGAAATCTCCCATCAGTACCATCTCTTAGATTTTGGATAACTGTCACCTCCATGAAAAGTGCCTCATCCACTTCCTCTTCCTGACTTGGTGGCCTATAATAAAACCTCACTGTTATACCGGTGCTGCATTCAGATCTGCTATCTTTCTCCTGCACTCAGGAACAACTGTATGTGCTTTTGACATAGAAGGCAACACCACCACTATTCTCCAAACCCTGTCCTTCTGAAACAAAGTGTAATCCTCAGTGTTGATATTCCAGTCATAAGAGCTGTCCCACCAGGTCTCTGTGATACCAGTTAGAACATAGTTTTTTCACCAGGTCTTCTTTTATTTTACTTCTTGCATTTGTATACATACATCAGATAAATTTTGCATTTCTTATGCATTTCCCTTTTATGGCACGTGTTGCTGCCTTGTGGCTCTCTACACCTTTTCCGGAAGTGAGATATTGTTTCGGGTCCTTTTCCGTCTGGATTGTTTGATTTTTTTGCCACAGAGTTTTGTTCACCATTCCCCTGTGAAACCTAATTGAAAGCCATCCTTGTTAGGCTCTGGTCAGATTGATTCCACCTCTTGATATCAGTCTTCCTCCGCAGGACATAAAATGTAACAGAACCTCTCCAACTTTAACTCGGAAAGAAGCAGTGTTAGGCTCTAAACAGATGTCTCATTTGAGGTGGTTCTAATTTGTCCCAGGTTTTAACGCACAAAAAAATGTGAGTGGTAGAGCCATTTACAAATATAGTCCCTCCGAGCTGCACGGTTGCCCCTCTACCAGCAAAACCAAACTGCCTGACAGGCTTGTTCCTGGAATGGTTTATAATTAACTTGAATGATCCATGGTTAATTTACAATCCTGGCTTAATCCATGGCTAATTTGATACCCATTAGAACCCATTGGGTACTTCCCCACAAGTGGGAATGTGCATTTCCCTGGGGACAAATGGCAGCAGCACACTATGTGCCACTGCTGCTTGTCCCTGGGAAACACCCTTGCATGTGTGCTCTGGTACATATCATGTTGCCCTGGGTGAAGTAGGGGAGGCTGCTTTACCTGGGGTCCTGAGGGCCTCTGGGAGCTGCAGCCTCAGCACTCCAGCAGCATGAAGCCTGGCTGGCAGTTGAAGTGTGGCCAGGCTCTGGTTTCCGGCAGCACATGTACTGCCCCACTTTTTTTAAGGCACAGGGGTTTTTGACACTGGGATCTCCTACTGTCAAAAACTAACCCCATGCTGCAAATTAGCAGCATGGGGAATGCCTGTGCGTGGAGCATGTTCAGTGCCACAGATGGGTCTGCGATGTCACATACCTCACATCCACACATCCATTGGGTGCATCCCCTCAAGCAAAGAGGTGCGTTTGCAGTGGAAGAAAAGGTAGTGGCACAAATTTGTACTACTACATTTTACCATTGCACATGCCCCTGCTTGTGTGCTTGGGTGCAAGGCAAAATGCCCCACTTCAGGGAAGCTGCCGTTTCCCCACTCCTCCCTCCTCATTCCTGGCCTTCTGGAGGAGCTTGGGCATACTGGAAGAGAGTAGACATTCTGACTGGCAGCCAAAGTATCTCCCCGAAGGACTGAAACTCCATGTCTGCTGGGGGACACTCCTGTGGTGTACACTATACCACCTTTTTTCCCAGGATTTTTTTTTTTTTTTTT
>NW_017728994.1:75088924-75092843 GCF_001723915.1 Gavialis gangeticus | reverse complement strand
TTTTTTTTTTTTTTTTTTTGCTAGCAGGACTTCCCAGTAGCAAATTTTGCTCCTGCACTGCAAATTTGCAATGTGGGGCACATTTTAACATGCTGCATATGTGGTTTCTGGTGCTGCAAAAAGGTTTGCTGTGCCACAAACTGCATGTCTGGAGCTGGACACATCTCCTCACTGCTGGCCTGCATCAGCACATCTAGAGCTAGTGCACATCTCATTCCTGGCCTGTGCATCTGGCCCTGGCCCTAGGAACAGTCATTTACTCATGCAACTTGAATAGCAATCGACTTGAATTAGCTGCTATTGTATCAGGGCAAAGTGTAAGTTCAGATACTTACAGGTACTTAACATGGGATAATAGGGTTCATAGTCCATAGGATCTCAAAATAAAAGGTGTTGTCCAGGTAGAATTCTGTCCTCTGTTTCTACCTTTATACAGCATTGTTAGGGGATGAGTGGGAATATGTTAGCACATTTTGGTGTCTACAGGCATTTAGGGCCTGCACTATAATTCATAATGCTTTACACAAAGTGCCATGAGTTAGAACCCCTTCCACCCTCCCCCCCCCACAACAGACATTCACCTGTTGGGCTGGGGAGGCTCAAGCCTGCCTTCACCAGCCCTGACCAGCAGGTGGACATGCTCCAGCAGCCTCCCAGGTGGCTGTGCAGCTCCCCCTCTCCCCAGCCTCACCCCCACCCCAGCTGTGGCTGTGGCAAAGCCTAGTTGGCGGCTGTGTGATGCCCCTGTAAAGAGGCTCAGGTGGGGAAGGGGATCTCCCTTCCTGCACCCCTGACCTGAGCCTCTTGACCCCAGCAGCACACAGTGGCTGTCTTGCAGTTGCCAGCTGGTCTTTGCTATGGCTGGAGCTGGGGGCTGAGAGGGGGGAGCAGGGTGGAATGGAGCCCGCTTGCCTCATGAGCCTGGCCCAGCTCCTTCTGATACTCCAGCTGGTGTAGTTGGGAGGGGCCCATGATGTGAGGGGACACTTTTCCACCATGAACTGCCTCCCCCCCCTCCACCCCTGAGCTCCAATCATGGCAAAACCTAGCTGACAACTGAGTGCTGCCCCCTTTCTTCCCCCTCTCCCCATAGCACAGAGAGGAGTCTCTCTCCTCTCTGTGACAGCCTTGGGGGTGGGACTGGACTGTGCAAGCATGATACAAATTAACCCTTGAGGGAACCTAAATGGAAGTTCCCTAAGACACTGCTCTAGAACACCTTCAGTTAATACCTGATGTATTGCAGTTTAATTTTTCAGGTCATCAGCCATTTTAGAAGTGTTCTGCAGCCACATACATGTGTTGCGTTATGTCTGTAGAGCACTTGCAGGGGACAAATCATGCAAAAATGTATCTTGGGTCTGCACCCTTTGTTTTGAATACTTTCCAGGTACTTAAAGGCAAGCAGGCATGTCTGTCAGATGCCAGAACAAGAGTCTTTCCCCTGGGAGTGCACCCTTAAAGTTTCCAATCAAAGGTAGCTTTAAGCAGCCTCTCAGGGATCAAAAGTTCCAGTGGTGTTCTATCTGCATTTCCCTCTGACCCTCCCCCCCACCCCCCAAAGTTTCATACAGCTCTCAAGAAAGCATACAGGACAACTACGTCCACAACAGCTTTTTCTTTATGCTTATCAGCCTAGTTCTGTCCTCAGATATAAATTGATTTCCATTCCTATTGACATCATCCCATTTTTCACGTTCTTGTATGCAGAACTGGAATATGGTCCTGACCAAGCAAAGCACTTAATTATGTCTTTAACATCTTACAACTGACAGTAGTATCAATAGGACTACATATAATGCTTAAAACAAGTCTATTGGAATAAAAGGATTAATCCAATTGTCCACTGAAGGATTGAAATGGTATGTTTCACTTAAATATATTAATTTAAAATTAGTATGTGAAAACACTCATCACCTTTTGTTGTTTGAAAGAATTTCTATTCTAGCATTGTGTTTTACAATACCCCATGAGCATACAAGTATTCTGATAGGTTTATATAATCTCTCCTTACAGTACCAATGATCCATTATCCCAATTTCTATGTGAGGAGAAAGTTGTAGCATGATGAGATGCCAAAATCTTTTTCTGTTTCCTCTTTAATCAGTGCAGTTACACTGGTGATGAATTTAGCTCAAGTGGACTGTCTTCTGTTGAGATTAATTTCTTTCTAGAATCTGTGTAATTTAGGGAACCACTCAACAGCAACAATAAAACAAGAGAAATTAGTAAGTACACCCAGCAATAATATTCTATTTTAATCTGTTTAGAGTTTATACAATCCATAGAGGTAAACAGAGATGAATATAAAAATCTAGGTTATTCACAGCACAGCTACAATGCCTTTATGAGCACAAGGTAAAAAGTCATGAAGAAAGTTCAGATAACTGGAGTTTACATCAATGGCCTGCCTCTTAGTCTTTAACAGAAGCATGGTCTAACATAAAAAAAAACAGTCTTATTTCCATTATCAGTTTCCAACTCTTGATTTTTTTTTTAAATGTTTTTAATGCTTTGGTTAAAAACTGAAGCTTCTAGAGAGCTAATTAAATTATACTGCACAGAGCTGATTTCTGGGTTGTGAGTGGGAGTCTCCTTCTACATAGGCTGCTTGCTGGGGTGTGAGCAGGTATCCCCCACATGCATACACACTCCCTGCTACTGGAGTGGCCAGCCAGGGTCAGCTGACCTCTCACCCTTCCCAATATAAATTCCTGGCCCAGAAGAGGAAGTGTCTGGGCAACAAAGTTCAATCCACTACTCGGCTGCTGCATCCTTAGCTTGTGCTGCTACTGGCTTCCTCACAGTCTCTCTGGATACCCCACCTCACTTGCTCATGGACCCTGAGTTCAGCTTGACCCTTTGAATATTGACCTGATACTGGTTTGATTTCCTCGATACCTGACCTGTCTAGCTTCCATGACCCCACACCCTGCATCTCTGACTCAGTTCCCTGAACAGATCTTCTGGCTTCTGGCTTACCTATACTGTGATTTGGCATGTTCCCCTCAGAGCTTGGCTGCTCCTTCTGACTCTGAAATAGCCCCCAGACCTGGCTGCCTACAACCTGGCATGACAGCCTATTCCCAAGCCTCCTGAGATTCCTATGCACCAGATGGGGCCCGTGACCAATGCAGTGCAGACTGACCCATGTGCTGGCTTAGTCTGGCACATGTGGTCATATTAACTATCCATGGGGCTCCCCACAGGGCTGGAAATTTGGCAGTAGGGGAATGGTGGCAGCATTAATTACCATGGCTCTTACAGACAAGATTCATTCAGTCAGAAGGAGCACAAGTATGATTATGTAGCAATAGAGGTTAAGGCATTCACTTACAAGGTGACTATTCCAAGCATTTTTATAATCAGTTACGTTTAAAGGATCATTGGAAAGAAAATGGAAATAGTCTTGGGAGCATAGACGAGAACTCTAGATTTGCCCTGGACATGGATCAAGCCCCTTCTGAGATTTAGGCAACACTCTTCCTAGTGCCTGGACCCAAGAGAAATTAAATAAGGCCTAGGTTCCCAGCAGCTCAGACAGGTCTGGCTTAGGACATATACAGAAGCAGAATTTTCAGATCCAAAAAGGAGATGCTTAGTGATATTAGATGCCTTCAGGATTAGGCAGCCAATCCATCGGGCAGGGAGAATGCAGTTTCGAACTTTGCAACCTAAGCCTCCTTGATTCATGTTTTAGGTCCTTTTTTGGCTGAGAGCCAATGACTATTGACATTATGATAGTCATAAAAAGGTGGATTTGTAATGTGTTATTTCCTTAATAGGCTGTTAATAAACTGTTTGTCCCAATGAAAGCCAACCAGTTTGAATATGTACTTGCTGATGTAGTATTTGCTATGTTATACTTTGTTGGACTATTTTAGATGGAGTTTCTCCTGCCTAGAAAAAATCAGCTTTT
>NW_017728994.1:75064154-75083924 GCF_001723915.1 Gavialis gangeticus | reverse complement strand
GAAAGCCAACCAGTTTGAATATGTACTTGCTGATGTAGTATTTGCTATGTTATACTTTGTTGGACTATTTTAGATGGAGTTTCTCCTGCCTAGAAAAAATCAGCTTTTATCCAATTAATTCCAGCCATGTTCATTCAAAGTCTTTGAAATTGCAACTTCTTTTCTTATAGACACATTTATTTCTTTTTCTTTCTGGCCTCCAGACTTAATGTGTTTTCTGTTTAATACTGAAAATGAATCCCAAACTATATTAAATCTTTTCAGGGAATGATCTCTTGTTGTGTTTTTGCTAGATATAAATGTATGTGCTACAAGGATGTTGTAATACACGTTGTCCAGCTATATAATACTCTGCATATTTGCTCTTTATATATAACATGAGAAGAAATTGAAGATTAATTTAGTGGGGACAAAGCCAAGAAAACAAAAGGAAAGTGGGACATGCCTTAAGACCTGAAAAAGAAAAACAAAAAACAAACCAAAAAAAAAACCAGTTGAAGATGTCAGTATGTTTGGAAATATAAAATCACAGCCCTAGTTGGTCATGGCTTTCAGAAACATAGGACTGGAATAGATGTCCCATTTCTCCTCCAGTCTAGTCCCTGCATTTGCAGGCAACTGCATCATATAATCTTTTTCATAAACTGCTGCAGCTGGACTCTTGATGGCTTAAATATAGGCAGTTTGTTACTACTAAAGCAAACCTCATGCCGAAAGGAATTCCCTGCATAACTGATAAACATTTAAAGGTTCTCACATCCCTGAACATTTCTTGATATTCCTATAATTGTATTTGTTTATTTAGCTTTTGACGATTCTGGTAATAATAGAAACAAATCCAAACAATTTTCATCTATTTGACACAAGTGCTGATTATTTATTTGTGCTAGGCAATAGTGATAGTAAAGGAATGTTGACAATGCCTTGGGGCAAATCTTTCAAAAGTGCATTTTGATAAACTGTGAAAAGTGTTGCTTCAGCAATTGGAATATAATTAAGAAGCAAGTATAGAAGCAAACAGAAATCCTGAGCATGGAGTCAAGTTATTAAAATATACTCTCAAAGAAGTTATGTTCACAACACTAAAAAAATCTACATTTAAATAAGGTTATTAATATAAATAAAATAAGACAATAAAGGGATTTTCACTTAAAGCATTACTACTCATATGGTGGTACTCAGTGTGTCCATATGTGTCACAACCTCAGGGATATTGAACAAGAAATGTTTGCATGGTACGTTGTATGTTAATGCAGAAATCCTTGTCCCTGTTAGCTAACCTCAAATTTAGATGTAACATATGTTAACATTGGTATACATCAGTAAGTGTGAATTGAGGTGACATAGCCTTATGCTCTTGTAGCTTCAAGCTACTACCAACCTTCATCACTGCTATGGGAGTTGCACCATTTTACATTAATCAGCAAGGTTTATTAAAATATTTGCAGCAGCAGGTATATGAATACACCTTACAGCAAGATACATAACATGAGAAAGTTTATCTTGAAAAGCTGTGAGAGTGATAAAGGGAATCGTTCTTCTGGACTTTCTTCCTGATTCCCCCCTTTTTTTTTGTTAAACGAAGAGCTGCAGATAAGCTTAATGATAGAGCAGGGAATCTTACTGTCACATCAGTGTTATACCACTGAAATCAATGGATTTCAGAAACATAGCCTACATAAAACTGTTGAGTCATAATAAATAATCAGACATATACAATCTTTCTGGAAAGTTAAGTTTAACATATACAGTCAAGTGAATATTTCTTACCCTGTATATGGCACACTACTGTTTATTTTGTTGAATATCTACTATATATTACAAAATCAATAAAACTATATTTATGGCTCATTTCATGGGCCAGTATACGAGGGTGATTCTGGTTATAAATTCACTTTGCAAAGTGCTCATAATCTCATTTAAAAATTAAAAATCAATTACATTAGCACTTAGTTGCATTCATCGTAATTCCCCAGAATAATATTGATTGTAGACACACCTGCTGTATGAGCAGGTATGATAAAAATAGGGATTAATTAAGACTAGAAAAGATGCATAGTAACATAAAGCATTTTCAGAAATCCATCTTCCAGAAACAGCATTTTGTGAGAATGTTCATAACTCCAAATACACAACCCAGCACCCCACTCAAGACCAATGGCTGCTGATCAAACATCTCTGGAAACTTTCAGTGAATAATTCTGGGAATCCAGATTAGAACAATACCATCCTGATCCTCACTGATGTAGAACTTCTATGCAATACATTAATAACAAACATATTATGAAGAATAGTATATAATGTGCCCTTGACTGCACAGTTTATGAATGCTGTTAGCCCTCAACACTTTCAAAGAGGTAGTTTTCAAGATGAGATCCATAAACCATTTAATTCTGGAACTATCTTAGCATGTCTTGAAAAAAGTGTACTTTTTGCTGGCTGTATTAGGTGATTTTCTTGGAATTAGGTTAAGAAGCATTAAAACAGCTTCAGTTCTCAAGCTAATAAAAAGGTATATAGCAAAGGCCAGGAGAAAGGAAGAACAAGCAAGTGAGTCTGTTGTTTAATTGTTGAAATCTGTGGAGTGGGTATTTTGCTTGTTTTTATTAGAGGTCATTTGTTTGAACCTACCCACAGTTTGGGTTAGGAAAGAAAGGAATCTAAGCATATATTCCCATTTTTTCTCTGAGTAATTTGACTGTTGGAAAGCTGAGCTGTTTCTTAGTCCAAAACCAAACTGTATATTTTATTTTTAGTTATCCCACTAAAGAAAGGTGCTTTAGCTTTGTCTATGTTTTGCATATGTCTTAGCTTTGTCTATGCTAAAGAATTACTATTATATTATATTGTTATCACTGCATCTCAATTAGAGTTTTTAATAGTTTACATATATTAGGAACAAACAAAATAAAAAAAAATCACATAGCTATTCTGGGGAACCAGGATGAAGTATACCAGTATATATATACCATTATAAGAACCAATAGAAATACAAATATAACTGGAGCAACCCAGAAAGCTTTTCCCAGTTTAAGTACAGTAAAAGTTTACAAGTATAGTTACACTGGAAAAAATAGTGTTGCTCTGCTCTTAACATTGCATCTTGGTTAATAACAACAGTGGGTGCCTCTACACAAGATGCATTATTGCACATTAGCGTAGCTTACCATGCAGTAAGCACATGCATCTACACATGTGCACTGACTGTGTAGTAAAAACCCTTAATCCCACTAAATTTGCTACCTGCAAATGCAAGTAGCAAATTTAAGCAGGATTAGTTACTGTGCAGTAATGAACATGTAGATGTGACCTGGGAGCACATTTGCTCCCAGGTCAGCCCAACCACCCAGGGCTCCGGGTTAGGAGCCTCTCCAGTCCCATGGCTGGGTTGCCTCTATGGCAGCCCCTGTCTCAGGCTTTAAAAGCCTGCAGACATTTTGAGCTCTGGGACTAACAAACAGGGAGCCTAAGGGCACTCCAGGCCCTGTGTCCTCCTGGGCAGGCCACAGTTTAGCTTCACCAGCCTGCCTGCACCCCAGTGCCACTGCACTCCAGACTGCCTCTGCACTGCCGTGCAGCTGCCTAGACTGCTCCATCCAAGGCTGCAGGGTACTGCAAGGTGCTTCGGGCTGCTCCAGCCTCTGGCCAGGCATGTCAGCCCCGAGGGCCAGCCTCAGGGAGCTTCTGGTCAGCAGAGCCAGCTCCACCAGCCCACTGTGCAGCCCCAGCAGCCTGCTCAGAGCCTCTGGGTGCTGCAAGGCATTGTCTGCCACGTGGCTGAATGTCCCCTGCCCCTCTACTTAGTACTGCAGGCAGCTGTCCAGGCCCAGCAGCTCAGAAACAGCTGCACAGGGGCCCAGAGAGTTGGCGTGGGACCCACGATGACCTCCTACCTATCTGCAGCTGTGCCCACTCCTGTGCCCTCCACCCACTTAAATTTGCAAGTAGCAAATTTAAGCAGCATTAAGGGTTTTAACTGCACAATAAGCGTGCACACATGTAGACATGCATGCTTACTGTGCAGTAAACTATGCTAATGCACAGTAACACGTCTCTTGTACATGCGCCCAGTAAGTAGCTGGTGAAAACAAATTTGAATAAACCCTTGTAAGCCTTTACAACATATCAGTTCAGATGTGTTCAGAAAGACCACTTAGTGTTTGGCAGCAAAATTATCTGAGGCTTCTATTAGAACTGGGCAAGCCCTGTTATGATTATACATAGACTGAACACAGTTTTCCCAAAGCAGAACAACTCCTCCTAGCTGCTTGACCCATTGTGCTCTCTTATATTAGAAGCTGTGGTGGAAGAAGAAACTCTGGACTGGCCAGTCCAGTCAAGTAGGATTATGAGCTGATGGTAGGATAAAAACAAAGATCATATAAAGTGCTGGAGGGCTGGAAGAAAAGGCCTGTCTGGCAAAGGGACCTTTTTAAAAACTCAATTAGAAGCCTGGGGAGTGAGACTGGAACTGGCAGATGAGAGTATGGCAAGTCTGAGATCTTTTGGGATCAAACTCAGTACTACCCTGATTTTTACTGGTAATTTATACGGTGCTAAAGTGATTGTGTTTAAAGGGCAGTTGTATATTAAAAATGTAGTGCAAATCATTATTAACTATTTTTCACAGCAATATACACACAAAGCTCATACTCACATGCCCAGCCAAGGGAATAATAGACCCTATAGAAATAAATTCTCATTGAATCCATTTCCACAGATAAGTCACATCAGTTATGAGTTGGGAGAACTGGTGCAGTATGAAGAGAGAAATATGGCACAGTAAATTAGTTGGTTTGATTTAGCACCCTTCTAATTCATAATGGATGGGATTCTGTCTCCACTAAACCAAAGCAAACTCCCATTGACATAATTAAGGTCAGCATTTCACAAAATATTTCTATTTTAAACACATTCTTTCCTACATCCTACACGATCAGTGTTCTAAATTTATCTTACTGTATATCATACTAATGTCAGGGGGGCACAATACTTTTAGAATACATTTTTTTAAAAGAAATAACTATCTGAAGCCCCATTAAAGTTTTAAGTATTTAAATATTTAAGCACAGTGCATCTAACAGCTTGTTTGGTCCTTTTTTTTGTCTATTTGTATTATGCTAAATGCAAACAATGGGTTGCTTAGTAAAATATAGTTTGTGCTGACCCATCATTTTTGTAATCTGCCATGCTTTAAAACCCAAATCTGTTTGTAGCTTTTTTTAATTTTCCCTTAGTGAATAATTTGCAAATGCTAATTTTTGTACAGTAAGAAAGGGCAAATGTAGCATAACAGAAAAATAATCTGACAAAATATTTATTGAAATAAACTTCAAAAAAGAAACAAATATGAACATGCATTTCCAATTGAACAACAGCATGACTTCATGAGTGAATTTAATGTTGGATCTTTTATGCACAAATAAGTCAATTTAATAAAAGTATATACTCAGCACTTTATTGGGAAATATTGTTCTAAAGAAGCTGGGAAATTGTATTTTCTATCTTTTCTGCATACACCTGCATGTATGCTTGTTACTGAATCAAGTCCAAAGTAATAGGTTTAACTTCAAATCTACCCTATTTAACTTGACATGCCACAGAAAACAAATGATAAACCTAAATGAATGCCTTAGCCGCTGCACAATTGTTCTGTGGCTCTGTCATTCACCTCTTGAATTTTTCTCTTCAAAGTTGTTGCACAAGGCCTAAAGAGCAGCATATGGTTGACTGCTCTTTTTTTTAAAATACTCTTAAAAAACAAGTAAGGTGTTTATGCAATTCATAAATATATGTTTAATCTGCTGAGGTGGGGAAAGGAGTCGGGGAGGAGGGTATGTGTTTTCTATGGAGGGAATCAGTTCATCCATTGGAAATACAAGACCCAGCTCCAATTATATGTCCATCATTTATTTCTGTGGATGAGGAACAATTATTTCTGTGGATGTAAAAGCATATAGATGTGGCAGGGATAGGTCATTCATATGTCACCAATTTTGTTCTACATTTTTGGAAATGCATCAAAGTCCAATGAGGGGAAAGTGACAAACATTTTGGATGAATGTATATATTTTGCATACATAAATGAAATAAAATGCACACATGCATAATTTTAAATAACTATGCAAGTAATAGACTCTAAACATTCTGGTTTTTTAGTCTTCGGGATGAAACAGACTTCTAATTTAGTTAATAAAGTCCATCTGTGGAAAGTATTTAGGCACCTCACTACCTCTAATAACTCTTCCATCAATGGCTTTCTTCAATGTGAATGAGATGCCTACCTTTTGCAGATCTGAACCTAAGTTCTTAGTCACAGTGGGTTTTTTGTTATATTTGTATGGTGCTTACAATGCAGCTCTGTGTTCTAGGTGCTACCACAAAAATAAATAGTATATGATGGAAGTCCTACTATAAAATATTACACACATTTAGATCTCAGATCTTAGAGGGATTGTTGAGCATCCATGGATTATTCAAGTATTAACAGGTTCACTCTTGGCCTCTGATGCATCTCAAGGTTCTTGGCAGCGTTCATCCAAGGGGATTAAGGATATGCTTCCAGTCTATTCAGACTATGGTCTCTCTGTGATGCTTAGCTGTTTGACTAGTGCCAGCGTATGTCCTGTAAACATAAGTTTAGTTCCTGAGCAGAAGTGCTGCTGGGTAAGGATGCTCCTTTTTCTTTTATTCATTCGTGCACTACCAGCCATAGTTTGACTCTTGGCATGCCTCATTAGGCAGCAAAACATACTACAAAATATAATTACCTTCAGTAGTCCTCTATAATATTATCTGAAAAACTCAACAGGACAGATCAGAGCTCATTCCACAGAATAAATAAGAAAGGTCTTGTACCTTAAGGAGGTCACTTAATTCTCACTAGGCCACCAAAGGTCAAACCTTGAAACTGCTCTTAATGCATTTATGGCACTGGGCTCAGCACTAAGGCACAAAGGCCGCTAATAATGGTGAAGTTTAATATAAAGAGAAAATGGATCTGGAGTGGGCACTTTCTGTTGCAATTTTTTTGCTTTAACACAGTCCTTGTGAATTGCTGATAATCATATCAAAGCTTTTTTGTGCATACAGAATTAACAAGAAATACTGTATGATTAATCCAGCCCTCAAAATAAGAGACCTTTTTCAGGCTAACAAGAAAAAGATTCCATATGTCAGGAATATCACAAATGAAAGCTTGTAGTGTATAGATCCTACATCACTATCAAAAAGATCAACAGAATCTAAAAGAAAATCATAGCCTTTCTATAGTTCTGTAACTCATATTTAGAACTGAATAGATATATTAGCACCATTTTATACAATGCTCTAAGTTGAATCTACCTTAATAACACTTTTTATTATATACTGTTGGTTTTGAAAAGTAATTTCTATACAAACCCATTTAGTCTTGTGTGCGCTGAAGCCATCTACATGATTTTACTGCACAATGTAGCCACTTACTGTATTGTTTCATTGAAACAACAGGCACATGAATTACTACGTCCATGTTACATGTGTCAGAATAATACTTGAGGGGCCTCTTTCTGGCTAAAGCTGAACCACAATATTAAATATAGTTATGAGTTATTAAACAATGCACTTTCTACTTTACCTATTAATATTTTTAAATAGCTTGTATATATATATTTACCCTTGGCTTTCAGTAACAAATGTGGATAAGCTTATCCAACTGATGAAGGATTGTAGAATATTTGAACTCCTGGCTATTTTACCTTACCTTAAGCACACAACAGTTATACAACATTTGCTTCATCCGTACATACATCCCTTTAACCCTTGTTTTCCTCAGGCATTCTAAAAAAAAGTCACTGGAAAGAAAGTTTCTGAAACCAACACATTTTGCATATATTTACCAAAAATAAATTTTAAACTCGGAAATGTGGGTTTCCATATGAACTCCGTGGATTAAAGATTTCTATTAAGCAGTCCAATGTTGGAAGCACTATGGGCATCTTTACACGTGCTCCAGGGGTTGGGGGCGAGGGAGACGGACTTTAATTAGAGTGGCTCCAGGAGCCTCTCTAATTATAGTGCCCACGGTGTCTCATGTATTCAGCATCCTGCACTTCAAAATGGCAGCAAAACACTTTAACTAAAGTTAATTCAGCAAGCCTTAGTTAAAGACTTAGTTAAACTCCTGCCATCATTTTGAAGTGCAGGGATGCTGAATACATGAGACACAGAGGCTGCTGGAGTGTGCTAATTAGCACTCTCCAACAGACTTGATTAATCAAGTCTCCTCTAAATTGCTGTAATTATACCACATGGGAGGATCATCCCTGCACATCTAAAGGCACCCCTCAGTTCAGTTTGGCCACCCAATAAAACTGACCAGTGCATCTCACATTTTTAATATAAGCCACTCAAGAAATTATACTTAATAAATGTGAGGATATCACAGACAACATGTAAAAAATATCTAAGGCCATAGAAGACATGAATTTGAAGCCTCTGAATCCCAGAGCACTTCAAATTTGGCATGGTAAAGATGTACAACTGCACTACTACCACTTTCCCTAGAACACTTCAAAATGCCCACAAAGTCTTGTAGCAGGAGTGATGGCCATCAAGGGGTCTGGAAAAGCAGAAATCCCTCATGCTTCTCACTAGGCTCCAGAGACTCTGTCTGCTCTGCTCCTCCCCCAACACACGCACCACCTCACACAGGGATAGGGAGGGGTGGGGGAGGACCACTGTAGGATGCTGAGGATAAGATCAGAAAGTGCTTCAAAGATGTTTCTCATTTTTGAGGATCACTTTTGAAGGGTTTCTTTGGCCATTCATGTCTGTATACTCACTGTTTGGAATACTTCAAAGGTGCTTAGAGCACTTCAAGCAATATATTTGACTGACTCATTAACTACAAATTACCCATTCATCTCTACTATTGTTTAAATCTATATACCTCTGTTAAAGTTGAAAAGAAATGTGACTTCTTTAAAATATATATTAACATCTCTCACATTCTGACTTATAGCCAGCGATACAAGGGCAATAATTTTAAAGAAGTGTGTTTTGGTTAAACAAAGTCTATTTCCTATATTTCGACATATGAGACAAGTAGAATTCACATTTCTGTCATTGTGTTAAATATATTTTGACATCTTTGAATATTTTTCTACCATAATACTCCTGTCTAAAACATAAACATGAAATCTGGTCCTTTCATTTATTATAAATGAGCTTTCCCATGCATGGCTAAAGAAAGAAAGAAAGAAAGCTCATCTTCATGGAAGTTATATTTCTTATTTCTTTATATCTTACTTTCTTCTTAGGTTTCATTCACTTGAAATGTGGTAACCTGTTTTATGTGTCTGCTGCTTTGATACTCTATATTAAGCTAATGTTTTTTTTCTAGTACACATCCTTAATTTGAGATAATACTGGAAACTGTAATTATTTTGGCTTTTTATTAAATGCATTTTAAATCTGAATGACATTTTATCTTTTTTCCGTTTCATTTATATTAGAGTTGCCAACCCAATATTTTTTGTTTACTGACAATCTGCCAGCTTTTTAACTGACAACCAAACTTTTTTACTGACACATGTTTATTGATGTATGTTTTATAAAATGTAACTTTTCTGCCAGGCCCTGCCCTGCTTCCAGACCCCAGTTAGAAGGGCTGGGTTCAAATTTAGATGTTTAAAATCAATCATATAAAAACATTTTTAAAAGTTTGGCTATCAGTAAAAAGTTTGTGGTAGAAAAAAAATAGGGTGGGCAGCCCTCCCTGACTGCACCAGTAGTTTTAAACCATGCCTCCTCAACCCCACCAAGACTCCCCTTGTGACTGCCATATCCTGATACCCCCCACTTGTTCCCTGAAACATGCTGCCTTCCCAAACTATCCCCCAGCCTTACCTCTGCTGGTCCCACTCCTCTTGTCCCAGCACAGACCTCCCAAGAAGCCTACCTGCAACCTAGAAGTATTAGAGGTAGTCTGGGACATGACAGCAGCAGCACACGGCTGAAAGAACCCTCCCTGCAGCGTGCTACACTCCCACTCAGACACCAGGTGGTACTGCTGTGCTCTCACTATCAGAACTTCAGTCAAGCTGGGGCTGCTTATTGTTATTACTGAAAGCTGAAGTGTTTTTATGGACTTTACCAACCACCATTTTTACCCTGTTTTTTTTTATAGACAGTCAGTAAATGTGATAATAGTTGACAAACCTGATTTATATAGAAATTAAGGGGCATGTTACCAGTACAGAACCATGCTGGAAATATATACATATATATACATATACATACATATATATATATATATATATATATATATATTATTTTTTATTTTTTGAGGAAACAGCAAAGAGGTATTCCCAATGAGGACTGAATTCCTTTGTTCCATCTTTATTAAATTTTCTCAACACAGCCTACTCAAGTGGCTAGTCCTTTTGGATTTCCTCATCTCATGGTTCATGTGACTCCCTTCCACTTATCCATTTCCCCATTTATTTCTCTATACATCAGGAGTGTGTCCTCAACTCCCTCCCAATCCCTTGACTCCCTTGAAATTGTACTCTTTGGTAACAGAAACACTAATAAAGCTATTTCAGAATATGCAAATTACTTTATACAACACAGACCTAATTCCCTTGCAATTTATGCCAGGTTCAGTCTGATATAATTCTGATCTCATCTTTGCATTGTATGACATGCATAAATGTGAATGACAACAGATTCATGTCCCCCACATTATTTAATTTCTTACCTTTTTTAAAAGAATGTGGGTTTTTTTCATAAATTGAGACAAATGTTTTAACTTATTGCTGACTAGCTCATTTGCAGCATGTTAATGAGAAGAGACATAAAGAGCAATAATGATGATTTAAAAAGAAGTAAATGCAGATGTGATTGCTTTGGAAATTCGTACGGCATATAAATGTAAAACAATGTATTCAATTCATGTGATTCCCACCGTAATCACAACAAAAGCAATATGAAATGTAAAAAAAAAAAAAAAAGAAGAAATGTATTATTATATCTCACATGAAGTCAGGTCAAAAAAAGAGGTTCAAAAAGAAGATTATATTTATTTCTTTAAAGATAACTTGAAAAAATTAGAAATAAAAGCTAGATTCATTAAAGGATGTAGTGGACAATAAGCTGAATATAAGCCAACAGCTGAATATAAGCTGAATATAAGCCAAGAAGGCTAATGGCATACTAGGTAGGAGTGTTGCCAGGAAATAAAGAGAAGTGATTACTCCGCTCTACTCTGCACTGGTGAGGCCACATCTGGAGGGCTGTGTCTAGTTTTGGGCCCCCCCACTACAGAAAGGATGTGGGAAAATTGAAGAGAGTCCAACAGAGGGCAAAAAAAATGGTTAGGGGACTGCAGCACATGACTTATGAGGAGACACTGAAGGAACTGGGCTTATTTAGTCTGGAGAAGAAAAGACTGA
Source organism: Gavialis gangeticus (assembly GCF_001723915.1). Taxonomy (NCBI): domain Eukaryota; kingdom Metazoa; phylum Chordata; order Crocodylia; family Gavialidae; genus Gavialis; species Gavialis gangeticus. The sequence goes on along the minus strand of NW_017728994.1, from coordinate 75,072,489 downwards.
GAAGGGTTTTAATAGCAGCGGGGTTTCAAAGAGGATGGAGCTAGACTCTTCTCAGTGGTGGTAGACAACGGAACAAGGAGTAACTGTCTCAAGTGCAGCTAAGGAAGTTTACATTGGATATTAGGAAGAACTCTCTCATTAGGAGGGAATTAGAGCACTGGATTAGGTTACCTAGAGATGTTGTGGAATCTCCATCCTTGGAGGTTTTTAAGAGCCGGCTAGACAAAGCCTTAGCTGGGATCATTTAGTTGCGGCTGATCCTGCTTTGAGCAGGGGATTGGACTAAATTACCTCCTGAAGTCCCTTCCAACCCTAATTTTCTATGATTCTATGATTCAGTGGCTTGCCCCCACCCTTTCTTCTGCCCGTCTTTCCCTCCCTTTAGAGCACTGTGGGACATGGAGGACAAAGCAACTCCCTACTAGACTTTGCTGAAGGATGTAAATGTTCGTCTTTCCTTAAAGGTAATTATTGAAGCATGTTGGCTATTTTTTAAGTGCTACATTTACACCCTCACTGTCTGGAGTGCTTCAAGGAGCATGTATATCTATGGCTAAATCACTTAACCAAAGCACTTAACTTTCTCTATATATTGTAGAGTGCCTAAGTACCTAATATTATGAGTCTGAATTCCACTCAGGAGGACAGCAACTAAAAGCTATGTGTTACAGTGCCTAATTTACACACCAAATTCTGTAACTGATGTAAATCTAAGCATCTCTTTCTCCTTGCAGTATGTGGGCTTTCCTGAATCCTCCATTTCCCTGGACCTAGGAATAGTAAAGCCTCTGAAGCCATTATTATATCAGTAAATCACTAAGTTTCACTAATAGATCTGCATCTATTTCTTATCAAGATATGTTGGTCCACTAATTGTATTTCTAATTCTTTTTTTTTTATTAATACTTACTTTTCCCTTATCTACTTCCAGGGGTTCCTTACTAACTAAGATGAGATTGGGTGTTTGCGGACATTTAGTGAGTGCTAAAGTTTAGACTTTATATTGCTCTAATGAAGTGTTTGCACTAGAGTTTGCTTACAGCATAATCCATAGTCTGCTGAAATCAACAGAAAGATCCCTATTGGCTTCAAAAGGATTTAGATTAGACCTTTACTCTGCAGGGAAGTATAAACCATTTATGTCCTGGGCTGCAATGAATGAAACAGCTGCAAATTGCTTTAGGTAATAATTTGGAGGGAAATAACCAGTACCCTAAGTACAGTGAATTAAAATAAATGTAAAGTGCTGCAACACTAAACTGTAATGCTATGACATCCTTTTTGTACTTTTTAAAAAAACCTAAGATTCTTCACATGTTTTGTAACAGCCCGCTCATTCTACTTGGTTCAGAAGATTTTTGCCAACTGAAGACAGAAAACTTTTAACACCTTTTCCTGATAGAGCAGACTCAAGTGAGGGAATAATGATGTTATTCATTGGCTTCATTTACATATAATGCTTAAATCGTATACTGTATAATCTTTTTCTGCTAAAAAAATCTTGTGATAAGGTCATTCAATTCAAGCCAAAGGCTCTCACGTTTACAGGGTAAGCTTGTTTTCAGTCACTTAGAAGTCTCTCCTTATTGCACTCTTCAGGTGATAAGGGCTGGGGGTGGGTTTGGTATAGGCTGATGGCATTTGCAAGATAACTTCTGTCCAGGAGTCTGTGACCAATGGTAATTGTTGTAACCTAAAAAACAAGAGCATTGTTTATTTATGTAAAGGTACATAACAAGCAGATGAAATTGTTAAAACAAAAACAAAAGTATACATCTCTGGTCTCGCCTAACTTTTAACTTTTCCTTAGAATTTATTTTTTAGATACCCCACAGGCCAAGCATCCTATTTCTGGGCACAAGAAAAAGCATTCTGATCCATTCTCCTGATGTCTTTATGTCAGAGTCTTATGTCCAGCAGCTGCAAGTCATTACTTCTCCTTCCTGGCCTTTTTCACGGTCACTGTGATCCCAAGGTCCCTTTTATCCTATGCTTTCATTTGCATAAAATAAACCTACTAGCCTAGCTAGAACTAGTCAAAAGGGCATTTGCCAATTCCTAGCTCCTCTATTGTTCCCTTAAAGACCTTGTGGATTTATCTTGTCTCCATTGTTGTTTCATGCCATGTTCTTTCTTCAGTAGCATGGTTTAATTTAATTCCATGAAATCATGAAGAGAAATATAGGGTTGGAAGAAACCTCCTGGAGCAGGAAGTCTGATTTCCAGCTACCACAAACAACTATATCATATTATCACTTATTAGAAGAAATCAAACAAATAAGCTAGAATAATAGATTATTAGAATTGTAGGGTTGGAAGGGAACGCAGGGGTCATTGATTCCAGCTCCCTTGGCGAATACATCCAAGATAATGGCATACCCAAAGTCTTGAAAATTTCCAATGAAGAAAATTTCATAAATCTTATAGATAGTGTGTTCCACTGCTTTACTGTTCTTTCAATTACAATCACAGAAAATCAAGGCTAGAAATTACCTCAGGAACTCATCTTGTCCAACCCTCTTCTCAAGGCTCAATCATCCCTGTCAAAACCACCTCTTCTAGCTTGCTTTTAAAAATGTTGGACCTCTGGTCCAGTGCTTAACTAGTCTCATGGTAGGAAAGTTTTTCCTGATATCCAATCAAAATTTCCTTTGTTGCAATCGAAGACTAAAATTACTTCTTATCCTATTCCCACTGGCATGGGGACTAGTCAATAACCACTCTTCACCAATTTAAATACTGTAACAAGGCCCCTCCTCAGTCTTCTCCAGACTGATTAATCCCAGTTTTTCCAAATTTTCCCTGTATGCTAAGTTTTCTAGACCACTACCAGTTTTGTTTCTTCTTTACATTGTCCTCTAATTTGTGTACATCCTTCTTGAAATGTACTGCTAAAAACTGGACCCAGGGGCCTCCCCAGTGCTGAACAGGGTGGCCAGATCACTTCTCTTGACTTGCAGGTGATAATCCTGTTAATACAACCTTGTACACTGTTGGTTCTTTTTCCAGTAGTAGCACACAATAATAATTGACTTATTTTTTGCTTGCAGTCAATGACAACCCTTTCATGCTTTTTGGCAGTACTACAGTCTAGATTGTGTATTTGATTGGGCTTCGCACTTGTCCTTACTGTATTTCACATAGTTTCAGAGCATCAAAATTAAGATGTTTTATAACCATATTTAGCCTGACAAGTGATATTTAAAGAAGATGAAAAGTACTGAGTATTTTGTACCATCCAAAATCACCAGCAATCTGTGTCTTAAGCTTAAGCTTAGTTGAAAATAGTTTGGGAGAGATAGCATAGAAAGAATTGAGACTGATTATTCCTATTTTATATTCCTATATATCAGGGTTGCTGAAGATACAACCTGCAGGCTAGATCTGGCCCACAGAGTCATATCACCCGGCCTCCAGTGCTGCCTGTGGGACTCAGAGTGACCCACAGACAGGATGTGGAGCATGCTGGATTACCCCACACACTGCATGCAGTGCCTGCTCTAGGTCACATCCCGGAGCAGTGAATGCAGCACAGTCCTGGTGCAGTTGCATGCCACTCCTGGCCTTGCTGCACACAGCTACCAACTCAGGGCTCCAAGATCATGCAGCACAGTCCTGGAGAGGCTGGAACAGGACTCAGCCACACACAGCACCCACTCCAGCCACTCCCAGCCACGTGCTGGATCTGGAATGCAGGGCCCAGCTGCCGGACTGATACAGCCTGCGGACTGGCCTAACACAATTCATCTACCCCATGAGGCTGGATGAGTCTGACACCTCTGCTATATATCTGTGGTTAAAAATCAAACATTACAAACATGGCCAAGCGATAAAGCCTTGAAGTGATATGTGATCACATTTCACATAGTCAATTGACAGCAAAGATTTGCACATCAATTCAGGGTTCATAGATCAGTAGATCTGCTAATTCAAGAAGAAAATATAGTCAAGTGAAAAAGCTTAATTTCAGACAAATGATAACCCAGTATAATGCAGGAATTGGCAGATATATTGTGGCTGAATTTGGTTTTCAGTTCGGGCATCATGATAGCACAAGATATATGTGGGTCTGAAAAGTTGCCTGATAGAACATTGTAATTTCAGTGTTATGTATGGCTCTTAATTACTTGAAAGTAAGAATGCTTCTCAGAGAAAAAATAATGACTAGGTTTAACAGTTGATGCATATATCCTGTCCTAGTCTTTGATATATCTCCTGATTATCTTACTCTCTTCTTTTATTTTTTTACTCTCCCTGTACACATTTTTTTAAATGTACAAAATAAATGTTTCTTCTCAGATACTCAGGAGGACACTGGGTGAATGTTACATGAAAAATCTAATATGTTGACTTTGTGTGTGAATGTTTTAGAGCATGTACCGTCCTCTTTCCAGCTCATTCCCAAAACTCTGCTCTTCTCTATTTTTTTCCTTCAGTTTGGTTTCCATTTGCGAGTTTCAGTGGGATTCTTAAATTGTTACTTTTGTCTGATATTCTAAGATAGGCCTCCTGAGAGGAAGTAAGAAGAGGTTAAGCTCTCTGGCAGGAATCTATTAACAATGTACTTTCAGGATGTATTGGAAGTTTTATGCTGACACGTATTTTTGCCTATATGTACAAATGTGTCTATTTCTCCCATTAAAAAAACCCCATAAAAATATCTGATCAATAAAAAAAGATGTGTTCGGGTTGCATTGTTGGAGTTTTAATAAATTTTAAGAGTTTTCTGTCTCATAAATGGGGCAACTATTTCTATTTATATACATGGGGGAGAGTTAACTGAAAATTTGCTTAGCTGTTCCATCAGAACATCAAGCCAGTGCTGCTATGGATGTGCCAAGAATTCAAGAGAACAGCTCTGCTATGAAAATTGCCCTAGGGTTATGGTCAGGATGTGATGCCTGTGAAACTAAGAAATTCATAATTTTCACTGCATCATTATTAGATAGGGATTTCCCCTTCATCCCCCACCCCTCCCTTTTTCCTGCCACTATGGAAATCATTTTAGGACACTGTTCAGATTGTCTTGCCAGGGAAAGTACTAAACAGCAACAAAATGACCCAGTAGAAAATCTGCACTATATGAAGAAACTTAAGGAACGCCTTGGATATAGTAGCATGATGTGAGTTTATGCTTAGTTGGCTGTTAAATGTATATTGATTACTTTTGGCTTTCTTTAGGGTGCTATAATAGGTACATATATAAGTACTAGACCCTGCAAACCTTTCTGCCGCAGACCTTGTGAAGTCAGTGGGACTACTCATGTGAGTAAATGATGGCAGGATCTGGCTCCATGGCTTCTTGTTTAAAGAACATGCTTGCTGGTACATTTTTTGAATTGTTGTGTGGCAAGATTGTAATATAATTTCCAGTTTAAAAACCTGTCCTTTACCTGAGGATTCCAGTATTTACAAACGTTTACAAACACTTATTTAGCCTGAAGTAAATGTGAGTGATTTTACTGAAGGTAAGAAGCAGCTTGAGTTGGGTCCACAGGGCACACTAATGTGCTAAGCTTCCCAGTGGGATTTGTAGGAAGGAAAGAATGCAGTATTTCATTGAAATTACAGGAGAGTACATATTACAGGAGAATGCTGTAATCTAGGACTGCCACAGGATTTCTGTAACAGGGTCTCCTCTATAGGGCATCCCGAAACACGATGATCATATGCTGCTCATCTGCTAAATGTGAGATTGGATGTAATGCAACAACTCAAGAGCAGCTCTCAGTGCACAACAATATGCACTGGGTATGCTGGGCACACACCAGTAAGTGTGCCCGAGTCAGCATTTGCCCAGCATCATTCTAAGTCAGCTGTTCCACAAATATTACACCAATTGGGCATACCTTGCTTCATTGCCGGGCCCCCTACCATGGTCTGCAAGCAGCATGGACATTTCCAATGTTCCTTGTGGGGGGGAGCAACAGATGGAAGTGCCAGTTATCAGTTCCTTTTTTATTATGTTCTTACTTTTCATGAATATATGGATGACAACAGTATTTCTGGGGTGAAGCACCTGTCCAAAACAGAAAATTTAAGAACTGTGCTGAGACATATGCTCAGTACTGCTCTAGCACAGCTACATGCCATCATTTCTGGGATTTCATGTGAACAGAGTGGAAGTGTGTGCATGGCTTCGGCAGGGTGGTGGTGGTGAAAGAGTGGCATTCCCAGGAATAATTCAGAGGGGATGTAGATGTGTCAAATATGCCCTGTGGCACTTTTTCCAAAAGAAGGGTTTTAACTTGTATAGGCACAGGGTTTTCCTCCATAGATAAAAGAGAAAAGATTTTTACTAATGGAGTTTCCCTTCTCTTCCTGGCAACATCATCTGAGTCCTAGAGCATCTGTTAGAGGAGCTGCAAAAGGCTGTTTCCCAAGTCCATGTCTGTCCTCATTCTTGTGGGGAAAAAGATGTGTGCCAAGTTCTGTCAGCTACCACCTAATTAAGGACCTTCCCAGCAGACTATGCACTGAAAGTGTTATAAAAAACTCATCACTATGAAATACACTTGACAAACTGCAGGAGAAAATATAGCAAAAAGCAATCCAGCAATGGCAGGGGGCAGACTACAAGATCGAAAAAGGCCTTTTTTTATTTCTCAATTCCCTGATTCACAGCAAACCTCACCTTCTAACAGCATATAGGACTCAAGAAGAAATGCAGTGTAGTTTGATGCAAGGGAGGTGCCTGTCTAAATTCACACACAGTGAGAAACAAATATACCTTGCATGCTTTATTTTGTAATGTATTGTGTTTTACGGACAACAAACTTATATATTTAGGTTGATTTCTTTTCACTACGTAAGTTGCAGTTTTATATATATAATTATTGAATAATATCACACGAACCTGTGAACTCTAAGGCTAAGCCTGAATCGATGCAATCTTTGCAGGTTAGTCTAAACTGCATAGATTGAATGAAGAAGCATGTGAACAGACATTCACTTTTGATTCTGACTCAGGCTAGAAGCTGAGGGGTGCTAGAGCATGCCTTCCTTTCCCTTCAGCAGTGGCCAGAAGATTGGAGGGAAGCTGGGAGAGAAGCCATCCAGGCATTTCCCCCACTTCCTGGTTAAATGGGAGGGGGGGTCCCAGAAGGCTTGCTGAATATGTTTGGGGGGGGGGGGTTAAACACCCATCATGGCCCAGCCAGGATGTTCCTGGAAGGAGGGGAAAGAAGCAGCCCCTGTCTGGCTTTGCTCTCCTCACAACTCCAAGCAGCTGGCACGCTGAGGTAGAAGGAAAGGAGGGGGATTTACATCCCCTCTCCTACCAATATCAGACCCCAGAGCAGCAGCCCCTGCCAGACTTTTCCCTGCTCACTACTCAAGCAGAGTGGTTGGGGCATGGCCAGATGCCAGTCCCAGGCTGGCACACTGATGCGGAGGGGAGGGAGTGGGGCTTAAAACCCCTTCCCTCCCCTCTCCCACTGGTGAGGACCCAGTTTAAACCCTTCTCCCCCTCCCTCTCCCTCCTCAATGTGCTGGTTTGGGGCCAGCATCTTGTCATGCCCCCTACCCGCTCTGCTCAAGTGGTGAGCAGGCAAAAGCCTGGCAAAGGCTGCTATGCTCCTGCCAGGCAGACCTTGGCTGGGGTCCCATGTCACTGGGAGAGGGGAGGGAAATTTAAACCCCTTATCCCTCCCTTGCTCCACAGCATGGCAGCCTGGGGCTGACACCTGGCCATGCTCTCCACCCATTCTACTCAAGCAGCAAGCAGGGAAAGGCCTGGCAGGGGCTGCTGCACCCCTGACAGAAAGACAAACCCTGGCTGGGGTCCCATGCTGGTGAGAGAAGTTATTTAATCCCCCCCTCCCTCCTCTCTGCCTGAGCACGCCAGCCTGAGGCCTCCTCCACTTGAGCAGCAAGAGGGGGGAATGCCTGTGAGTGACTGGTCTGCCACTGCCAGCCAGACCCAGTTACAGTCCCATGCAGGGTTTCTCACCCCCACCCCATTCTCAGCTAGGGAGCAAAGAGGTGGGGTGAACCGCTCCACTGGAGCAGACAGCACAGCCCAGCCCAGGGCTGCAAAGAATCCTGGGATGCTGGGGGACTGAGTTAAGTTTCATAGTTTCATAGTTTCTAGGGTCGGAAGGGACCTGAGCAGAACATTTAGTCCGACCCCCTGCCATGGCAGGAAGAGCACTGGGGTCAAATGACCCCAATAAGGTGGTCATCCAACCTCCTCTTAAAAACCCCCAGGGTGGGAGCCTGCACCACCTCACATGGAAGCTGGTTCCAGACCCTAGCCGCCCTGACCGTGAAGTAGCGCCTCCTGATGTCCAACTTAAACCTTCCCTCCGCCAGCTTGTGACCATTGTTCCTGGTC
>NW_017728994.1:75058666-75064143 GCF_001723915.1 Gavialis gangeticus | reverse complement strand
TGTTACAGGTTTAAACTGGTTTCTGATCACTTAAATTGGTTTTTGTGTAACTTCTGTCCCTAGTCTAAAGCAATTAAATATTGTGTAGCTATTTTTTTACAAAGGTTTTCCATAACCTTTCCCATCTAACAACATAACATTTCAAATGGGACAGTTTTCCAAATAAGAGTGGAGCGATTACTTTTAAATGTGTCACATTTTCATTTCTTGCTCCAGGTATTGAGTTTATGGTAGGGAAAAGAATCTTTTTCACTATGAATTTCATTATCTACTGAATGAATTAAAAAAAACACAGACATAGTGTTACAGGACAAAAAGGCTAATGGCTTAATGGAACTGAATAGGAAAAAAATTAAAGAGAGTAATTTTCCATCAGAAAATACAGTGCCATGAAAATTATGATAGTATTAGAGTGATATTGTATCTGTGATGATCCAGGTATTATGTAAGAGGCAAGAATTTTTGTGGATGCTATCTTTTATTGGGCCAACTACATGGTTTGGACAGAGTTGAGCATGTTTTTGAATGCAAGCCATTCTTCATCAGAACCTTAAAAATATCACCCTAAAAATTCCTTGCCTGTCACATTAAAATTATATTAATTTTTCAGAAATTTTAGTTTGAAGGGAAGAAAAGCAGTAATAGTTTGGAAAATGTCAAATGTGTTTTGACATCTTAGAAATGAAACATTTCTTTTTTTTCTTTTGAAGTGATTTTATTTCAATGTTAGCATTGTCTATCACAACATATATTATAATCTAATATTTATAAAGTAAGAATAATTTAAAATATATTTAATGTCAAAAAGGGTTTTGATTTACCTGAATTTTTTGTTCCTAGACTCTTCCTTCCTGGAGAATTTTAACATGCTTAGGTGTATACTTGGTAGGTGTCAGATGGCAGACAGGGAAGTAAAAAAAACTTCCTTGTTGTTCTGCAATGAAGTTTAAAATAAAAAATTGGCTTAAATTCAGCATCTTCCATGTTTCAGGGGTATACTGCTTATGACACATTTTGGTACCAAGAGTTCTAGTTTTTCATATGTCTTTTTGTCTCAGACCAACATGGCTACCAAGTACACCCCTGAAACACGGAAGATGCCAAATTTTAGCCGATTTTGGATTTTTTTTACCTCCCTGCCTGCCATCTGACACCTCCAGGGAAGGAATTCTACCTGATCAACACATCAAAGAGCTACTCAACACAGCTCACAAAGACACTCTCATGGACCCATAGGGAAGCCTTTCATCTTCAGCTTCCTCTGTGCAAAAATGAAGTTTATTTCCTATCTATGGAGACTTTTTACCATCTTGTACCATCTACACTTTTCCCAGAGCCTGATGAAGGGACTTTGATCCTGAAAGCTTGCAGAAAAGGACAATTTTCTTGCCATTTTCCAGTTGGTCTAATAAAAGGTATAATTTTGGAACCAAGAATTCTAGGTTTTTTGTATGACAACATGTTTAGGTAACGTTCCTTGGCAAATGAAATCAAATTCTAAAAATTCAAAATCATCCATGAAATAGATTTGTCATCTTCTATTATATTGCTCCCATCAAACCTAAAAATGTATGTCACCTTTTCTAATCTCTAGATAGTGAAGGTGTCTTAGGTAACAAAGTAAGTAGTTAGCATACCTGTCCGAACATAATGATTCAGCCTAATATACCATGACATAAATTGATTGATTAAACTTAAATCATGAAAATTTCCTTTTGTTGGGTGAGAGGGTGGCAGGAACAAGGAACTCTGACCTCTTCATTCATCATCCATCATCATTCTATACCCTGAATCTGGTCTTTTCTTTGCCTGCATGCCCTCTCTAATTTGTGCCATATCCATTCTTATTCATCAGCGGCCTAGCTCTCATGCCTAGCATGCTGCTGCATGCCCGGACCCAAGATCCTCATAGCTTGGACAAGGATGGTACAGATTCTCTTGCTTCCCTTTATAGGACTTACTGACTTCCCCTCCCCCCTGGAAAGACCCAGCATCAGTAATGGAAGGTCACAGTATACTTGGTGAAGGACAGCTTTAATATCTTGTTCTCTAACTGTCCCCAAGTAGATTATATGAAAGTAAGAAAACACAACACTTCCCTACATCCTGCATTCATGAAAGGTCATGGTTTCATTCCAGAGTACAATGGAAGAGTTCATTAAATACCTCACAAGATGTGGGGAAAAAAATTCTCGCTCAGCTTTGCTTGCCACCCATTTTTTTGCCCCGTTACGTTTCCAGAGCCATTTAAAAAAGGCTTTGGCATATACATGTGTATGTGTATTATATATTGCATCACATCAAATCACATAGCATCACACACATTAGATAGACAGACAGACAGACAGATATACAGCCCCTTCAAACCAAGTTAAATGACAAGGTACGCAGTAATGCCTTTCTCTAATTTGTCTTGAATGTTATTCTCAGAGGTGTGGGATGAAGAACTAAGAAAATCCTGTAATTGCTTAACAAGTATTTTGTATGCATCTGACATCAGCTATCACCAAAGCAGGTGTTCTCATAGTATTTCCCACATAGCCTCGTATGATTCTTGCTAGGGTTTTCTTTAGCCTGAAAGGAAAAGAGAGGAATACCAATGAGAATGGAAGTTGTGGTACCGTAAGATCTTTCATTTAACATTCTGGTGGAATTCTGAGTTGCAGAGGAGATTTGGGTGTTAAGACAGTGAAGTGTGGGTGGACAGCCTAAAAGTCTCCAGGATCCCAGGCTTATTAAGAGTATTTTTAGCTCTGGGAAAGGTTCTTAATACTGCTAACTACAAGCAGTTATACTGCTGGCTTTAACTTAATCTGCTCTTAAATAGAAGTACACATTAGAATATGTGTACATAACTATAACATGCATCAGTTTTGTCATTTACTATAATAGTCAACATTTTGTTGCCAGATTGTGTCTAGATGAATTAATATTCCCATACAAGACTATTTTTGTGAATAGCTTGAAATTAAATTAACTTAGAATTTTTATATTAACATTAATATTAATATATTATCCCTCCACAGAACAGCCCTTTAAAATTTACATTTATTTATATCCTTATACTATTTATAACCTTCATATGCATCTCACAATAATGAAATTAAACCCATGTATAAAAGAGGAGAATTGTCCCATTAGTGTAGCATTATTGCTCATTTTCCCTCAGAAATTGTGGTGAATGGAGGTATAGCACAACCTCTTTAATCCATACTTTGCTAATCTGCTAAAGAAGTTGGCAGTCTTCCCACCTGTCAGAGGTAGTTTAATGTGAGAGTCATGTGGTGAAGGCTCATTTTGCCAAGACAGCATTTTATATATAATATAGAGCTGAACATTTACTAGTAAAGTAGGAAGTATTATCATAAATAATTAAAACTAAACTACTGTTGTCAAAATAAATGAATAAAGTACATCTGTGTTGTTTTATGCTTGCTTTATTAACAAGGATTCTGCTGCACAGAGCTACAGAATTGTCATTAGTGGAGGAGCATACTTGTCTGTATCATTAACTCCAATACTGCAACGCCTTAATAATGACATACCATGCCATAATTGTACAGTTACCATGTGAAATCATATGTGCTTGACTTTGAAAGTTTTGTAATAATAGTGTTAAGCATTTTGCTGAAAAGAGGTGGCTAGTTTCAGATCTTGGTTGAGATCAATTGCAAGTAAAAAGAGGAATATAGGTGCTTTAAAAGGATGGACCTACTTTCAGGGTTTTGTTTAGTTTGCCTATTTGTACAGTCTCTCATTTTGATGAATTTTATCCCAGCTTATATGGTATTGTAACAGGGAGCCAAGGGTTCCCCATTACTTTATAGGGAAAGATACAGCAGAGAGCTCCCCAGGTAGAGGGAAACACTGCATCTGATGAGCTGGATGCACGGACTAGGCAACCATGAGGCTTAGTGATATCTGCTCTACCAGAGGGTAATAGAATAGACCCTCTGCTACAGGCAACAAGGGCACTGGCAGAGTACCCACAACAGCAGTTTCAAGAAGTTTAGAAATCTTATCCATGAGGTTATGATTAGAAACACCTGTGGGTGACTAGGGAGCCACCTGACCAAAAGGGCAGGGCTTATCACCAAATAACTTCAAGATAAACAGACTATTCTAACTTTTCTCTGAGCCTAATCTGCATATAAAATGAACAGTACCAAACAAGAGATTTTAACACACCTTCAACTATCCTATGAAATATGAACTTTCATTTCTACCCAGGAGAACTTTTACAAACTTTTCTCCTAGGCCTGATGAACGGTGTTTGTGACTGAAAGCTTGCAATTAAAAATATATTTTTGCAAAAATCTAGTTGGTCTAATAAAAGATATTACCTCTATCACATGCCCTGATTGCTTTCGCCACTGGACCAATATGGCTACCACCTGGATACCCTTCGCTGTATCATTTGCCTAGAGGCCTCATGAGTCTAAAGCCGTCTCTGATCTGAATCTGTTCCCAAGGGCTGATGCTTGAAATGGATGCTTATGTCTTTCCTACAAAATGTTGCTATTTAGTTAACACAAACCATATTTACTCTCTCTCTTTTCTTTGGTATTTCTGTCATGTCATATAACTCATCTCTCTGAGATATAGTGATTTTGTTTGTTATATTTTTGGGTGCCATGCATATGGATGCAGAAAGATTAATTTGTGGAATGAAAGTTTGCAGAGTGAATAATTGGCACTGTGCACAGCCTTGGCAGCTGTGCCAAACTTAACTATAGTCAGCTACTAGCCAAAGTATTGCATGTATGTAGTCTAGCTGCTAAATTTGCCTTTTTTTTTACATTACTCAATAGGCTGCATGACAGACATTGTAGAAATTAAATAAAATGTATGTTCCTTCCCTTTATTGCATGCCATACTGACTTGAAATAATCACCTAATTCCAAAATAAAGTATTGTACAAGTAAATCCATGCGTCTCCTTAAACAAATACCAATAAAATACACATAGCCTTTGAGCCTGCAGTAATCACAACAGAGGTGGAATACTTTCATCAACATAGAGTTCACAGCAGGAACAGCATTAAATTCACAGCTATGTCATGCACATTCTGATGCCTTAAAATTAATACTAAGGTACCTTCCTTGCAGAAAAAATTTGGATAGTTCTTAGTGAATGAAATACATTATTATCCTGAGGTCCAGCAGAGAACACATGTATGCATGCACAAGCACTCAAAATGGTTTCTACCAGGTAAATATCAAACATAAGTAGTAAAGCAGTTCTCTTTTTTTGCACACAGTGCAAAATGTTTTCTTGTGAAAGTTATTAAAAATCTATGGTCAGAAAGCCAGAATCGTTTAATAGATTACTGCCTTTTATGTATTAATGTAGAATGAACTGTATTAACATTGGATGGGGGGAAGGAGGGGTGAAGAAGCATGCATGTACCAGATTGAGATTCCTTGGGAGCCCCGATAGCCAATTTTGATGTGCAGTTTTCAAAATTTATTTTGGCT
>NW_017728994.1:75057290-75057494 GCF_001723915.1 Gavialis gangeticus | reverse complement strand
GGGCTCCTTAGCCTGGAAAAGCGCAGGCTCAGGGGTGATCTCACCTAGAAGTTTATCAGGGGTGACCACCAGTATCTGCAGGTACGTTTGTTCACCAGAGCGCCCCAAGTGATGACAAGGTCGAACGGTCATAAAGTACTGCAAGACCATTTCAGGCTGGGCATAAGGAAGAATTTCTTCACTGTCTGAGCCCCCAAGGTCTGG
>NW_017728994.1:75052403-75057200 GCF_001723915.1 Gavialis gangeticus | reverse complement strand
TTTCAGGCTGGGCATAAGGAAGAATTTCTTCACTGTCTGAGCCCCCAAGGTCTGGAACAGCCTGCCATTGGAGGTGGTTCAAACACTTACACTGAACACCTTCAAGAGCAAATTGGATGCTTATCTTACTGGGATCCTATGACCCCAGCTGACTTCCTGCCCTTTGGGCTGGGGGCTGGACTCGATGATCTTCAGAGGTCCCTTCCAGCCCTAATGTCTATGAAGTCTATGAACTCTATAATTTACCAGAAACTTACTTTTATATTTGTTCACCATATATTTTCAAGTCACTTAAATTTAGCTTTATTATTGATGGCTGGCAACGTTATTAACAGTCTTCAATGTGTATGTTTCTGATAAGACTGTTGCTGCCTTACTTTGCTGTATTGGATATGTAAAAGGATTATTTATGAGTCATATATTTTGTTTAGGGGGCGGGGGGTTAATGTCATAAGTAAATATCCAGAAATTAGCCTGCAGTTGCAGAGAGTATAAAGAGCAGTTAAAGTAGATGTTGGCCTATGTCATCAAATATGTTACCCAAAAACAGGCATTCTTCAATTGAGAAAGAGACATTCAGAGTCAATTTGACAGTTTCCTGTAGGCTAAGGAATAACCAATACCAACAATAAGAAGACCACATTATGAAATAGCAAAATACTGTAGCTCAGCAAAAGAAAATATGAGGTATATTTCCTGGATAGCTTCCCTACTATCTTATTTTATTAGATATGGAATCCAAAGAGCAAAAGGCTTTATCTAGTTTGGCTCAAAATCAATGGGTATTGGAACCGCCCGGCAACTGTTCTATGCTTATGGTGATTATTTTACAGTTTATTCTGTACAACGAATGGGATCAAGGGAAAGACCTAGAAGGAAGATGCTGTGGAGAGGAAGGTAAACAGATATGGGAGAATATCATTGTTACCCTGCAGCGTACAAGGTTGATGACACTGGCTAAGCTTTATTAAAGTCTCTGAACAGAGTGATTGAAAGAGACATAATAGCAGGTACATGAACACTTCTTAGTGGCTGGAGGGCAGGCTCGTGGCATGGGCAAAGGGGATGCTGGAAGGAAAAAAGGAGAAATGGGTATGGCTGAGGAGAAAAAGAAATCAGATTGGCTAGAGTGGTGAAGAACATGAGGGAAAAAAATAGATAGGAATGATGATACCAGCAGTTCAGAGATTAGCATTAGGCTGAGTACAGGGAAACATAATAGAAAGATGCCATTGAGAGACTAAAAAGCCCAGAAAGACCTGAAGGGAGAAATTAAACAATTATTTCATGGGGAAGTAGCCTCAGGAGCCAGGACAGAAGGATGTGATATTAGAAAATCCTAGAGAGTTTTAAGTAGAGGAAACTGAGGAAGACTTAGGCCAAGAATACTGCAAGATTCAAAGAGGGTATGGGCATTTTTAAGGATAACAGAATGACTAGAGTTACAGTAGGTAATGTTTATGAATATGTGGGATATAAAACCTCATAGACCAAACAATAAACTACTATATTCATGTAACAGACATGTAATGACCAGAACCTCTTTGTGTAGGAAACCTCTGGCTTGTGTAATGTTAGTTCTGCTCTTCACTCAGTCTCAGATATATTATTCAAGAAATAGAAATGAAGAATGTTTTTACACAGAATTACAACTTTTGTTTAGTGGTTTTAGTGTTATTTCCACAGACTTGATCTACACTATATATACTAAGCACACCCTAGGCTTTGGCAGCAAAAAGTCAAGCAAAAAGTATGACTTTCATGTGATCAAATGGTAATGAATGGGAATTAAGTGACCTGAGTGGAATCAAGTGTTTAGCATCTGATGCTGCCTCTTGTTGGAGACAAGATCCTGGAGTTGTCACCAACAATCCCTCATGCTCAAGGATGATCACCCCCATAGGTCAAGTAAAAGGTTGCAGATGAGTCCATCGATGGCTAAGAAAACCATTTCTAGAGCTTCAACTCTGGCAAACCACCAAAGGTGGTTGTTAAAGGGCGGGTTGGATCATGGGTTTCTCAGTTTTGTTTCTTTTCCTTCTGTTTCTGTCATTTCTGTCAAAGCAGGACAATTTTTCTCAAAGAAAGATGGGCCTTCTCTCACAAGACTTCACCATGTAGCCCTGTCCTAGTCTCCTGGGCTAGTTTTACCAATTGTATGGTGTAAATGCCACGCTTTTTAATGTTCACCTTAAAGGTGTCCTTGAAGGGTTTCCTCTGGCCTCCATGTGTCCTTTGTCCTTGGCTGAGTTGGGAGTATTGTTGTTGTTTTGGGAAACGTACATCAAACATGTGCTCACAATGCCCTGTCCACTGCAACTGATGTTGAATAATCAATGCTTCCATAATGGTAATGTTAGTGTCAGTGGGGACACTGGCATTTGTGCAATGATCCTCCCACTTTGTGCCAAGGATCTTCTGGAGGTAGCATTGGTGATGTTGTTCCAGGATTTTCAAGTGGTTCCTGTAGGTCATCCACTACAGCAGAGCGGGTGAGAAGAGTTGAGTTTACCACAGCCTTATATAGTAGGAGCTTTGTTCAATAGTATTGTATATAGTACACTATATATAGTATATATACTATATCTATATTCACACTACATATATACTATATATAGTATGTCATATAGTAGGAGTTTGTTCCATTATAGCAAGCCTTATATTCTCCCAAATATCCCAGAGACCCAAAGTGGCTGTAGTAACCAGCAATAAAGTCCGTGAGTTCTGAAGAAGGATCACCCAAGGACAGATTTTGCATTTGCCTAACAAGCAAATGACAGAAAATTCCTGATCATTGAAAATTTTTATCAAGATCACCAGCAACTTGAATGATTTCCTGCAGCTCTAATCTGACAGGACAGGCGCATAAGGGCAAATATCAGCTCAGTTTCAAAGTACGCACATTTGTATACTTTATATTTGATAAAACATAAGACTAAAGGAAAGTATACTTAAAAGGCTTTCTATGCCATCAGCATAAACTTCCTTCTCTTATCAGATACCATTTAAGTCTTTGCATTGATGCCAAAAAAAGCTTAAATACTTGTCTGTAAGACTATAATCCAATGAATATATTAAGCATCTCCTTTTAGTTTTAGGTGAAGATGTGTTTCTGTGAACAATTACTAAAAAGCTTTACAGCTCACCTATAACTCAGACGGAATTATAAAGAGAATTTAGCACAAGAGCAAAATTAAAGCTGACATGTGCTTTCTGTGACAACAGGGCTTAGTAAAATGAGTGTGTGTGACAGTGCCAGTACAGGTGAGAATTATTAGGATTATAATTGGTTTAAGATTTTTCTGGTGCAGGGCTGAATAAAATAAAGGCATCAAATAAAGATAAGATAAAACAGTTTTATTATAGAACATATTAATGGAAATTGTGAGAGATTTTGGCATATAATTTATCCTGAATATCCTTTTCCAAATAATTATGCGTGAATGATTGTATCTTAAATAATCTTTCAAAGCAAACTTGCACTTTATTAAGACATAATAATAGTGATTATATGAAATGCTTGGATCCAAATCTAACTTTGCCTTTAGCATTGAAATGGCATTTTTAGGCCTATAAAATACATAGAAACAATAGAAGAATGCCCTTCAGTCTCTAACCTGAAAGCCTAGTGGCTGAGTGCCCCTCTTGTTGAAGTATCCCTGGACTATTGGAACAGGAAAATATTGGAAGAAGAGAAAACTGAAAAGAAGAGTAGCTTGGTGAACTACTCTACATGGCCATGCCTTTTACAAGTTGCCATCTTGCATGTTGCAGCCTGGCAACTCAGGCTCAGTGACCTTGGTCTTGGCAAGGTGCCTCCTAAGGTTACACACGCCTAAGAACAGCAAGACCAAAGAGGAAGAAAAATGAGACCCCTTGAATATCACGGTATTTACTTGCAATTTGCAGGCTCCCCATGTCCTCAGAAATATGACTCTCCTCCCTGTGTCAGTACCCAAGCTGAGATCTCCCTCTGTACTTGCAATTGATGGAAAAAATATTGCTGCCAGAGGACTGTGAGCAAGGCTGGGAAGCCTCAATTACCATGACATCTGTAAGAAGCCTGAAGTCCCTTTCAGAGCCAGACTCCATGGGTACCCCCTCCCCCTGAGTGAAGTATGAGTAGCTCACCCCTGGAGACCAGGTGCTAATAGACTTTTTCCTGGGCTGAGCTTGCTTTCTGCTCTAGAAGGTGAATTGACAGCTTATGGAAGGGCAGCCTTCAGCAGCACTCCAGTTGAAAGGATTTTTTTCTCTGTCTCTGAAAACTCTTGTTGATTAATGCCAGCTGCTTTTTGAAGCCCTTTCATCCCCATTCCCTTGCCCAAAAGCACAGCTTACTACCTTGCCAGGTCTTTTTACAAGTCTGACTCTGGCAATTCATGGCTGGCTGAAGCCCTTGCTCCTATATGGAACCACTCTATTCAATTACTGATCTGTTTACAACGTTTGCTGCTGTTAAAATAGTCCCTGGTTATTTTCATCATCTCTAAAAGGACTGCAAGACAGTTCCTTGTAACAGCACTGTTATGTAGAATCTTAAATTTCTGCTCTAAATGCATTTATGAAAAGTCTTAAGCCTGTAGCAAAACCCCCAGTTTTTCTTTTTTAATTTAGTTTAAAATGCATTCCCTCTCTTTTCCCAATCATTTCTGACTTTTTCTCTCCCTCTCTATTCCCGAACAGATAAGTATAAATAAGCTAAGATGTAGGATAAGCTTCAACATATTATTTTAGTTGTAAGTTTTATTTTTCTTTCCCCTTTTTGCAAATAAGTGCCCTGCTATTTTGATATAG
>NW_017728994.1:75050102-75051883 GCF_001723915.1 Gavialis gangeticus | reverse complement strand
TTCCATCTGGACCAGCACCATGCCACACCACCTATCCGCCCCAGAGGCCCTGCCAGTGGCCCCCTCTGAACAACACTGAGCTGAAGGAGACCCCAACTGGCCACTGAGGACTCACTTCCAGCCTGGGATAGGTAGATATCACCTGCATATTTCCACCTCCAATTTTGACTCTCTCTCTCTCTCTCTCTCCTCCTGGACTTCAGCCCCTGCACCAAGCCTCTTTAACCCCTGCTGCCATTGTCTGCATATGTGAGTGTGTGCCCGCGTGTGTGCGTATACATGTAAAGGAACAATAAAATATTGTATCACCGTCTCCCCTGTTCAGTAAAACCACTGTCATTTGTAAGCCCGAGTTGGGCTGTGTTTTACTGAGCCCCAGTCCCTTCCTTATCTTAAATTCCCTATCTTAAATACTTTTATTAAAATGTTGCCCTATGGGGTCAGGCCAACCCTTAGGATCTCAATATTGTGCTGTTAGGCAGGAGGGCATGGTGTACAATTGCACATGCACACACTCAAAAATAACTTAGGTGCATACACACACTACTAATCCAGGCACATACACTTCCAAAATTACCAGCCTAGGAAAATACACACCTATCACCAATTCAAGCCCCTACAAACACTATACAGATCAAGAGAAATTAGACCAGAATCGATTACCAATACCTGTATACCCAATAAACGGATCACTAATTTGTATATCATGCACACAGTGACATACATATAGATCAGTTTACATATATACCACTCACCTACACATACACACAGGTGAGGTCCTAACTTTGGTGTTGTGGTTTGTATGGATGTGCTTGGTGTACTTGGAATACCTGGGAGAAGGTTAAGATAAGAGAGAGAGAGAGAATGAAACTGTAGGGGGTGGGGGGTGAAAGTTGCCCGGAGTAGGATTAGAACCAATAGACTAGGGAAAGCTGGGCTGAGGCTCAGGGATACTTTAGGTTACTGCTGGTGGAGACTGAGATGAAAGTTGTAGGGTCCAGATTAGAACCAGCAGACTGGAGGGAAGTTGGGTTAACTTAAGGTTAATTAGTGTTAATTGAAAGCAGAAGGCAACAGGGCTGAGAACCTGCAAAAAGCAACTGGGTCAGATTGGAACTTGACATGACTTATACTAACTTATATATAGGCCTAAAACAGTAATCACACAATATAAAAGCAGGAATAAAATCAATACAAACATAATAATTATCACTTATAAAATAGTAGATATCTATATAAAAATAACAGGGCAGTTATTTGCAAAAAGGGGAGAGAAAAATAAAACATACTACCTAAAACAAAATGTTGAAGCTTCTCTTACATCTTAGCTGACTTATACTTATCTACAGAGAATAAAGAGGGAGAGAAAAAGTCAGAAATGGTTGGGGAAGGGGAGGGAATGCATTTTAAAATAAAGTTAAAAAAAAAAAACTGGGGGTTTTGCTACAGCCTACCCATTTTTGCTGTCAGTCATGATGAGATGGACTTTTTGGCGGGGAAACTGAAAGGAAACTGCTTGTAGCTACAGGCAGGGAAAAACACCTTGGCCATATCCAGATGAGCGTGACCATTTGTTTCCCTATGGACAAGAAGCAGTGGCATACCTTGTGTCACTGCTACTTGTCCCCAGGGAATGTCCATGCTATGTGCACTCTGTCACTCAGCAAACTACCCTGGGTGGCATAGAGGAGGCTGGTACAAGCTCTGTACTGACCCCAGCAGCCTTATCTGAGGTGCTGGGGGCCTCATGGAGCTGCAACTGTGATGCTCCTGCAGCTGGA
>NW_017728994.1:75042240-75045102 GCF_001723915.1 Gavialis gangeticus | reverse complement strand
ACTGACCCCAGCAGCCTTATCTGAGGTGCTGGGGGCCTCATGGAGCTGCAACTGTGATGCTCCTGCAGCTGGAAGCCTGGCCAGCAGCTGAAGTGTGGCTCTGGCCAGCCAGGCTCCAGTTTTGGGTTGCATGCTGTCACCACATGCATCACCCCACTTTTTTAAGGCAGAGGGTTTTTTTACCCCTGGATCTTCCACGTGATGGCTAGAAAATGATATTTAGAGGCTTGCTTTTGGGAATTGGCTTGTAGATAAAGTTGATATGCATTAGAATTATAGTCTAGGGGAATGGCAAGTGTTAATAGGTTTCTAAAAGCATTTTTGTGACAAAATTTCTTTCAAGGACCACTATGTCTGGAACCAGCAGACTTCATGTCTGAGGCCAACATAAAAGCAGGCATTGAAGACATGTACCACACTGTTACATAACATGAGATAAAAGACTGCTGTGGTGGCCAGGACAGAGTGACCAGCTGCATTTGGTGGATGGACCAGATTAAGACATGGGTAAATGAACAAATTAAGATGTGTGCATCTGATGGGTTTGTTGGAACAAAGGAATATGCTGACAGGGCAGAACATGGACAGTATGATGACCATAGGGAGACCAATCAATGGTGCCTAGGAATGAAGAGTCATCAGAGGGGAGAAAGAATACAAAAGGAGGGATTTCAGGTCAGGAAAGGGTCTCTGAGGGGGAAACCCATGGCCACCATGGACCGAGGGCACATCACCAGCCCATCTCACCCAGTCCACTCAGGAGGGTGGTCCTTGGCCTTGAACCTCCAGGCTGCTGACATCTGACATTCATGAAAGAACCACAGAGTGAAGCTTGCAAACTGACCAGATGTACCTTCCCTCTGTCAAAGCCCTAGGACTGGTAGATATATAATGGGGGGGGAGGTATTTTGTTTGCCTCACCTGCATTATTCTTATCTGCTATCACTGTGTATCAATAAAATTAGCTTATTATCGAATGGAGAAGTCACACTCAGTTTGAGGATTTGGGTCTGCCCAGAATAAGGCATCTGGGTCATAAATCCAGTGCCAACACCAGGGTGAAAAAAATACCCCTGTGCTGCAAGGTAGCACTGTGGGGAAAGTCTGTGTGTGTGGTGCCACAGACAGGTCTGCAGTGCCACATAATGCATGTCCACACTCGTGTCCACCTTCTGTAAGACATTGGTCCCACTAATACTGTGAGCTGGAGGAAACTGTTCTGTGTTCACAAAGAAGAGATAGAAGTTTTGCACAACACTTCTATTTTTCTTTTGTTCAAGTCTGTTGCTTCAGTTTGGCAGTAGTTCATGACTTTGTAGATCTGCAGCATACCAGATGAATAGCATAAACACAGTGATACTATATGCTCCCAAGCCATTAAATATACATATTACCTCCCATTAACATGTGTACCATAAATATGTGCATGAGTTTATACAATATACTTTGCAAACATCTAGATCTGTATAAAAAAATCTTTGCCTGAGTAGAAGAAACAGATATAAATAGCGTTAGTTGTTTGAACCCTAAAAGAATGCACAGTAAATTTAGATTTCCACTAGTGTGCAATATTTATGGATCATGATTAAAAAAAAAAGGTCCAAATGATGGTGTATAAGAATTACTATACTGGCTGAGACCTGAAGTCAATTCAGTACCCTGATAATGACTGGTACCAGCCTCATTAATGGAAGGTAAAAGAAAACCTATAAAGGAAATCAGCTGACTAAATAGCCCATGAAGCTACATCTCTCTTGGTTTAATTATGTATAAACATCATGTAATGTTTATACAAATTGCCTGAAGTGCTACATTTTAGTATTAATATTTTATTATTATTTTTATGGAAATATTCCCCCTAGCAAGGTCCAATATTTTCTAAGATCCCAACAAACTCACAACTTCAGCAATGTCTTGCAGCATTCTGTTCCACAAGTTAATTAACTATTAATTGTGTATAAAATATATTCTATTATCTGAGAAGTTTTACAGTGTCTTTGAATGTTCCTCTGTTCTGGTATTAAGACCATGTATAAATAGGAGCAATCAATTTATCTTATTTGTTATTTTATATATTGTTATTTACTCTAAATTGAGCAGTTGCAATAATTTTCTGTGGAAGATTCTTCATGCCTTTAATAATTTTCATTGCCCATCTCCTAACCCTATATGTTTCTGCTTGACATGTCTGAGAGATGAAGACTAGAAATGAAGCTGGTATTTAAGGTAAGGGTGTATTATTTATACAATGGCAGTATGATATTTTAGTTAGATTTTTACCCCATTTTAAACATCCTAACATTTTATATTGCATTTTAACAGTTGCTGCATACAAAGCACTGATTTTCAGTGAATTGCCTACAATGATACCCATATCTTTTTTCATGACTTTTAGCATTAATTGAAAAACTATCAATGAATGAATAGTAGTTCAAATTATTCTTTCTATTATGCAGTGTTGTGCATTTATCAGCACTGACTTTCATCTGCTTTATGCTACCCTCTCACCTCACTTTATTAAATCCTTCTGAAGTTTCTCACAATCTGCTTCAGCATTGACTAACTTACATAGTTTAGCATCTACCCATTTTGATACATCACCAGCTCTTTCTTTCCCCAAGTAATTAAGAAACATATTTAAAAAATGTTGACCTGAGTTCATAACCCTAAGGCACTCCACTTCTGACATTGTTTCATGCTAAAAATGGGCCATTTATTTCTTCCCTTTGTTTTGAGCATCTTGGCAGATCCCGGGGGGGGGGGATGGTCATACCCTCTTGTTCTGACCTTTTTTTAAAGTTCCTAAATCAGACAAGAATTCCGCCCCCTCCCTTCTCCTCTGCATTCAAGGTCATTGTCCCC
>NW_017728994.1:75021391-75042152 GCF_001723915.1 Gavialis gangeticus | reverse complement strand
GTCCCCTCCCCTCTCCTCCCCTCCCCTCCCATTCCCCCACCCCCTTCTGCTTGTTGCTGATGCTGCCCCATCATCTCTGGGTACTCTGGACCAGGAGGATCCCACTGCCCCACTCTAGCTCAGCTGTGTGGAGAGTCAAGTTTAGTCACAGATAGTGGCAGAGGTGGCAGTAGGCACATTCCTTCTCCCTGCTGGGTCCCCCTAGGTATTTCAGCCAACCCAGGAACAGGCACAGAGACAGGGAGCAAGTGAGGAGCACCCATGGCAGCTGGAAACATCAGGGACAGTGGTGGCAGCAGGAAAGGGAGGGGGTGAATGGGAAGGGAAAGGAAGAGAAGGGAAGGGAAGGGAGTGAGGGAGAGATGGGAAGGGAGGAGGTGCCAAGAATGGGGGGGACATTATTACCAGTCTAGTTTGCCTGTCTTGGTCAGGACAAAAGGAGCTGGAAGCAAAGAGTGCAGCCACCTCACCACCACTGCTCACTGCTTCCATACCCCCATTTACAAAATCCTGGATCCTCTTGTTCTCTTGGCCAGGATCAAAGTACTTTACCTCTTACCCCACAGCCATTTCATTTCCTTATAGCCTGTTTAAGAAAAGTTCTTAAGAGCCATATTAGTTATATCAAACAGATTAAATATTCTTTATTCACTATTTTCTGATACACACTAAGGCCACATCCAGATGAGAATGGCCATGCAGTATGTGATGTTGCAAACACATCTGTGGTGCCACATACTGCACATTTAGATGGTCTCCACACAGTAAGGGAGAAGTACCCTTGCCTGTGCTGCTCCACCTTTTTTTCCATTGCTTTTTTGCCCCCTGGATATCCAGGGGATAGCCTGGGGCTAAAAACCCAAAACCCACGGGGGGAAAAAAAAATAGCACACACAGGCAGCATGCACCACACAAAAGTGGAGCCGCGTTACCCGGAGCTGTGCTACAGCTTCTGGCCTGGCTCTGTATGGAAGAATCATCACTGCTGCAGCCTCAAGAGGCCCCCAGGACTCCACATAAGGCTTCTGTGGCCATCCCAGTCCTGGCCATAGCATCCCCTACCCCACCCAGAGTAACTTGCTGCATGCCAAAATGTGTGGCACAGGTGTTCACCGGGGACAAGTAGCGGTGGCACAAGGTGTGCCGCCGCAACTTGTACTCAGTGAACCAAATGTTCATGCTTGGCTGGACACGCCCTAAGAATCTAATAGATTAGGAAGGCTTATTTTTCCTTTACAGAAGCTATGCTTTCAGTCTTTTTTATTACTCAAAAAGAATTGATCTGGGGTTGATTTCTGTTTAGTATCCTTTGAGGTAAAGATCCATGCAGAGAAATGTATTTAATTTACCATTCTTCTCTTCCATTGCTTTTATAACTCCCCAGTGAAAGCAACAATTTTCACCAAAGTCACAGCTCCTAATATTTTATATGTTTATATATTTTTGGATAGTTGCTGTTTAGAAGCAACTTTAGCCTTCCTAATTTTGTGGCAGGTTGTTTAAAGCATCCAGCTTTATATATCTCCAGGAGGGTGAGTTCAAGCTGTATTTTGGACTCATGCTAAAGGCTGCCCCTTGTTGATTCATATGTGAAGGGGTGCTTGGTCATTTGGGCTGGGGAGTCAAAGGTAGCCAGATTTGATGCTGACCACATCAGAGACGCTTCTAAAGAACTGAAACCTAAATGGGTCAAATGCTGAGGGTTAAGAACACCTGCTGATCATCTGTGATTTGACTTAATATGAGGTGCAGTGTCTCAGCAGTCTCTCTCAGTTTGGTCAAATGTAATCTTAGTCCGACCTTCATTAAAGTCAATGAGCCTTTTTAGATCTCTGTGTCTAACAACTCTGTTTTCAGAAATTTGTGTTTTGAAATTCAGGGGCAGCCTCTTGGTATATGGTGACTACCATGTTAATCAGAAAGTACAGCTTACTAGAAGCAAAGAAATATTCTAACCAATCAGTCCAGTTGTGTTACTCATCTTGAATTGGAAAGTTATGCGGCATTATCTTTGTGGGTCAGCCAGAGAAGTGATTTGAAAGGTTGTACTCTCATACTGTTTTGTAGATTTCAAAAGCACTGGTACTGGTTTTGTGTCTTATGTCATAAAAACACAGAACACTCGTATTTTTTGCATTGAAAGGAAACAGAAATGTTAGGTTTAGTCTCAGCCAGCTTTGTACTTTTAAGAATATTGTTAAATATGAAATAATTTAAAATGAACATCCCAGATTCTTATTAGAAAGTCAAGCTATTTAATCGTTTAATGATTTATGTCTAATACACACATGGTTCTATTGCTGCTCACAATATATTAGCAAACAAACACAATAATTATATTTTACTACAGAAATTAATTGCACAGAGACTGTTTTGTTTGCTCTGTTCTTGAAATGATTCTTGAAGTGATAATGCACAATATTTGAAATAACATAGGAATAATTCTATTCCTGAATAAAAGAGAGTCTAGTTACCAGGCTTCTGTGGGTTGATCTCGCATGGAACAGGTTAATAGAGGAAGTGGTTATTGCAGCTCTGGTTTGGCTGCCTCACTCATGTGCAGTGAGTTCACTGCGTGCTGTATCCAACCCCCACTTTTTTTTGCTATCTGGTTCCCACATGCTGTAGTGTCCTCAACTTGCGTGGACTCTATCCCTCAAATGAACAAAAGTATGTTCATCTTATTACTCAGTATTTATAAATGTTTGTTGATGAGAGCTCTGTCAGTATGAATATGTGTTATTGCAAGAAGAGTGGCAAGACTTGAAACAAAAAAAAATTAAATTATAGTAGGAGGAATTAACTTTCTAATTAGGCAGAAACTATCCTAGTGCTGTTTAACTAATAATTGTTGGCAATCCCTCAATTCAAGGATGTTCTCTACCAGGGCTCATTGATTGTTCTTGGGGTGACTTAAGAATATAGTCCTTGAGCTACAGATCTATCCACAGAAGGTACAGGTCTCTCTACCAGGGAGAGTAGGCTGTAGGCTGGGATTTCTGTCCTTTTCATTTCTTGCTCTTTATTCCCTGCTTTGAGGGCAAGACACTTTACTTTGAAGCAGGCTGCCGTTTGGTTGAGGTCACAGTGGCACTGGAGTCAGTCAGCAGCCAGTTTTCCCAGATTTTAGTGTTGGAGTCCATTTTTTGAGATATGCCTGCGTTGTGTCCTTGTAGCATTTTCTCTAGTGGCTGCGAGATCTCAGGCAACAACTAAGCTGGGAGCAGAGCATTTGTTTTAGGGGTCAGGAGTCAGGCAGCCTTGCACAAAATCTGGTCCAGCAAAGCTAATGCTTGAGGTTCACCAACTCAACGCTGGTAACATTATTTTCAGCATGATGCTGGTGTTTGTACAATGATTTACCCATTTGATGCAGAGGATTTTCCAGAGGCATCATTGGTGATACCTCTCCAGGCTCTTGAAATGACAATGGTAGGCTACCTATGTTTTACCACCCTAAAGGAAAGTGGGGATGATGACTGCATTGTAGACCTGGATCTTGGTATCCTTACAGAGATCACAGTCCAATGCATATTAATTCCAGGGTGCAGAATGTTCTGTAAGAGGCAGGGGCAGAAAGTAGAGCCCCCTCCTTTTCACAACAGTATTGATCTTACTAAACCAGGTTCCTCTCATTTGTATGCTTCCTCCTGACTCCACATACCTTCCTATTCTGGCTGCCTAACAAGTTAGCTTCAAACGGAGGACTAGAGCATGCTTTTGGCAACATTTTGCTCACTTCCACCATGGTTGGGATGTGGAGGGTAGAGCTCTGGCTGAGAGGGTTCTGGAACTTGCATTTCCTGCTCTCTACACAAGTAAACTAACCCTTCAGTTATTGAGCTAAAAGGTGCCACACTCCTTCCACCCCTTGATCAGGAATGTGCATATCTGGGTGATCCTATATTGCCACAGGTAGCGATGAAATCCAAACTGTGCCTTAAATGCCAAAAATTGCAGGTACACAGCTATGTATGTGCCCCTTAGACACATGAAGGTGAAATAAGATTTAGCCCATGCAGTTTGTCAAACAACACAAATTCTCTCTCCTAGTCTAGATATTGGAGTTTATGCTTTTGGTACAGAGATTTGGCTTCGCTCAAGTCCTGTTTTTTTCTCTGAGGATAGATTATGTCCACAAAATATCCTAAACCCCAAAATATTTACTGACTATCATTATTGTGCAAGTGTTTCAGGATTGCTAGCAGTGTCAAGGGGAGCTTAAAACCTGGAGGCAGTTCTAATGTGACGCCCATTAAAAGTAATGATGCAGCTACATATCTTGTACACCATGGAAACAACATAATAAACTATTAGCCCCTTTTCAAAAAGGCAGTGGGTTTGATTCACCTCTGAGGTACTTCAGCTTTAGCTGCATTTAACTCCACTGACCTAAATTGGGACAAATACCTGGAACAATATTGTGGTACATCTGGCTCACTATCCTTGAATACAGGCCCTTACATTTTCTGAAATAATTCATATGTCAGCACAGTATACATGCCTTGCTGTTTTAAAAATAGAAAAGAGCCCAAATACAATTAGGGAAACAATTATCATTCTGAAGAATGATTCACATAATTGGTTGCCTAATGCTCTCATGCTCTCCTATGAGATATATATAAATTGAGGATTATGCTGAGAAAAAGTATACTAGCCTGGAACAGCAGTGAAACCAAATTCTTCTCCCCATGTTTTTATTATAGGCAATTTCCTAATCTTCTTTATGAGTTAATACAGTGATGGACTCGGGTCTTATTTATTATAAATGAGGTAAATAGAAAGCCTGAAAAAAGAAAGAAATATGGCCAGTAGAAAGAAACTGCAAATTGAGCCTTCAATTAATGCATCTATTGCCCAAGCTTCATCTGCTTTTCCCACGTTTTCCTCTTCTGTAACTGCTGCTAGAGGTGACAGGAAATTAATTAGACACAGTGCTCTCATCAGCTAAGAGAAAGAATCATTAATTTTTGTACTTAAGAAACTGAAGCCCTGACTCTCATTTCTAAGCAGTACAATTTAGTATGTGATGATGGACAGTGCCAGCTATAGCCATTTCCTTCATCTAGGGCCATCGTCACAATCCATCACTGAGAACGTTAAGGCAAAATAGAGCTCTGTGATGTAAATATGACTGATGAAAAACAGCACCACCTCACTGTGCCTTCGAATTGTGCATCAGGCCTCTAAGCTCTTTTATTGAGCAACATGCCAAAAGATTTCTCTTGCTGTTAGATTTTGTATTAAAACATTTGAGTTAGAGAGAAAGGCTGTAAACATTCCACCCTGAATCTTTTATTATTATCCTTTTTTCAACTTGACAGAAAAAAAAAATCAGCATTCAATGTTATTGTAATGCATTAGTAAATTCCTACCCCACAGTGTTTTACACCAATCTTGGATGATTATAAAATGTTGTCTGTGCCAGGCTTTGTCTATAAAGGCTCATATTTTGCCAGGGAGGTTTGAAGTAGCAAAGAAAGGAAGTAGCTTTGAGAAGATTAATTGAACTAATTTTGAAAATTAATGTTGGGGTTTTCTAAATCTCTGATTGATTTTTGTGGGCGTGTCTATGCATGTGATTAACGTGTAGCAATAAACTCCAGTACATACCATGCTGGAGTTTATTAGTCCCGGGGCACCACGTTTACATGTGAGCTGGGGACTGCAGCATGTTGAGCTGGAGCGGAGCAGCCCTGGCTGGCAGGAGGCCTGGCTCAATGAGCTGCAGAGGGAATGACTGGGGCATGAGAATGCTTCAGTGCAGGGCCAGTTGGGTCACTGTCTACACATGCATTGCTGTACATAAAAAAACGCTGCAGCAGGGTACTGCTGCAGAGTTATAATTAGTTTCCCGCAGCCTAATAGGGCTGCATGTGTGGATGCGAGACATCCAATAATTAGTCTACTCCAGAGTAAATATCTCATGTAGATGTGTTCAGTGAGAGCAGAATTAGGCCAATTCTGAATGCTTTTGAAAATCCAAGCCTAAAGATTACATTTAAGCATTTCCTAAATTATGAGTAGTAGATTTAGGGTATTCATTCAAGCCATGTACACTAAAATGAAGTCATTAAGATCTTGTGAGACTGAATTTTGAGAGACACCCCAAGCCAAATTCTTTCAGAGTGCTTTAACTAAAGAAACTTCTAGAAAATGTCTGCTCAGCAGTTACACAACAACTGGGTCCGCTGAAGGGCACTGTGGTGTGGAACCTAATTATCCTACTCTGCAGATATATCTAATGGTCCCTGGCATGTTTATGTCCATTCTCCCATTCTCTCTATATTATCTCTTTAGACAGAGATAAATCCCATGGTGTATTTGCGAAATACTGAAACAAACACAAATATATATATATTTTTAAAGGCCCTTATTTATGATGACGGAATTTTGACTTCAAAATATTCGAGTTAAAATTTCAAAATGAAATCTTGATATTTTGTGCTTCAAGTTATAGGTTACCACTTTGTGAGTCAAAAAAGTATTAGTGAACAGCGATTGTTACAGAAGAAAATTAAAATCTCCTGCAATTGGATTTCTGCAAATCTCTTTATTATTAGAAAATAGAATGAGACCTCATGAGAAACAGATTATCCTCTGACTGCCTGCTTCAGTATTTTGTTTTAGATACCACTGGAGACAGAATATTAGACTAAGTGGACCATTAGTTTAATCAAATATGGCAATTCTGTGTTTCCTAATTATGGGTCCATAATGATGAATTGAAGCAAGCAAACCTATGTAACAACTATGCTTCAAGGTTAGAAAATCAATTCCTGGTCAAAAGTGAACATAGCACACACTGATTTCTTAAGTCCTGAGATGTGTAGGAAAACCATTTTACAGACCTGTACTTTAGTCCTTGGGGCCTAGAGTGCGACTGAAATTTTGGGGTGAAGGGATATTTTGTTCTAATACAAAAACAACACAAACATTTTCATAGATCCATAGATATTAGGGTCAGAAGGGACCTCAGCAGATCACCAAGTCCAACCCCTTGCCCCACGCAGGAAAGAGCGCTGGGGTCACATGACCCCAACCAGGTGCTTGTCCAGTCTCCTCTTAAAGACTCCCAAGGTAGGGGAGAGCACCACCTCCCTTGGAAGCCCATTCCAGATTCTGGCAACCCTCACCATAAATAAGTTGTTCCTGATGTCTAACCTGAATCTGCTCTCTGTCAGTTTGTGGCCATTATTTCTAGTTACTCCAAGGGGTGTCCTGGTAAACAGAGCATCTCCTATCCCTTGCTGTCCCCCCAGTGAATTTGTAGATGGCCACAAGATCACCTCTTAGCATTCTCTTGTGGAGGCTGAAGAGATCCAGGTCCCTCCCTCAATCTCTCCTCATAGAACCTTACCTGCAGGTCCCTAACCATATGAGTGGCCCTCCTCTGGACCCTCTTCAAGGTTATCCAAATCCCTCTTGAAGACATTGAACAGCACTGCACTGGTCCAAGGACTGAATCTTGGGGAACTCCACTGCCCACATCTTTGCAGGTCGATGGCAACCCATCCAGCATCACTCTCTGGGTGCATCCCATTAGCCAATTTGCCACCCACCTGGTCATGTAATCATCTACATCACAGCCGCTCAGTTTATGTATGAGTATAGGATGAGATACTATATTGAAGGCTTTCTTAAAATCCACGTAGATGTCAATTAAATCAGTTAAGATTACAGTTAGATAACAGTTAAGAGCCAAAGTAGGGGAAAACACCTTCAAGGGAAACCTTGGAGCCATTATTTTCACTTTTTTTGTCTTCCCTGGGTAATCCTGGTCATTCTTACATTCTATTATTTGAATGTGGTTGGTGAAATAATCAGCCCCTTAGGACTTACTGAAGTCTATTTGCAAAACCTCTGCTAGCATTTCACTGCATCCTTTAGTGGTTGAAAATTTCTCTGCATAGCAACGGCTGTAAAGAAGTAATACATAACAATTCAAATCTTTTAACATTCTATTATTTTCTTTTTGAGAAAAATATAATTTTTTAGTATATTCATTAATTTCATACCCAAAGTTCAACTTACACTTTGACTCTGGAGGGAGGGGGAGAGGAGAGGGCATATGCAAAAAAAATTGGGCTGCCCATCCTGATGCCCTGATAAAATCAGACACCCTCCAGTTTATGATTTTCAAACCTTACAGGGGGCTGTCATCTCTTATGCCCCCCAGGAGCTCCCCCATAATATGAACCCTGCTCACATCACTGTAAAATGTCTTATGCTTTCTCAATATTTGAACACTCCCTAATTTGCAGTACACTGATTTTCCATTCCATTATAACAAAGCACTTGTTTCTCAAAAGTCAGTAATGTTATATATCTTCTTGTGATCAAGTTGGTATTTATTATTTTTCTTTTTTTTCAGGAAGATAAAACCATGTCACAAAGCATTTAAAGGTCAAAGATGGAACCCTTAAATCTAATATTAAGTTAATAGCCACCAAGTCTTAAGATAGTTTGGTGAATGTGATCTGAAGGATTTGTTGTATCAGTATGTAGAGCTTTACAAGGACATATAAGCATCAGATAACAGCATTATCTGTTTCTATTTGTACATGTAAGCATTATACATCATCCAGGTAAGAAACAAGGGATCTTCATGGGGTATGAAGTGATCACATACCAAGGAGAAGTGACCAAAAGATGAAAGCTATTAGTACGTATATGATAATGAATGGGTGGGAGCTGGGTAAAGCAACGTTGCATAAAACCTAGGGCTCATAACTCATGTATTACTCATAATGTAGTAAAACAAGCTGGGTTGTGTGTTATGAGGTGTGCTGCCCTTCTGCTCTACGTGCCATCATGCCAACAGTGGTAGTGTTCAACAAGATAGTCATCCTCACCAATCTTATTTTGATGCCCATACCAATACTCACACATGGATCCCACAAAATTTGCTTTTAAAAGTAATAAAACTATTCAAAATTGTATTAAATATTTATCATTTCAAAATACAAAAGTATTCCATGAGCTAACACAAGTCAAACAATGCAAATAATTTATTACAAATAAATTAAAAACACACTGATAAAATTATAGAATATGTATTTCCTTTGCTAGAATTTCTTTTCAAGGTCATTGTTTCCCTTGTTGGACAAGTCTCCTCTCTCCTTGGGATTCTTACCAGTGAATCCCAACTCTCTCCTTTCACCCATATAAGATGGCTGTTGACTTTTATATCTAAAAATCCCTATAAATTATGAGTTCCTTCCATCTGAGCTGTATTGCTTACATGAGCAACTGGTGCCACCTTAGTCAAACCAATCCTGCTGACTGGGGCGGGGGAATCCCCCCATGGCTGATCTCGCTGCCCAAGGTGTGTTCCCCACAGCTGATCTCACTGCCCAGGGGGGTTCCCTCATGGCCGATCTCACTGCCCAGGGGGATTCCTGCAACAGATTGCTGCAGCCACTTCCGAGAGTGGCTGCAGCTGGTGCTTGTAGGGGGGCACCAGCACTCCCACTTGCCCCCCCTGCTTCTCACCTAAGCGGTGTGTGCAGCTGGTGAGGGGGTGCACTAGCACTCTCAGGGGGTGCACATGCACCCTTGTGCACCCTCTACGCGTTGCCACTAATTGCTTAGGAAATCAGAGGTGACACAGGCATAGCTAGAAGTGACATGCTGCTGATGGGCATGTCAAGGACAACACTGTGAGAAAGACCCATAGGGCAGTTTGCATTCTTTCTGAATAAAATGGAAATTAATAGTAGAGGTAGACGGCAAGAAAAGGGCAAATTTATCTTTGGTGATATGCTAAAAGAGGCTTTCTATGGTGATAAAGGATCATACATAATAATGAAATACTAGAATGAACAGTGTCTGAAAATGGTTTTTAGAGAAAAAGTATAATCAGTAAATATTAGATTGTCATCAAGAATCCAGGCTTTCTGTTTCCTGCAGAAAAACATGGATTTTCCCCTTTAAAGGAGAAAAACTCAGATGTTTCCCTTTGAAACAGAAAAACATGGGTTTCCCCTTTTGCAAACAGCTCTCTGCCTCACACACATAGAGATCCCAAAATACACGCCCAAGGAGTTTGCTCCCTCACCAAACACACACACACAGCTCATATATGATATCCTGTAAGTCTTACATACCAACCTCACTTTCCTAGCATCCTAGCCCACAACTGCTATGTTGACTGGCAGCGTGTGTGGTTGCAGGGTGCACTCAGTTCATCCCCAAACCTCAATAGCATGAAAATAAGACGATAAGGGGAAGAGCTTGTATGTTCCCTTGCACATTCATATTGCCTGTAACACTGGGGATGAGGCACTCCAGTACTCCATGAGGCTTTTTTTTCCAAGGTCCCCAAAAAGTGCCAAGAAAGGTACATAACCCTCAGCTTTATGGCATTTTTTGCTCGCTAATGCAAAACCTTAACAATCACCTCAGGCATTTATACCAAAGGATCAGCCGCAGCTAAACCCACGTCTTGGTAAGTCAAGGGAGCAGAGGGAGCTTTAATTTTTCACAGTAAAAAAAACCACAATCAATCAAATACCAAAATATAGTTACTTAGAATTTATTTTATTCTAATAATTGAGGCACTAATAGGCTTGCAAATTGCTTTAAGATAGAAAAGATATCAATAAAACATTGTGTTCAATTGATACCTATACATACAGTGGCATTTCATTTTTATCAAGGAAAAATGCAGTTTGTTTTTTTTAAATCAGAGGATTTGTATTCAAGGTTAACCTTGTATTAAGACCAAAGAGAAAACACTACAGAAGTAATAATACAAGGTTAGCCTTTGGCCTGTTTGTCCCCTGTTTTCTCCCCACTCCCTCCCCTGTTTTACCTTTTGTTTTCCTACTTCTATCCTTTTATATTTTCACTGACATCCTGGTACACTTTTAGCTTCTCCCATTCCTGCTTTCCTGATCTCCAACTATTCCCTTTTTTTCACAGACTGCCTCTTTTTCACCTTGTATTTTATCTCTGTTGTCTTCCTCTGACTTGTGTTCTCCCTGCTCTCTTCCCCCTCCCTGCTTTTCCTTCTGTCTTGCTTCTCTCTACCTATTTACTTTTTAACTGACATCCCTCCACACTTTTAGCTTCTCTTATTCCTTGGTGTCTCAAACTAGCAGAGACTCCCTGTGCCTGACAAAAGGGTGACCGTACCCGAAAGCTTGCTCAGAATTTTCTTCCATCTGCTCAGTTGGTCTAATCAAAGATATTGCACATACTCAAGGAACCTTGCCTGCCTGTGTCCTTAGACCAACATGCCTACAACTGAAAACCCAGAAAAAATTAACAAACAGTTGACAATTTTTTCCTGCTTTCAATTAAAAAGTTAAATTGCAATGACAAATCATCAGAATTTTGAAGTTTGACATTGCATCGTTAG
The DNA here is from genome assembly GCF_001723915.1 of Gavialis gangeticus. Classification (NCBI taxonomy): domain Eukaryota; kingdom Metazoa; phylum Chordata; order Crocodylia; family Gavialidae; genus Gavialis; species Gavialis gangeticus. The sequence continues at coordinate 75,030,787 of NW_017728994.1, read as the reverse complement.
CTCAACTGCATTGTACTCCAATTTCTTCTCAGATGCACATGGTTTACAGTCTCTTTATTTCATTATAGTTATTTCTTATTTACCCTGATGGAGATGATGAAATTAGGCCTTTAGAATATCAGTATCAACATGCTATTTGCTTCCTATACTTGTGCAAAGGATGAAAGATGCTCCTGTAAAAGTAGATATCTTTGTATAGTTCACCCCTCTAGCAGGAGACGTAACCTGAACTATAGTATTATAAATATAGATGGTGCTCTGTAGTATGAAAAATGTCTTTGCTAAAAGTTGCTAAATTGAACTGAGAAACCTAAATTCAGGTCCCCCACTTCCTGTGCAACTTCCCTTACCAGTAGACTAAAATATATTCAAGAAGTAATGACACTCCAGAGAGGTGAAAGAAAAGAATGGGCCTGCTTAGTTTGGAAGAGATGCTCTAGGTATCTATCAAGAGAAGATTCATTTTTTCATTTGGTTTCCAAATGGGAGTAGGTGCCTCCCTGTAGCTCTGAAGAGTGGGTTTTAAGACACATCCCTATGCTCCCACTATTAGATAACTCAAGACATTTTCCAGTCCAGTTTGGTAGCTGTTCTGGGTTTCAGTCTGAGGCTTCTAACTCTCCACATATATTCTACAAGGAACCTAGGCACATAACAGAGGGTTCTTCATTCCCTTCTATGATCATGCAACCTAAAAGTTAGGTGTTTAAAGGTCAAGCAATTTCAGGCACCTAAGCTGTTCATTGTATCTAGCCCTGAAGACCCAATGCAAAAGATTAGGGGGAATTAGAAGACATAGTTGAAGGGGAAGAGGGTATAATTTAAATGAATATTTGAAGAAAAGGGAGCTGCATGACGTGGAAGTATTTTCAACTGCCCCACTGCTTATATACTTATCACACATGCACAACCACGAGGACTTTGTCAGAAAAAAATACATCTGTGTATATATAAAGTGGGTCTTGGAAAAAAAGTTATATGGACAAGAAACATGCATACTATGGATATAATCCATGTGTATCCTTAGGAAACAGTTCATGAGAGAGAAGCCTGAGAGCTGATGGCAAATATGATTTAAAAAAGGCAGTGAAACAAAGCAGTACTACACTAGACACATTTGTTTTGAGACTGTGGACCTTAACCAGGTCAAATGGAGAAGCCTATACAGAAAAGGTACTAGCAAATTATATGTAAAATTACTGACAGGTCTAAAATAATTCCAATGGAGAGGGCTGGTACTTGAAATTTGCCAGGATAGTTAAATTGACTGAAATGCCGACCTTCCAACTAAAATGCTGACAGATCAAGGCCACCAGGAGACAATCTTTTTTCTTTTTTGAATCCAACAGCTGAAGAGATTTTTTGACACACAAAGCTAAGCTTTTCAAGCATGCTATGAAAACTTAAGTGGTGCCATTGTGTTTTTATATAAAATCCTCAGCTGCTGAGTAATAGTTTTTCAGATATTGGAAAATCTGACCATAAGCAGCCCTGAAATGGATGGCCTTCATCTGCTTTTTCCCAGATTGGTCTATAATCGTATGCTCCACAGGACACCCAGAGATAAGAAAGTACTGATAGTAAAAACATATAGGCCGTGTCCAGGCATGTGTAGACATTTGGTTGGTCTCCAGGACAAGTAGTGGTAGTGCACCTTGTGCTTCTCTGTTTTATATATCCGCAGGTTTTTTTTAGTCCTGCATATCCAGGGGTCCAAAAAAACCTCCACACTGCTCCCTTGCAGCATAGAAAGCAATGGAACATGTGGGTTGTGGCTCCGCAAATGTGTCTGCAGTGCTACATGCCACATGGCTGTGTTCGTCCGGACGCAGCTATAATGTCTAAGTTTGAAGAAGAAATTTGGTATTCAGCTAGAACCAACCGATAACAGTAAAAGCAAACTATGTATGCCCTCTATGGCAACCAAACAAAGCTCCATATATAGAATCAGTAAACACTCATTAGCTGGGAAAGGAGTAGAGTGATTGGGGTATGTGATTTTTTTGTTGCAAAAGCCCCATGGCCATGGCAGCCATAAGTGATTTCAGACAAAGTTAACCACAAAATCAAATACGTTTGTGTGAATTAGTGCATGGAGACCTTTTAAAACATTATCACATTGAGGTGTGCATTGCAGTAGCTCTTTTTAACCCTGGACAATGTAGCGTAAGGGACAGAGATAGTGGATCAAGTAACTGATCCAAGTAACTGATCAAGTAATTGATAGTGGATCAAGTAGCTAATATATTTGATAAAATATGAGGTATGTAATAAAGGCAAGCTTATTTTTAACTATTTGAGTAAAATGTACCTTTGTACTTAAGAAGTCACAAACTGCTATGCAGTTGTTTTGCATTACTAATCCAGAAGAGCTTTTAGTTTAATTTACCAGTACTTTCCTACCCATCCATAAGAGGGAGCTTTACCATGTTAAAGTACAATCAGTTGTGCCTGCTTTTAACAATTGCACTTGGTAATTAAGAATTATTGTGGCTTCTAGTCTTATGACACAATGTAGTATATGTGTGCATGCATAGGGGCTGGGAGAGGAGGGGAAGGGGTGGCAGAGGAAGGGCTCTAACTATTTTCATCATATTATATAGCTATGACTTTGGAAAAAAGTATTTCTCCACAATGGACAGTTGGGAAACTCCAAGAACAAAAAAGAGCTGAACTGAAGGATTGAGAACTCTTATAGATTGATATGTTATCTCACAGTAAGCAGATCAAATTCTCCAGAAAATCAAAACATTGTTTAACTATAAATCTGGCATAATGACAGTAGACCAGTTTCCTAAAGGTACAAAACAAAGTGCATAATAAATTGTCTCCTTCTCCCAAGACAAAATCTGCAGCAAGAAACTAAAGCACATGTAGGACTCTGCATATTCTAGCAATCCCTGCTTTTGTTATTCAGCCAGATAGAAAAAGCTTTAGTTCTGCTTTAAACAGAGATAAAATTAAAATATCCAAAACTAGTGAAGCCATTTTCCTGTCTCAACTCTATAATAATAATAATCATAGTATTATAGTAACTAGGGTCAGAAGGGACCTAAACAGATCATCAAGTCCTACCCCCTGCCTTGGGCAGAAATGGGTGCTGGGGTCATATGACCCCAGTCAGGTGTCTATCCAGCCTCCTCTTACAGACCCCCAAGGTAGGAGTGAGCACCACTTTCCTTGGAAGTTGGTTCCAGGTTCAAGACGCCCTAACTGTACAGTAATGCCTCCTGAAGTCGAGCCTGAACCTGCTCTCTATCAACTTGTGGCCATTATTCCTAGTTACCCTGGGTGGTACCCCAGGGGAACAGGGCATCTCCTATTCCCCGCTGATCCCCCCTGGTGAATTTGTAGTTGGCCACCAGATCCTCCTTCAGACTTCTCTTGTGGAGGCTGAATAGGTTCAGGCCCTGTAGTCTCTCCTCATATGGCTTGCCCTGCTGCCCCCCAATCATGCCAGTGGCCCTCCTCTGGACCCTCTCAATGCTAGCCACATGTCTCTTGAAGTGTGGTGCTCAAAACTGGATGCAGTATTCCAACTGCGGCCTAACCAATGCTGCATAGAGGGGGAATATCACCTCCCTGGACCTGCTTGTGATGCATCTGTGGATGCATGACAAGGTGCAGTTACCCTTACTGACAGATTCCTTGGATTGGCGGCTCATGTTCAACCTGGAGTCAACAATGATTCTAAGATCCCTTTCCACCTCTGTACTGATGAGAAGGGTGTTCCCCAGCCTATAGGTATGCCGCTGCTTCCTTCTCCTTAAATGCAGTACCTTGCACTTGTCCACACTGAATTCCATCCTATTTGCATCTGCCCATCTCTGTAACCTGTCCAAATCTGGTTGGATTCTGTCCCTCCCTTCTGGTGTGCCCACCTCGCCCCACATCTTGGTGTCATCAGCAAACTTGGACAACATGCTTTCCATCCCATTGTCCAAGTCGTTGATAAAGATGTTGAACAGTATGGGCCTGAGGACTGAGCCCTGGGGAACCCCGCTGCCCACATCCTTCCAGGTCAAAAACAACCCGTACACCACCACTCTCTGTGTGCGACCGTCCAGCCAATTAGCTACCCATCTGACTGGGTAGGCATCAATGCCGCAGTCACCTAGTTTTTTTTATGAGAATGGGGTGAAAGACAGTGTCAAAGGCCTTCTTAAAGTCCAGGAAGATAGCATCCACCTCCACATCCACCTCCATTTCAAGAACTTTGTGACCTGATTGTAAAAGGAAATGAGGTTAGTCTGACAGGATCTTCCCTTAATGAACCCATGTCAGTTCCCCCTGAGCATGATCTCCCCTGCTGGTCCCTCACAGATGTGCTCCTTGATAATTTTCTCAAAGATCTTCCCCAGGACAGAGGTAAGACTGATGGGCCTACAGTTACCTGGGTCCTCCTTTCTCCCTTTCTTGTAAATGGGGACCACATTGGCCTTTTTCCAGTCATCCGGCACCTGACCAGAGCTCCATGAGTGCTTGTATAGCCATGCATGGGCCCTACAATGACCCCCAGCAATTTCCTCAGCACCTTGGATGAAGAGCATCCAGGCCTGCTGATTTGAACATATCCAGCCCCTCCAGAAGTTCCCTAACTATGTCATCCGTAACCCTGAGCCTGGCGGTGCCTCCCCTGAGTCCTTACATATTCCCGGTGAGGGGAGATGTCCCAGTCCCTGCTCAGAAAAATGGAAGCAAAGAATTTGTTAAAAGGTCCATTTTTTCATTTGCAGCAATCACCTCATTGCCACACGCATCCTTCAGGGGCCCTACATTACCTGGTGCCTTCTTCTTGCTCACTATGTATTTGGAAAAGGACTTTTTGTTATCCTTAATCCTGGTTGTCAACCCCAGTTCCATCTCAGCCTTGGCCTTCCTAACAGCCACCCTACAGCCTCAAGCAACGGAGGTGTGATCCTCTTTGGAAATAGCCCCTTGCTTCCATCAGATGTATGCTTCCTTTTTAGCCCTCAGGCATTCCTGAATGCCCTTGCTGATCGATGGGGGCTTTTTAGCACTCTTACCCCCCCTTGGTATGCACTGGGACTGACTCCCTTTGGGCTTGAAGGATCATCTCCTTGAGGAATTATCACCTGTATTGGACTCCCATCTCCCTGAAACTTTGGGATCCCAATGTCTCTCGTACTAGTCTTCTGAACTCATTGAAGTCAGCCCTCCTGAAGTCAAGGACTTCCACCTTACTGCTAGCCCTTAACACCCTGTGCTGGATAGTGAATTCCAGCAGGTGATGATCACTATTGCCCAGGTGGCCAAGAACCCACAATTCCCTTAGCAGGTCATTGCCAGCAGGGCATTTCCCCTGGTGGGACGGTGTACCTCCTGAGTTAGGTGGAGGTCCTGTATCTTGGCTAGGAATCTATGTGAGCAGTCAGACCTAGCTGACTGGTCTTCCCAGCAGATGTCTGGGTAGTTCAGGTCACCCATAACTACCACATCTCTTGACTTGACAGCCTCTGTGAGTTGTCCTAAGAATTCCCGGTCCAGCTCTTCCCCCTGGTTGGGCGGTATGTAACAGACACCCACCCATTAAGTCCTTTTCCCCATGACCCCCTTGTATTCTTACCCAGAGCACCTCAGTCAGCTCCTCGTCTGACCCCACCTTGCTCACTGAAGATGTGTATCGCTCCTTGATGTACAGCGGCCCCTGCACAGTAAGCCTTTCCAGAAGCATATCTACATATCTACATATGCTGGAATGTGTGATATAGATGTTTTTCATATTCTTCTCATTACCAAATCTGCTCCCAGCAGCTGCTCCTGCCCCTGAAGCAGCCAGAGAGAGCTCAAGGCTCCCCTAGGGTGCTAGCCCAGGGGCTGGCGGGGGAATGGGTGCTAGTCCCAATGCTCAGGGGGCCAGGTGAGCTCTGTAAGCTGCAGTGGAAGCTATCTCCTGGCCCCATGCACACCAGGAGGGATCCTGATGTGCACAGGGACGGGAGACAGCTGCCTGTGCAGCTGGCACAGTTCTCCAAGCCCCATGTCCATTGGGACACACAGCTGCCAGTGAGTCTAGTGCCCAGCAGGGCTTCCCCACCTAGCAGGGGGCTCACTAAGAGCTGTCCACTTTTGGGGGAGCTGTCCTGCTTCTGGGATGAGCTGTTCGACTTCTAGGGGAGCTGGCTGGAATCTGTCCCATTTCTGGGATTCCCTGCCCAGCCAGTGGCTCATGGGCAACTGCCCCACAAGTGGGACACCTCCTGGCCAACCCCCCTGCTAGGTGGTGAATCCCTGCCCATCTGGAGGCTCTCTGGCAGCTGCCTCATGAGCGGACAGCTGCTGGTGAGCCCCTGGCTCAGCAGGGAAGCAGATGGCTCCTCAGTCCCAGTACTGCCCAGCTTCTGGCTCCTGGGGGGAACCAGAAGCCAAGCAACACCAGGATTGGAGACAAAGAACTCCCCTGTCCCCTGTGGCCCCTCCTGGTGTGGCTAGTTAGGAGCAAATTTGCTCCCAATCAGAGTCTACATGAGTGGTACTGTGTAGTAGCTAATGCACAGTTAATCTATTACCTGCATTTATAGGTAGTAGAGAACCATGCATTAGCCTAATTTACTGCACAGTAGCTGCTGCGCGGTTACATGGTGGTGCCTTACTGCACAGTAGATTACTGCACAGTAAAGCATTTCATGTAGATGCAACTATGAAGTCACAAAAAGCTACTGCTGGTGTACCATGGAAGTAAGAAATCTGGTCCTTAGAATGTGATCATGTGCCTTCGATATTTGCACTTTATGCAATATACCAGTTCATTGGTCTCTCTCAAAGCAAGGTCCCCTCTCAAAACAGAGATGGTATTTATTTAAGGCAGATATTTAAGAATAGTGATGGTGAGTACATTTTTTAATGTTTAAGTGTGGGTGTTCACAAAGGAAACCTAAAAGTCATGTTAAAGCAATGGATGGAATCAAAGGTAGCCAGCAAGACTAAAATGTCAAATACTACATACAATGAGCAGCTTTCAAAACAAATAGACTAAATATTTACAGAAATGTTTTGACAAGGACATCAAATGTATTAAAGAACTTTAAAAAGCTGTTCATTAAAAAAAATAACCAAAAGAATCACTGAAATCAAGAATTGGTGGTGAACTATTCACCTAACTGCAACATATAGCCTTAACTTAATAGATTCTATCACTTCTATTCATGTGAAACATAATGCTTAATTCTGTGGGATGCCGTTGATATCAGTGCTATTTTTTCATATTCTAATTACTTCAAATGTGAATTTCATAATAGTTATCTTGTAGCAAGCAAAGATCTACAGTAAAACTAGATATTTCTACTATCAAATGATCTGTTTCAGACTTATCAGTAGCTACTGTTCACATCAACTGTACTTTATTAATTAAAAAATACCCACACCATTTAAAGGGGAAGATTAGGAACTCATCAAAATTATAGACAATGGCATTGCTACATACTTACATCAACATATCTAAGGGTGTATCTATATAACTGAACGCAGTGCCATGCAGAAATTCACAAGCTAGCTCAGAAGTCAGCTCAGACATGGGAAGCAGTATAACAGTAATAGCGTGATTAGCGTGATTAACTAGCACAGGGCTAGTTAGTGACTCAGGTGGAACAGTACAGCTATACTACTTACAGTACATAAGCTAGTTCAGGAATTTCTGCATAGCACTGTATTGTTCCATCACATCCTGAGGAAAAAGAGGTCTGGAATGTGTGATATAGATGTTTTTCATATTCTTCTCATTACCTGGGCTGCAAAAATAATTTTGTTTGATCTTGATCTTACAAGTATTTTCACCACTGCAAAAAATTTTTTTTTAAAACCACCATGCCCCCTGCAGTGGACAGTGAAACAAATCTACTGTGTGGGAAAAATCCTCAAGTAACATAAAATATCAAAGCTCAACTGAAGGCAAGAATCTTTTCCTAAATTTTCTATGTAGTCAAAAGAAAAATGAGAGAAGTCTGTTCTCAGTGGGAAAATTGTGGTATGGACCAACTCATCTGCTCTTGTTCTTGCTGCCACCATTATCAAGATGTCTGCTGTCTTTGGTCAGGATTTCCTTTGGTGTGAATGATACACACTTACAGTTAACACTGTTGTCACCATGACAGGCTTGTATTCACTCTATTCCATTTCTCCCTGGCATCTTCCACATTTTATTTCAGTTCTCTCACTGAATATGAAATCAATGGTGCTATTATAGATAAAGCTGTCAGAAAAGGAGGTGTGCCACACAACCCAGAAAAAGGGTCATGGTTGGTCATGTGGTACATCTTTTGCTGCTACCAATTCACAATGGGTTTCATTTATCTGGGGGTGTTATTACTAAGTAGAATATTCCTACATATCAAAGTTAAACAGATCCATTTAACTGTCACTCATTTTTTCATCATTTTGTTTTCTATATTGTGCCAATTAAAAGAGATGTTTGTTTTTAAACAAGAGCTTCCTCCCACACACGTCATTTTCTCCTTCTGCTTGACTGACAGCTCTTGTCTGAATCTGTGAAAATGCAATCATTCTCATCATTTCATAAGCCCAGGTGCTGTGATTGCTTGCAACTGCCACTGATCTGTGTGTGGAGGGACCACTCCAGGCATGTTTTCCTTCTGTCTGTAAGGAAGGTCATATGGCATCATCTACTTTTGTTCTGAATCCTGCAGAAGTTGCTCCAAAGAGACAGTATCCAAGGCCACATCTGGATCCAGCAGGGCCATGCACTTGGAGAAGCACAAATAGTAGCAGCACAAATTTGTGCCACTACTTTGTGCCACAGCATACACCCCTGCATGTGCTCTTTGTTGCAGGACACATTGTCCTGCTGTGGGCAAACTGCCTATGCCCAGCTTCTCCCGGCTCCTGGCCAGCTACAGTGTGCAGGGGGAGGGGGGTTAGTTGGAGCACAGGGTGCCTCAGTGCAGGGTTAGCCACAGGAAACCTTCACATTGAGGTACCCTGTGCCCCAGCCAGACAGGGAGCCACACATGGAGATGGGAGAGCAGCCAGCCCAGGACCACCCGCTCCCCTATCTCAAGGCATTCTACCTGGGGGCTCCACAGAGAGCAGAGATGAGGGACTAGGCAGTCCAGTACTAGCTACTTCCCCACCTCCATGTGCCTCCGCACAGGAGCTCCACAACAGAGCCTCTATGCTGAGGCACATGGAGACAGGGGAACAGCTAGCCCAGGGTTGCCTACTTCCCCGTCATCAGCCACACTGCACCCCAGCCAACCACGGAGCCAACATGGTTAGGGTCCTCCATCTCCTCATTTGACCTGGCCGATACTCTTTTCATGTGCTTTACACCCCTCTTTCCTCGGTGTTTTCTGGTTTTTGTTTGGTTTTTGTTTGGGTTTTTTGGGGGCGGGGGGAGGTTGCAAAATTCTGGTAGCAAAT
>NW_017728994.1:74970170-74983370 GCF_001723915.1 Gavialis gangeticus | reverse complement strand
AAGCGCAGGCTCAGGGGTGATCTGATGGCCACCTATAAGATAACCGGGGGTGACCACCAGGATCTGGGGGAACGTTTTTTTCACCAGAGTGCCCCAAGGGATGACGAGGTCAACGGTCATAAACTACTGCGAGACCGTTTCAGGCTGGACATAAGGAAGAATTTCTTTACTGTCCAAGCCCCCAAGGTCTGGAACAGCCTGCCATTGGACATGGTTCAAGCACGTACATTGAACACCTTCAAGAGCAAATTGGATGCTTATCTTACTGGGATCCTGTGACCCCAGCTGACTTCCTGCCCTTTGGGCAGGGGACAGGACTTGATGATCTTCCAAGGTCCCTTCCAGCCCTAATGTCTATGAAATCTATGAAATCTATGAAATATCATTCCTTTGCTGCTTTCAAAATTTTTAGACAATAATAAAAACAATAACAACACTAATAACAATAAAAATATAAAAACTGCATGTAACACTAAGGTAATTCCTGCACTTCCCCCTGCACACTGACTGCAATTTGCCTACAATAAAGGTATGCTATTCTCATGACAATCCCAATCTTAGCAAGAATATACACCAAATGCTTCCTTTAAGTGAAATCCTGGCCATATTGCAGAAAGCCCAATGGCTTCAATGGGGCCAACATCTATCCACTATGTATATTTAATTTTCTTTCTTTCTTTCTTTCAAATTTGCAGCATTATAAATGTTCTTTACTGCTACTACTACCAGTTTGTAGCCACTGCTTAAGATTCATACAGCTCACAGTCATGAATGACATTTACGCTAAAAAAGAAACTTTTTTCCTTTGAAAAAGATTATTTCATTTGACAGTGAAATCTCTGCAAGTGATTACAGTATCAAAGAGAATCTGGGGGTTTTTATAGATCATCTAAGAAAAAGGTAAGTTTCCTCTTTAAAGAAAGTTCTGTCATGTCTTTACTCAAGCGTATGGAAAGAGACATCATCATTCCCTCCTACTTTCCCTTTGCATTGACAGGACACACATATCCAAGTAACATCTCAAGTGATTTCAGTCTGGTTACAGAGAGTGTAGAGCCTATGTTAGTAGAAGGTGAACATTTTCTGATGCTGACCATTTTTAAGACAATTTACAAGTTAATAGGTAAGCCCTAGTGAAATGCACATGGTTGCCATATGAAAGGCATGCTTCTGTCAGGGCTGCCAAAGCAAAACATGATTTGGAGAGTTTGCAGAGAAATGTCAGAGCATAAAGTCACCTGATGGCTCTTAAACTTGAGAATAGTTTTCACTGGACAGACATTAAATGACAAAGATAGCTGTTGATGAAGAAATCCATTACCAAAGTGATAAGAGGTGAACTTGAAATGTACAATATAAAATCATCCATTGTTTTGGAAGTTTGGTTTGTTTGTTTGCTTTTTCTTAAAGGGAAGGAATGAATTATTTGTTTGAACCAGACAATACTACTATAATTTCTTTAGTTATATGTAATAGCATCATGAATATTCCTCTTCAAAGATTAAATAAAGCATTTTTTTCAGAATCTAACACACACTCTGAACTTCATTATTTAAATCTTAGTGAATTATCAATGCAATTAACACAGAGACAAACAAGTAGATTATTATTTTATGCAATTCTTATTGAAATGAATGGGAGAGAAATAAAGGAAAAAGGAAAGCCATCCTAACCTTAAAAAAGAAGCTCCTAACCTATTTCAAGTTCTTCTATATTCATAATTTTTGCACAAAGTGACCATTTCATACTGCCTTTTCTCTTGCTAGCTCATAGACCTTATTTCCCTGAAAACTTCTCTAGGTTTGCTGTCTTTGCTGCCTGAAGATGCTTACTTTTTCAAAGGAGTAGTGAGACTAGTGTAGTATATAAGAATGCATAAGACTGGCATTTATTCCTGGCCCCAGTCACTTGGCATTGGGTTGGATTACCCAGTTATCTCCAGCGTGAAACTGGAGAGAGGCCTGTTGACAGTCATTCAGTTAGGGTCAGAGGGAAGAGTAGCAAGCGTGATACCATGGTGAGTGTCTGCTATAGCCTACCAGACCAGGAAGATAAGGTGGATGAGGCTTTTTTCACACAGGTAATGAAAGCTACCTGATCACAGGCTCTGAAGTTTTCATGGTGAACTTCAGTAACCCTGACACGTGCTGGGAGGGCAATACAACAGTGCTCAGGCAATCTAGGAAGATTTTGGAGAGTGTTGGGGTCAACTTTTTGGTGCAAATGTTGGAGAGGTCAGCTGTTATATGGGGCTGAACTTCTTGATCTGCTGCTTGTAAACAAGGAAGAATTGGTGGGGAATGTAGAAATGGATGGTAACTTGGTCAGCAGCCACCATGAGATGATTGAGTTCAGGATCCTAAGGAAAAGAAGGCAGGAGAGAAGCAGAGTAAGGATCCTGGACTTCAGAAAGAAGACTTTGATTCATTCAGGGAACTAATGGGCAGGTTTCCCTGGGAAGCCAGTCTGAGGGGAAAGGGAGTCCAGGACAGCTGGTTAATTTTTAAAGAAACTTCATGAAAACACAGGAACGAGCCATCCCAATACACAGGAAGACTAGCAAGTATGGCAGAAGACCACTAGCAAGTATGGCAGAAGTTTGACTTAGCAGGGCTCTCTACAGTAAATTAAAACATAAAAAGAAAGCTTATAAGTGGAAACTTGGACAAACAACTAGGGAGGAGTATAAGAATATTGCTCGGGCATGCAGGGGTGAAATCAGGAAGGCCAAAGAACAATTGGAGTTGCAGCTAGCAAGGGACACAAAAGATAAGACGGGTTTCTACAAGTATGTCAGAGACAAGAGGAAGAGCAGGTAAAGTTTGGGTCCCTTACTGAATAGGGAAGATAACCTAGTGACAGATGATGCAGAAAAGGCTGAACTACTCAATGCTTTTTTCACCTCTCTTCACAGGCAAGGTCAGCTCCCAGACTACTGCACCTGGCGCACAGTCTGGGGAGGAGGTGAGCATGCAGTTAAAGAATAGGTTAGAGACTATTTAGAAAAGCTTGACATGTACAAGTCCATGGGGCTAGATGTGATGCACCCAAAGGTGGTGAGGGGGTTGACCGATGTGATTGTAGAGCTACTGGCCATTATCTTTGAAAACTCATGGTGACTGGGAGAGGTCCCAGATGATTAGCAAAGGGCAAATATAGAGCCCACCTTTAAGAAAGGGAAGAAGGAGGATTCAGAGAACTACAGACCAGTCAGCCTCCCCTCAGTCCCTGGAAAGATCATGGAGCAGATCCTCAAGGAATCCATTTCTAAGCACTTGCAGGAGAAGAAGGAGATTGGGAACTGTTAGCATGGAGATTTATCCTTAATACAGTCATCACAAGGTGTGCTTTTGTTCTTTAGAGCTCTGGATGCATTTTCTTCCTTCTTTTTTATATACATTATTAAAGTACAGCAAAATCCCTGTTATCCGGAATTTTACTAACCAGCATTTCTAGTAACTGGAATTTCCGGCTGGCCAGCTGGACACAAGCAGGGCAGAGGGGGAAAGCTCGCATGCAGCCATGGGCACAGTCACCCACCATGCTGCGCTGCTACTGCTACCCCCTCTCTACTCCCGCTCTGCATACAGCCACAACCACACCCCCACCCCTGCTCCGCATCTGGGTGGAAACCACATGCCCTCAGGTAACCAGCATTTTTACATTACCGGCATCCCCATTCCCCACTCATCCTAGATATCAAGGATTTTACTGTACCAGAAACTCCTTTACTTATAATTATGTTAATTAACTTATAAGGGTGTATTCCCTGATAATTTGAGATGAGTCAAACACTTAGATGCCCAGTTCCAAAAATCCAGGTATACTTAATTCTGCTGTCTTGGTCTGTGCCCACTTCTAAGTAAACACATTAAATGACAGGTGCTAATAGGGAACAAGGGACTGAGAGCAAACAAACTAAGCTTTAATTTAACTTATTTTGCTAAGCAATTTGTTAACATTAGATTTAGGATGTCCTTGAAATGTTCAGTTCCAAGACCTGGGGTTTATTTAGGTATTGTCAGGTCCCAAGGTACCTAAACCAATCATTCATGAAATAGGGTAAACCAGTTTCTCATGGTAATAGCAGTAATAAAAAAAACCCAGGCCATTCCCCAAAAAGAAATAAAAATAATCAGAAAATACACTCAAAGGGCAGTGAAAGGCCTGTGGTGTGTTCCCTTTTGTAAATCTCTTGGGCCAGTGAGACCACAGGCTTGTAAGTTTAGACAAGAGATTGATGGGTCCACTTTATCTTTTCATTTGCTCAAAGTAAACTGTACCCTATGCTCCAAGTGCCAGTCCAGCTTATCGTCCTAGTCCCAGATGTTGTGCTGTGAGAAATCAAGATGAAAAGCAGGCCAGCAGAGAAATTTCATCTTGGCCTTGAAAGCCTTTCAGTTTGTGAAAGCCTACTGCTGCAAAGCAAAAGTAGCTGAATGCACCTTAATAAGCACTATAAGATTTTGATTTGTCCTCTGGGTAACAGCAAATATAAATGTGGGACGTTAATGGAGCAGAAAGAGAAAGGACTGAATTTGTTATTTTAAACACTTGTTTGAAGTTAAATTTACTGGTAGGTTGGAAAGCAATAAGTGATTCATAAACTCATATAATTCAATAACATGTTATAGAGTGTTTAATAATTGTTTCACTTACCATAGAATAAATGCTAAACAAGTGTGTACATGCGTGTATTTGTATTCCCATTATCTAGCTATAAATACATGTGTGTATAAACAGAAAGACAGATAATTTAAAATATGCAGGGGTGTGTGTGTGTGTATGATTATGTGTGTACGTACACACACACACACACACACACACACACACACACACACACACACACACACACACACACACACACACACACACACACACACACAAATGCATCCCCCCCCAAAAATAAGTCTCTATAGAAGGACACTTGCACACACTTACATATATATCACATACTTGCATGCATAGTATAGAAAGACAGTCTTTCTTGCTTATAAGACTATTTTGGGAAGCTTTAACAACTACCATATTTTCCTGCATACAGCATGTATCCTTTTTTCCAAAATTCAGTTGTGGGAAATTGAGATATGTACTATAAATGAGGAAATGAGCCCCCATGAGTGGCTCATTTGTGGGGGCATGGGGATGGGGGGAGGGTGGCTCCTGCCACTGTATGCACTCCCAGGTAAGCATGGGGTGGGGGTAGGGGTGGGCTGCCACTGTGGGCTTTGCCTCAGGCACCAAACTTCCTTGCTATGGCACTGGTGGTGATCCTCAGGTGAGACCTGGTTATAGACATTTACTTTTTATATTTTAACATGCCATTTTATAAAGGTTTTAACTGGGTGCATCTACACATGAAAATACTCCTAGGTCAGTTTACTTTAGAGATTACTCTAGAATAAACTGACCCCAGCAGGTGTCTACACATGCAGGGCTATGGGAGCAGATTTGCTGCTGCAAATGTCCCTCTGCCTAAATTTGTGCAAAACTACAAATATTCAGTCTACTGTATTTGTAGCAGCTGAGGCATCTGGAATGGAATGGGAGGGTAGAAAAAGGGGGGGATGGGTAGACATCTTCAACATGTGTGTGACAGTTAAAGAATCATACCTAAAGGAAAGAATGTGAATTTGATGCTTTTGTAATTTAAAAAAATCCCCCCTGAATCCAGTGATATGCCTTGATTTTCTGACTTCTGACCCTGCTCAGCCATGTTTCTGGATTCTACCTTTTTGGAAATTTCCCTTGGTTTTGGTAACTTGGTCTCTGTCTCCAGAACCCTTATTCAGCCTCTGGGTTGGACTCTGCCTTTGGATTTGGTAATTTCATCCCTGACTTGGCCAGCAACCTGGACTCTGACCCTGGAATTCCTCCTCAGTTTGGGTACCTTGGATCTTGGCTTTAGCCATCCCCTGCTGACCCACCCACTAAGCCAGACCATCTATGTCCCAGTCCTTACATCACCCATGTTTTAGATCATTATATTTCTCTATAAATATTCACAAACTAAATCCAATTCACCATTAAATCTGCTAGGTATATTTACCGAATCTCCTGGATCAGCAATTTCTCAGCCTAATTGTTGTTGGCAAATTGTTGACTTTAACTCTTTGCTAATCATTATTTATTGACAGAGAAAGATAAATGAAGTTACATGGCATTGTTTCTATACTGTTTCCCCAAGTCACTTTTCAGACTAGAACCATACTCTAAGGCCTGATACTGCTACCACTAATATCAGTGGAAGAGCTCCCCGTGACTCCAGTGCAAGCAGGTGTAGTACCATATAGCATCATTCAGATGTTTAATTATAGAATTATAATAGCAGGGTCTAGCATCTTTACTCTGCTAACAGTCATGTTCTTGGGCACAAAGTAATAGAGGAAGAGCAGGCTTTTAGGTGAAACATTATGATAGCACCAAGTCCAGACAATGATATGATATGCCAGTTTGATGACCATTCTATTGTAACAAATCCAGGGGTTCTTGTGCACTTGTGTAAGACCTCAAAATAAACTAAAAACTATCTCAAATTCTTTACAAACAAACAATTTTTTCAGGGCTTGATTTCATGACTACATACAATCTTTCAGATGCAGCCTTGTGATTGCTACCCATGTGTTTCCTTTCTTAAGATTAGACTACTGCATTGTGCTATATCTGAGGCCACTGTTTCAAATTAAAAACAGTACAAAATAGCTCCAGATAAAAAGTAATAATAACCTTCCCTGGCATTGCAGCTCATTTTTTTTCTAGGGAAAATGGAGGGAATGAAGACAAGAAACTGTTCTTAAAGTAGAAGGAACTTAGATTTTTAAATTGTCTTTTTTCACTGATGGTGAATTATCTTAAGTTGTACTGCTGTAATAGGTTGCATTTCTATATGATGTCAAGGGCACTTATAGAATATACTTACAGACCCTTTTTAATAATTCTTTAGATCCCAATCTAAACCATTCTAGTGTAAAGAACCATTAAATGATGTTCCACAAAAAGTTGTATATATACTGGGAGATAAAACCTGTCAGGATGCACTTTGGGTCAGCATGAACCGTGATGCAGAACACTGTGCGCTGTCATTGTTCATCTTCTACTTCATTTTATTGGGTTTGCATGGACAATGGGGAAGCTCAAAGATAGACACATTTTAATTTGAGTTTTATGATGTGTAAGGCTGAAGCCTCATAATAGCAAAATGAGCATGCCATAAATAAGGAAGTCTGTCCAAGGGGTCTGCAACATCTCCTTTTTTTTATTCCACAGAGGAAAACCTATAGCAATTTGAGCAATTCTCTTGGGACAGATAAAGGTGAGCAAATACAATATGAAGTTTGTCAAACTCTGCTATTGATTGTATTTGTGTTCTGACCTGAGAAGTGCTTTCATCGACTGCCAGAATGTTGCTTATTTCTTCACATCTCATAGACCTGGCAAGAGGAAGTTTAACATATTTTTATTGCAGCTACAGTTTATTTGTTTGTTTGCTTGTTTGCTTAATGTGAAATCCCTATTGCTGATATTCCTCTAAGAACCATGTCCTACCAATGCGCTTCATCCTAAAACAAAAGTAACATACAGGTCATCAAATTTAGATGGGAAAGAGTAGATTACATTGACTGCAGTCTGCTGAACATTGATTCATTGGGAATAAATACAATACAGAAAGGGAAAAGAATCCCTCTACATGTATCTTATAGGCAATTCTATTATAGTTCGTTACATACCACTTCTGTTAATAGATTTATAGTTCTGTTTTTTTAATGGTATATGTGTCCTTAGTGGTATGTTTTCTTTTTCATAAATAGCAGAAATGACAATGTAGGGCAGGCTGGCACTGTAAAGCCAAACTAGTTCAGAGAACCACGATCTTAGGGCCCTAAAAATAAGTGCAACCCAGGTGGTACTAGTACAGGTACTGCCTCTTCCCATGAAGGGGTGGTAATGGGCACTGATGTGCTGTGGGAGGTGAAACAGCCTTCTGTATGCAGGTACTGTATGATGACCTTCCCCCTATAGAGCAAGGCCCAGACACATGATAAGCTTCACTATATACAAATATAATAAGATACAGAAGTTATAATAATTAACATATATGTATATAAGTTACAGAAAATATAGGCAGGCTATTTACATATCTATGCAGACATTTTATATGCAGGTGAGGAATTACAGGGGTCTAAGCAAGAGTCTCATTAAGTCATGCAATCGTATACTCTTATGGAATGCAAGCTTACAAAGCATGAGGTGCAAGTTCACAAAATATGGGGCACAGGATTCACAAAGCCTGAGACACAGGGTTTACAAATGAGAAGGTGCAGGTCCCAGAGAAAAAAACCCCCCAAAGAATAATCCATGTTGCCCTGGAGCAATAGCTGTGCCGCAAAGTTAAGAAGAGTGTAGGGATACCCCAATGCCCTACGGGGCATTGTAACTCTGCTTGAATCACTCAGAAGGCTAACCTCAAACCCAGGAGCCCTCCCCCATCAGAGGGTTTCCCTTCTAGCTGCTAGCCACAGAAATGGTGGCAGGACCCTCCTCCCCATGGGGATCCCCTACCCAGGCAACTCACAACTCTCCGAGACCTGTCCAGGCTGCTCTCACTCCTCCAGCCAAGGCACCTCCTCCCTCAGCAGGGGGTCCTCAGTTGCTCAAGGCTCTCCTGGCCTCTGGCCCTCACTTGGCTCTGTATGCCATCCTGTACACAGGTGGCCCCCCTTGGCCCTGTGCACCATCCTGTGCTCTGGTGACCCCTATTCACTGCTTGCCCAACATTGTGCTGGGGTTGGAGACCCAAGCTGCTGCATACAGCTCCAGGGTCTCAGTCTGCTCCCCAGACCCTCCATGCACTGATCTGTGCACTGGCACCACATGCCCTGTGGCAGGGCTGGGGGACACAGCCACTTGCTGCTCCCTGCCCCATGAGTCATCTTTGAGCTCTCCTGGGGCAACTGCTCCACCGTGCTGGCCAGCTCTGCCAACTCTTCTTTGCCCTCTTCTCCATCCTTCATCACAGCCACCCATATGCCCGGCATACTGCCTTTTTATCCTCTTTGGAAGCTCTGCCCCCAGACTGTAAATGGATGAATCAGAGGGAATGAGGGGATTAGTCCCCTCTCTGGTCTGGCTCTTTGCCTCACCCCTGGGTAGGGGCAGGGAAAGCCTGTCCCCTTGCCTTCACTGATTGGTGGGGAATGCCCCACCAATCTCCGTGAGCCCTTTCAAGCCCACAAACTGGGCTGCTGCCAGCAAGCCTGCCACATAGGCAATAATCTACTTTATCAGATGCTTGGAAGGGGCTTGCTTCGACTCTCTCCCTAGCATCTGATTAAGTAGATTGTTGCCTATGAACACCCACTCTGCCCCTGAACCATTTAATCTCTAAAATCCCTGGCATATGCTACATTTATTCAGCGATTAACATGGATTGATATAGATTCATGTGGATTAAATTGGAAAGCATGCACCCAATTTAAGGTGCCAGCCAGACATTTAGTGAGCATTTGGTATGGTAGGAGGTTCAGTAGAACTTGATGTCACATATAACAAAGAGCAGATATGGGACTGAAGCAGTTTATTCCTACTCACGTCACAATTTGGTCCTTTTATCTTACAAATTACCCACGCCCAAGGCTAGGGCAAACCCACAATTTAGTCCTAAATACTTTGCTGATCCCAACAGAAGATACTATTATAACATATAATTATATTGGAGACATATTTATACAGTCTATTATTTTCTCCTTTTTGATTGTATAGTCTGGTATCATATCATGGTGCTCTACCATCTAAATCTCTCACTTGCAAACTTCTTCCTTTCCTAAAAGTAGTATAACACATGTATTATACTAACTCTCTGCCATTTTAAGACAGTTTTTCCCACTTATAAGTTTCTCTCTTATAAACATCCCAATGTATTTGAATTCATATAGTAGATTCACTATAAAACACTGTATAAAACCCCCTCCCTTCCCCAAATCCCAAAGTAGTAGTATTCAAGATATCTCTTCATGTATAAAAAATTATTGCAGACTGTTGCAAAAATGAATAGCAGTCCCTATTATATTATTACCATTGTCCTATACCAATTGGGAAGAATCAAGGGGTTTACTACTTAATGTTCTATATCAAATGCAAAGATTCAGACTAGTGATTCCTCCAAAATGTGGAGACTTATGCAGACTTAATGGATTCTCTTTTTTCTCAACCTTTTTCTCATCCATCATCTAACCCAGTGGTGACTAACTTTTTTGCCCAGTGGAACAGACTGGCAGTACCCAGTCCATCTGCAGGCTGGACTCTGCTAGTGTTCCTTATCTGGAGCCCAGGCAGGCACAGTGAGCACCATCTGGCCACATAGAGGCAGTGGGGGACAGGAGGCAGGCTGGTCCCGATGCAGCCCCACAGGGGAAAGGAGCTTAGCCTGGCCCTGTGGAGAGGGAAGGGGGCATGGGTCAAGAGGGAAAGGGGTGTGATTTGGCCCTGCAGGGGAGCGGGGAAGTATGGCCAGACCCCATGGGGTAGGAAGGCACATGGCCCAACCCTAATGCAAAAGAGGGGGGGAGCATAGGTGAAGAGGGTGTAGCTTGGCTCTGACCAGCTGTGCTGGTATTGGTGTGTGGACTCATTTTAATGGTCACCACTTTCCCACTGCCAAATTTCTGGACGTGTAGGGAGCTTCAAAGGCCAGATGCAATGGCTCCATGGCACATGGGGCTGTGTAACAGCCTCTTTCAATATGCCTTCAGGAGCATTCACTCCAAGAAAGGTAGGCAATACCAACTGCCCTATATTCCTATTAAACATAGTAGGGGTATTCCCCTAAAATGGAGTAGCAGCCCTTCTATCAGCTTGCTCCCAACGGGCCTTTTACAGTACAGTTCACTTCAGTTTTACTGTATCTGCTAGAATCAGGTCTGTCTGGCAGTGATCACATCTAGATTTCCCCAGGTCAAGGCTGCCTGAAAATATATTGCCTCTATCCTGATTTTGGGAAATCATCAGAACTTGTAATATATGAAAGTGGAAGCAAGCCCAGAAGTTTTCAGCTAACGCTGAACATTTGTGTCAGAATATGGAAATTAAATGGATTTGTTTAAACATTTAGTGTGAAATACTTGACCCGCTGAATTCAACGTAAAAATTACCACTGCTGTCAATGGAACCACAATATCACCCAGTGCAAACAAAAGGTTATGTCTGGGATATATTCTTAAGCCTCTCTCAGACTTCTCTGCACATAGAAAAACCTGCCCTAACAGGCTATCTAGGAATTGCTCATCTATAAGAAACTCCCAAGGTGCTTTGAAGAGTCTTTAACAAACTACAGAACGATTCCTCATCCCCTGTCACAATGGTCACTGTCCTAATTGTAAGAGGATTCGTAGGGCATGAAGCTAAAATCTATTATAAATAGAGACCTGAGCTGACAGATTATTGGTCCATCATTAAGATTGTCTTAATTTGTACTAGGATCCAAATTAATCTCCTATTTATTGCAATATTGGAGCTGGTAGAATAACTACCAATTCTGAGGTGCACTGAACAGAACTTGGACATACAAGATGGTATGGCCTCAGGGTCATTTTCATCTAGAGAGCTGGCCTGAAGTTTCATTCATCCCTGCCAGCCATTAGGAAGGAGTATTCCAATGTCCTCCTGCTCACTATGTGCCTAACGTTCATTTCTACTTCCCCCTGCTATCATACATGCAGTCATTTTCACAGTAGTTCCAAGAACAACCTTTCTTTAATAAGCAAACCTGTTGGAGTTCACCCATGGGAATTTAAATACAGTATAAAACTATTGCACATACCTACCATATAAATCTGTTTTTAAAGAATCTACACTCTAAGGATTTGTTGTGGTTGTGCATGTTTTGGGGAGTTTGTTTTTGTTTTGTTTTTTTAATATTTACCGAGAAAAAAAAAAGTTGTGCTGTGCGGTGTTGTGATGACAGGTTCTTAAAATACATAAGAATTTGACAAGCAAGCCTCTTTCTATCAGTGCTTGTGAATTCTGCATTAATAGTGTGAAGACTTTTGCAATCAGTTTCCAATTTTACAGCACTTTGATAGAAAATGGCTAGGATGTCGAGGCCAAAACGCTCCCGATTTTCAAGTGACACAAGGCTATACTCAAAGAAATTTCATCATACGACTTTATTGTGTAGCTCATTGCCTGGCATAAAAAATCCCAGGAGAGATCAACCATGCTGACAGACTGTAGCAACATTTCTTAGTCAAGGCATCTTCAGCTTTGAAATTAATTGATGTCCTTAGGAACATGCAACTGAATTACAGGGAGAATAGATCTGAGCAAGTGTTAGCTGATACTTTAGGACTGAAAGATCAATTAGATACCCTTTGTGAATCTTCAATGAACCATGCCATAACTGCAGTTGAACAGGCACTTTTAATTATA
This sequence comes from Gavialis gangeticus, assembly GCF_001723915.1. Classification (NCBI taxonomy): domain Eukaryota; kingdom Metazoa; phylum Chordata; order Crocodylia; family Gavialidae; genus Gavialis; species Gavialis gangeticus. The sequence goes on along the minus strand of NW_017728994.1, from coordinate 74,970,947 downwards.
GAAATACAGACATTTAAGCTGATATTGCTAGCATATACACAAATGTAAAAATATAGTATCAGTGGCATTTTCATTGGTATAAGAAAATTATTTAGGAATAAATTGTAGGTGTATAATATAGCTGGATAAAGAGTAGTTATGCCACCCCCAGACACTAACGGCATTTATAGACATGCTCCAGAAGGTGTGTGTGTGGGGGGTGGGGGGAAGGTGCTTTAATTAGCACAGCTCTGAGACCCTCACTAACTAAAAGATCCCAGAGTGTCATGTGTATCAGTGTCCCCATGCTGAAAAATGGCAGCAGGGCACGCTTTGAACTATAGCTCATCTTATATGACAATTAAATAATTATAGTGCATCAGAGCAGCCTCCATGAATGTGTATAGGAGCCCCAAATTAGTGATATTCCAAGTCCTTGGTTTTCCACTTGCACCAGGAGAGAAGTATTACTGCATAAGTACCATGCACTAATGGTATATGCCCAAAAACTAAGCAATCATCAGATCCAGGATTTTGAAAAGAGGAGTGCAGATGATTGTTGAAGTAAAGTTTTGATTGTATGCTGCCAATGCAGGAAGAAAGAGAGAGAGAGAATTAAAGCTGACATGCGCAAGACAGGCTCATGGAATTTTCCATTGGACTCACCCAGCCTGTGTCCCCTGGGCGACCCCAAGAGCTGTCAGTCAGGCTGACCTACTTTTCAGCCCTGCGCCTGCGTGGTAACAGCAGAGAGTTCAGGCTCACACATGCTCAGTCAGCTAAGAGCATGATGTCATT
>NW_017728994.1:74932312-74969984 GCF_001723915.1 Gavialis gangeticus | reverse complement strand
GGCTTGGCTCAACTCTGCACACTTCGGCTCAACTCCGGCTATCTCCACGGCTATCTCCAACCATCTGATTGGCGTCACGTCTCGCTATCCTCAACAGGTTACAGTTTTGTTTACTGTGTGTTAGTTCATCCCTTTTATGACCCGTTGACCAGTCCTAGGACTATTGAGCCAGGCAGCCGCCCCTAGCCTCCGGGTTAGATAGCAAGGGCTTGGCTCAAGAACCCTGTGGACCAACGGACCCCTGTGTTGTTGTTTGTTCGTACCATAGCACCACTGTAACTGAAGAATCACTGTGCCTGCGCCTAAAAAGCGTAAGTCAAATAAACCTACCTTGTTTAAGAAACCGTGCCGAGCCGCTCAGTACTCCATCACCAAGAATCCCGCCTGTTTTCGTGGTCAATAGCCACCCCAGCCCACCGTGACACTGGGGCTTGGTTCATCCCCCCGGGACAATGATGTGGCACATCATCACATATACCAACACATTTTTCTCCACTTAAAGAGAAACTAGAAGGTTTACTAGTAAGGTAGGCGGATAACATTAAATTATTCAGTTTAAGGTCAAAACAAAACCAAATATAACTATTGGAATATGTACTAATCTGCTAGACTGTATATATATATATCGAGATAGTATGTTTTATATATATATATATAAGTGCTTTATATATATATAAAACACAACAATCTAGGCAAAACAATTGTCAAAAGATATTGTATCATTAGTCCCATAGGCATTGTAGTTATGTGTACAACACTTTTTCAGATTCATAAAACAAAACCTAGCCTTCTTGAGTATCTTGACAGTGCCTTCAGTACTTCACTGCCACTCATTTCTATACCTGAGTTAATATTACTATACCTGAGTTAAGGTTTTTAGCTAAAAACTGTCTTCAGGGCTATGAAATAGAAGAGAGACATTACCAGGAATGGCTAGCAGACAGCCAAATTGCAGCGGAAAGGATACTTTGAATAGTGAAACATGAAGGCTATTAAAAAGGATAGGGGGTCATTATCACCTCTAGAGTGGAGAGAGATTAACAGGAATCTGTGAGATGATAATAAGCCATGAAGCTAATTGACTCTCTCAATACTACCTTAAAGGAAAGGGGAGTAAATATCTGTTTCTGTTTCACTCTTGGTACTTTTACACATGTCTGAGTGTCACAAATCTTGTGCATCAGTATCCCTGTGCTTCAAAATGACAGTGGGCCACTTTAACCAAAGTTCACTTGACAAGCTCTAGTTAAAGCACTGCCACCTCCATTTTGAAACACGGGGACACTGATACACGAGACATGGCAGGCTACTGGAGCACAGTAATTACCATGCTCCAGCAGACTCAATTAATCGAATCTTCTCTGATGCATTGTAATTACAGAGCATCAGAGCAGCCTCCAAGAACATCTACAGACACCCTGTAAGTGTATTGGCACAGCTAGACAAAAAAACCTACAGCCAAAGAACTTAGCAAGGCCATAGACTCTCTATCAAATGGAAAAGCACCAGAGGAAGATGGTATTGCAGCTGAGGTTCTCAAGTGTGGGAAGGCTAGTCTGCTTCCACATCTCCATCTACTATTAGTGTGCTGCTGGAAGGAAGATCAAGTACCCCAGGACATGCATGGACTCCTATAGACATGTGGGGAGCGTGCTCCAAAGCACTGGAAATCCAGTGCCTCGGAGCAGACTTGGTTAATCAAGTCTGCTGGAGCATGGAAATTGGCACACTCTGGCAAACTTCTGTGTCACATGCATCAACATTCCCATGTGTCCCCATGCCAAAAAAATGATGGTGGGCACTTTGAAATAAAACATGTTCAATAAGCATGTTTTAGTTTAGTTCAAAGCACCCTGCCACCATTTTTAGGGCATGGGGATGTGCATGGATTTTGATACATGTGATGTACAGGCACTTTTAATTAGTGTGGCTTGCTAACTAAAGCACCCTTTGCCACATCCTGGAAAACATGTAAAAATGCCCCATGATGCTAACATCCTCACTTTCTAAAAGAGCAAGGAAGACAAGGGTGACTGCAACTTTAGAGGCATCTCTCTTCCCAGCATCATAGGCAAGGCTTTTGCCAGAATCATCCTGAAATGCTTGCAACAGCCTGCTAACCACATCTACCCAGAATTACAGTGTGGATTCAGAGCAGGATAATCAACAGAGGACAGATATTCTTATGCTAACTTCAAGAAAAATGCAGAGAACAAAATAAGCCACTACACATAGCATTTATCAACCTGAAGAAAGCTTTCAACACTGTCAGCAGAGGGTTGTTCAAGGTCCTAGTAAAGAATGATGCCTCCCAGTATTACTCAGTATGATATGCTCCTTTCATGAAAACATGCAGGCCACAGTTCAGTTTGATGGATCAGCGTCTGACAGGTTTGAGATGGAGAGTGGAGTGAAACATGTACATGCTTTGGGATCTTCTCTATGCTGTTGCATTATGCTTTTGATGGCTTGGAGAAAGGAATATACTTTCACACAAGATAAGGTGCCAAACTCTATAATCTATCATGTTTAAAGGCCAAAACAAAAGTGAGGCATACACTCATTAGGGAGCTCATTTTGCTGATGATGCTGTACTCACTGCCCATAAGGAAGGCCAACTATAAATGCTAGTGATTCACCTCTCCCGTGTTTGCAGGATGTTTGCCCTGACCATCAGCATTAAGAAGACTGTGGCTCTAGGACAGGATGTTTGCCAGTCACCATCTATCAACCTTAATAATACACCTCTCGAAACAATGAACAAATTCTGCTACTTCGGATCCACAGTCAACAACAAACTATCACTGGATGTAGAGCCAAATATACACATTGGAAAGGCTTCTACCACTTTCAGTAAGCTCTCCAAATATGTCTGGACCAATACAAAACTCACAATCAAAACTAAGCTCCTTGTATACAAAGCCTGTGTCTTCAGTGTCCTTATGTATAGCTGTGAGACATGGTCAACATAAGCATATCAAGAAAAGAAGCTGAACAGCTTCCACCTATGCTGTTTACAACACATCCTTGACATCAAGTGGCAAGACAGAATTACCAACACAAAGGTCACTACTAAAGACACCCTGCCAACCATCACTGCACTACTCAAACAGCAGCGCATATGCTGGCTTGTCCATCTCTGCAGGATGCAAGATGAGTACATACTGAAGGACATCTTGTGTGGGCAAATTGCAGGTGGGGAGAGAAGAGTAGAGTTCCCACCTGCAATTTGCCCATACAAGTAGGGTGCCCCAAACTGGGTTTCAAAGATATCTGCAAGCAGGACATGAAGGCTTTTGGAATCAACCCAAACCTTTGGAAGGCCTTAGCAGGAGATAGGACAAGTTGGTGCTCCCTTCTCAATCATGAAGTCTAAAATCACAACAAGAAAGTGTTACTCGAATTACAACAGAAACGTGACTGTTTCTATTGTAATTCAGAAACAGAGGAAAGCACAGTACAGTAGCTCCTAACACTGTGTACACCTGTAACCACTGTGGCAGGACCTGCAAGTCTAACATCAGTCTCTACCGCCACAGGAGAAAACAGACCACCAGTCAGTAGAATGACTGCAATATCCACCATCACTCTCTGATGAATGGATGCCATTACTAGAAATGTTGCTATCCCTCCCATGTCATTGGTGTTAAAGTTTGGGCAAAGCAGGAATCAAAGCAGGGTGCAAATGCACCAGTGCACCCTCCACCCCTGCCAGCCACAATCTTTACTCATTTGCACAGGAAGGAGATCAGTGTAGTGACTCCACAGGCATGAAGCTACATTGTGGACAGGTAATGCAGGGAACTAAAATGATCTCTTTTAGCCCTTCCACCTTGGATAACCTGAAAAGATGCTTATAGAAAATAGCAATCCTATCTTTACTGTGAGGCTTGGAAGTTCACTGATAAAGTAAATAAACCTAGGAAAGTGAGTGGTAAGCTACACCCATGAAGATCAAGCAGATGTTCTCTCTTCATGAAAATTCCTCTCTGTTGCATATTTATAGGTTGTTGCAGCTTCACCTACACACAATGGAACAACTGAAAACCTTAATTAGCTTTGTCTTTCCCAAAAAATCTGTTTTTAAATATGACTATATATATGCATATAGATCTGTGTGTAAATTAAAGATATATAGCTATAGATAGATATATAATTCTGTAGCGCTCAGATCCCTTTTTAAATTTTTCTTTTTGTAATACCAATAATTGAACATTCCCATTTATGGAAATGAAATTCTTTCAGCCTTGTGGATAATTTGGCTTCATTATATTACAAAGGTTATGAGTTCAAATACTCTTCAGTAGGGCTGTAATTAAAATTTCTATTAACTTTAAAAAAAAGTTTTTACATCAAAGCAGTTACACAGGAACTAATTCTCACCATTTTCCCTAAAGCAAAAACCAAGAATTTTAAAAATTGTGTGCACAAAAGAAGAAATAAAAAAATTAAAATTCAGCTACATCAGATGCAACAAGCACATTAGCAAAGTGTTACCCATTTATATGCCTAAATTGAATAACAAGAGTGGGTAGAAATTAGTCCCATAGTTTACATAAACTCACACATAAAAGTTCTGATTTATGGAACAGATAATTTCCTCATATTTAATTATGCAGTAAACAAATATCATCTCTACTGGGCCAGATCCTCAGCTGGGGAAAGCTGACTTTGCCCTCTGGGCTACTATGGAGCTTCACTTACTTATATCAGCTGAGGTCCATTATGACACACATAGATGGAAACCCTCTAAAGATCATCATGAATCTAACTGATGTGTCTGAGTAGTAGATTTAACCTTTAGATCTCAGAGTTAGCTGATGGATGAACATAATTCAATCGAGCCAAACAGTTCCATATAGAATAAGTATCAGAGGAGACGCATGGGTGTTGTTTACTTCAGCAAAGGTCTGGAGTAAATTGTACTGAAGAAACTTCTCCTCTCTCTTTTCATTTTTCAGATGTGGGTATGTGAATGAGACCAGTGCTTAGGGTTTAACATCTCACATACAGAATGAAGCTATTTTCCTTTTTCTAGATACTAAGGCACAAGTGAAATAGACAGCTGCATGCAGCTGAACAAATAGAAAGAAACAGTTTGGAATGGAAACTGCTGTTCTTCTCTTTGGTGCCTGGATCAGTCCAATTTGTATTTCCATGCAGTGGTTATGCACCTTAACAGTATCTTCTTGGTTCCTTAAAGGTACTTGTATTAAGGAGAATGACAAGTCTGAATCCAGGCAAGACTGAGGTGATGATAGTGGGAAGACTGAAACAAAGCAAGTATCTTGCTTCTTTCTGTAACATCCTTTTGTACTGAAGAAGCAACTGTCAGATTATTTTTAGTTCATCCTCAGGGTAGGAATCTTTTGGGGGACCGGAAGTTTTTTAGTGCATTGTAATCATGATGTCATCAGCCCCATCCATTTCCATTTCTGCTGGGCCAGAAAGTTGTGCACTTCCTGTTTGCCTAAGATAATTCTTACATAAGGCTGGATTGTTATTAATCATTGGGTCAGATCCTGACCTAAATTCCTGATGTTCCCCACTGCTCAGCCAGCACAAAGGAACCCATGACAATTTGAGATGGATACAGAAGGATTCCCCATTCACAAAGGAATCTTTAAGTGGCACAGAGCTGCTTCCCGCCAAGCAGTAGGAATGAAGCCACTGAAGTAAATGAAATTTATCATAGAATAAAGAACTTTTCTATGTAAGGGTGCAGGGAAGAAGGCTTAAGATGAGCAGTTTGAAATATTGGCTATCATCTGGCATAAACCTGCAGGAGTTACTCATATTTCCATCTGTTTAGTCAGTGCAATTAATTCTGATAAGATAGTATACAGGTTGTTTGTGTACTCATTATTTGGTGAGTTATGTTTTGTAATTGGTTTCATTGAATTGTTTCTTGTTGGATGACTGGAATTCTTCTTAAAACTGTGAAATATCCAAAGTTTAGCAAATAATTAACAGATACAAGAGTATTTTTTTCAATTCCCACTGACTTTGGCAGTGTATGCACTATTGCTTAAATGTTCATCTAGATTGAGGTGCACCTCTGCTATACTCGGATGTGATTTTATACTGCTCATAATTGCCTTATTTATAAATCCTATGCTAAACATGCTTTTGAATACATACAGAAGTGACTCCAACAGAACTGTTATTTTTTTCCAAATCTGAAAAACTGGCAAAATATATTTCATTTAGATTCTCCTCCTATTAAAGTTGTAAAAATCCAGATGTTCAACTAGTAAACAACTTCAGGTACACATATCAGGTTAGTATTAAACTGTCTTCCTTATTAAATATAATTCATTGCCAATTATACATCTACTGATGTCTAAGTATATAACTAGAAAATAACACAAATACCCACTACATTTTTTGAATCTTAACAAACACATGGAATTGGTGTTTGTTTAGCATGCAGTATATTCTGCTGAATCCAGTGTAATGCATAATTACTTGCATTTATTCATTGCACTTTAAGCATTGTCAAAGCTGAAAGGCTTCTGGGAGCATTAAATTCCCAGACAAATCACCTAGCCCAAACTTGGGCCAGAATGTAATCCACAGGATTTTACTAGTTGTTCCAATGGGAACAATGGTTGATCCCTGTATTTGAACTGAACATTTGGTATCAGTCAATAGATTTTCCAGTTGGATTAAATAATGCCCAACAGACAATAATTCAGAACTAGTCACCTGCGAAGGCACATAAGACATCTACTTAAATATGGAAGCTTTTGCCAATATCACCAAAAAGTTCAATATTTTTCCCTACATTTTAAAATAGTCATGGAGTTGGAGGGAGATTTCTTTCCGTGTACATTTGTAACTAGAATGGAATGGTTAACAATGTGTGATCTTCTAGTGAATAAAAAAGTGCAAGATTCACAGTTTCTGTAGTAGCTCTCAGAAAACAGTTCTAAAAGGTACTTTTTCTCTAAATGATTCACACTTTTATGCTCCACTTCCTATAACATGTCACTTCCTGAAGTCTCTCAATTTTTTTCTAAACTAAAATACAATTTTACTTTTGTTTCACTGATAGAGAGAGCTATGTCTTAAAATATTGGCAGGGAAATAGATCAATTTTTATGTGGATTAAGACTTGATTTTATTTTCATGAAATATAAATTCCATTTATTTTGCATCTCTTCTTCTCTTTTAAACAACAACAACAATAATATGATAGAGCAGTGCACAGGATGAGAATTCCAGCAAAGGATTTTTATATTTCAGTATTTGTTGTCATTTCAATTTTCTCAGCAAAGGACAATTAAAATGGAAGTGTTTTGGTTTGATAAAAAGAGAGTGTGCATAATTGAGCCTATAGTGCTTATACTTTATGTAATCAAAATACTTGCCAAACGTAGCCTTGTTTGTTAATTCTCAGCTCTTACCTGTGGGTTGAAATGTAAGTATACTTTTTTTTTCATTTTACAGGTTGGGAAACTAAGGCAGATTGTTGAAATGATATGTTCAAGGCTATAGAGGTGATTGGTGGCAGACCAAGATTTAGAACATAAAACTTCCAGATTCTAAGTCCTGTGTGTAAACTTTTACACTACAGCCTTTTCATGTCTAGCTTTAAATCATCTTTTTGTCCTGAAATATTCTTAAATTTAAGTTTAGACATTTAAAATTTTTCATCATGTGGAAAGTAAGAATATTATTAAGTAAAGACAAGAAATGCCAGGAAAGATCTACTTTTGATTGATGTAACATTGTGAGCTAGTAACTCTTTCAAACTAGAATAATAAGCAAATACCTGTAACACACTATGACAGATCAGCTCCCAGAGGCTAAGCAGCTTCTATAACGTCACCAGAAAAGATAGACAGATAGTACAGTTTTTCTACTGTTATAGCACATTCATTGTCAATATGAAAATGCTTATCTCTTGTCTTCTACAGCAACTGCCAAAGGTCAATTCCTCCTGAAGAATAAGACAGGGTGCTTGGTGAGCAATACAATTTGCCATGAGGCTATTACAACAGTGCCCTATGATCTTCAATGGCTGCTTCTTGATTTCCAGGTTAGGTTTTAAACCACTAATTTTGATCTAGCTATCCATGCATAGAATTTACATAGGAACCAGCGCTCTCATCACAGCTGGAATCAGCACAGAAACTTGCACAGATATCTCTTTCTGGTGAAAGGGAGAGGAAGGGATAGGAAGAATGTTCTCTTTGGGTTCTTTTGAACTACTTTCTGAGCTTGATCCATAGTTGTGTAATTGTTGATGTTCAGGCCGTGCTGTAAGGATTCCTTTCCTCACTTTAAGGGAGAAGGAAGGATTATGTGGGAAGATACTAAGGACATAATGTAGATTTGAGTTCATGTTATTAATAATTGCTACTTAAGGAAGCAAATTGAAGGACAAGAGTCCCTTTAATGGTGTCAAGTGTACCTAGACCAAAAGGACAGGTAGTCCCTCCATATAAATGGAAATAAATAATAAATTATTTATAGTTCCAAGCAATTGCATTATTAAGCAAAATAATTATGGTCATATTGTTCTCCAATTTATGGTTAACATTTTACCAAATGCACAGAAGTAATGAAATTAATCACCTGCATGCAGATTCTCAATACAGCATATGCAGAAGGAGGGGCAGATATGCAAACATGCCCAGTATTATACATAACATTACCGCATCATACACACACAGTAGCTATAACAATTATATTAAATTAGCTTTGACTTGAAAGCTAAAGAGAGTTAAAAAGAAATCAAAAAGCAATATGTTTCCTAGATGATGCCTTCCAATTGTAATGCCTTATTTTGTTCTCTCCTTCATCCAAGGAATGTCCCCAGAGGTAGTTGAGACTGAGTTCCTTTTCCAGTCTCAGTCCTAAAAAAAGCTATCACAACGCACAGTTCACTGGTAAATAATATAGAATGAGATCCATTTCTCACAATGATAATGTTTGGACCTTGTCTCTGCCTGAAATTCTTATTGTCTATTCCCATTATTTCTACTGTCTTACATGATATGTACCTCACTCTAAAGTTTTAGTATTTATAATGTGCATTGTCTAGTCTATTACTATTAAACTCAGGAACAAGCTCAGTGACACAAACACTGGGAAACACAGATTGAAACAAAATGAGGATGAAACAATGGTATGTTATCTGTAATTATATGAGGCAGAATCAAAATAGCAAATATGGATTAATATTTGCAGTAGTATGTTCCAAAACACCACTAACCTTTCCATTTGGTGGGTCTACACATGCACATGTAATGCACAGTAACTGAAATTACTGCACGGTACAGGCATGAATCTACGCATGCATGCTTGTACTGCACGGCAACTATGGTGACTTATGCCAACTTGAGCATAAATTTGATACCTGCATGATGCAGGTATCAAATTTACATCCAATTAGTTACTGCACAGTGACGCATGTGTCGCCTTACTCCACAGAAGCACTGTGTGTGTTGACTGACTTGGAACTAACTGTAGTCCCAAATCAGTCCACACACAGTGTTAATGCACTTTAGCACCTGCACCTGTCGATGCTGGTCTATTCCTACTTACTGTGCAGTAATTTACTGTGCAGTAAATTTAAGCTGGCATAAATGCATGTGTAGACACACCCATTATCTTTCAATTCTAGTTTATATTAATAAGAGTGACCTAAATAGAACTGCTTGCATTGAATTTGAAGCCTAGAATTATCATTCACTTGAGTTAGCATTAATGTAGCACTGGGAAACAGACATCACAGTGAGGTGTTGATCCGTCCAGATGACCATGGGCATAGAGCAAGTCATAAGCCTTGATGATTTTTCACTCAGCTTTCATAGTAGTTGAGTTTTAGAGACTCAATGGCTCAGAGATAGAATAATGGGTTCAGCCAGGGTGCTCTTCCTTGTTAGTGACTTGTTAATCATATATAATTATTTAAAACCATTAACAATCTGAGAACTTCCAAATGATTCTGAGGGAGAATATTGTTAAACTGGTATGGGGAGAGATGTACTGGTTTTACAGAAATCACTGAGTTTTCACTCCAAAAAAACACTGGCATTCTTGCTTGTTATTAATCTGTAATTTGACTTTTCCCCCTAATTGAAAGTTTGGATAAACATTAATTAACACCATTTAACATATGCATTTGCCTCTTCACAGGAATAGGACATCTTATGTTTGGACTGAGGACTCTGAGACACACAGATTGATGTAAAATAGCTTTAGTCCTTAGTCCAAGTAAAACAGAACAACAGTGATCTACCAAAGGAGAAGAAAGTACAACATTATGATTAGCATTCATATTACTAGTATTCACGATACTCACAGAAGCCCCTGAGGAAAAGAGACCTGAGATATTAGAGTGTAAGTCACTTAAAGTGCCCATGGATAAGATGGGGACACATCCAGATCCCACTGATGTCACTCTTAAGGCACTGCTTAAGTCAGTTTAAAAATTACTGTTACATTATGTGGGAATCTCCTCTCCAGCTTTTGCACCTCATTAATAGGCATTGCACTACTACTTAGTCTGCCCTCTACCTCTGCTCAACTGTTTCCCCAGGAGACTGGTTCTGCCATCTGGGGCCACCAATCTTCCCAGCACCAGTCCCAGGTGGCAGTAGCAGCCTCCTGTGATTTGGTAGGAAGATCAGTGGCTTGCACCCTCTGGAGGAGTCCAGCAGAGCCCTGCAGAAACTTAGTACACTTCGTGCCTTCAAAAGGGGCTACCATCCCTGCAAGTTTCATCTGAATAAGGCAAGAAATGACAAAGTTATAGGCAGTTTCATGCTTCCCCATTATAGCCTATGGGCAAAACGTTGTAACAGTATTGAAACAGCAAAACAGTTTTGACAAAACCAAACAGAACAGTGCTTTTGAAATGAAAGAAAACTTGAAACAAAACACTGTTCTGTCGAAATGTTGAAATGGAAGCTGAAGTGGAACGGTGCTGTTTCACACAGCCCTACCATTTACCTCCAATACCAACCTTGAAATTGATAGAACAAATTCAGTTTCAGGCAATAGCACAGCAGTGCAGTGGTTGAGAAAGCATTTACCAATCACACCAGATTGGGCAATTTTCTGATTGCTAAATGACCATTGCAGATATTGCTTTCTTCCCAACCACACTATGCCAAGAAACATTACATTAGGCTGCTATATCAATGTCTACTTCATCTTAGATATGTTTGTATTTGGTATCATCCCTAGTTTTTTTTATTTAGCCTTCCATATACTATCTATTTTGGGGGTTTCCCATTTTCAAAGGTTAATTTCCATTTACTTCACCATCATTAACATACATTTCAGTGTCACAATTGGATTTATTTTTGTAATTTTTAGTTTCTGTTTTTCCCTCGGATAGCTAACATTCATGTTTGTGGTTTCTTGATTCATACTATTTACCTGGCTTATTGCTTTTGTTTGTTAAACTCTATCTTACTCGAGTCATATTATGACCCAACATCACTTAATTTCCACTAAGCCTACAAATGACAAGTCCCAAATCTTACTTGCATTATAGCTTAATGCATCAATTTTACACGGCGGCAAGAAATCAATTTCTCTCTTTGGAAAAGTTAATATTAAGAGTTGTAATGGGACAATACTGCTGAATTCCATCCTTTACCTGAGGGCATTCAGATTAATCTCCTACCTCTCTCAACAGGTTCCAACATATCAAGATGTCTAGATATTTCTCAAGTGGTGCCATACAGGCATTCTCACTCTCTCCTGTGGAAGTTGAATTAAGGATTCATCAAAGTAAATATGAACATGACTTTCTAGTCTAGTGATGAAGACATCTATCTAGGAGGACGGAGACCTCATTCTAGTCCCTCTTCAAGGACTTGGCATCAGATATTTGTTCCAGTCATTGGATACTTTATTTAATGACTGTTTAAGTTAAACAGTCTGTAGAGTAATGATTGGAACCTAGTACATTATTGGAAAGGGGTGTTCTAACTACTAGGCTACACAGCAAAATTAACTCTTACACCCTCTCTCAAAGAATTCTTTTTCTGCTAAGTGGACACAACTTAAATAGTCAGGCAGTCCCCTTTGGCCAGAATGACTGATAGATAATAGAACATGCCCTGGGAGATGTGGGTTTAAATTGCCTCTTTACAGCTGGGTATTGAATTTGATTTTCTCTTCTTAACCTGGACAAGTGTTACAAAAGGTGGTCTCTACCACTACCTCCTCCTCCAGAAGTATATTAAGAAAGGAGTGATTCCTGCTCCTGTTTTGGTGAAAGAGCCTAGGCATCTCTATTTAGGAGAGGATGACAAGCTCTTAGGTCCAAGGGATCTGTTACAGGTTATTTATAAACAGAAATAAAGGTACTTAAAATGGGAGTATTCATCCATTAAAGGGTGTTATCCCATCTTAAGAACACTTTAAATATTTTAGAGTTATGCTACTCCAGTTAAGGTTTATTTTTGATCTGGCTTGTCCAGATGATTCCAGGATATGGTTGATCTGTTCCATGGAGATAAAACACTCAAATGTCATTCTTCCAGCATCCCAAGACTCACCATTCCCAGCCCTTCCCACTCTTCTGGTCTGTGAGTACACTTTCAATACCCTCTCTGTGCTCCACCCCCCCCCAGATACCCTGACAACCCTGCAGCTCAAGTTTGTTGGTCTAGAACCCACATGCAAGCTGCAACTGGGGTGGTCTGACAGGTCCAGGTCTGATGCTATAGAAGTTTGTAGTTTGCACCCTCAGTTTGGAGTTTCCTTTGCTTTATGGCATGGAAAAAATATAAAGTCTGCATTTTTACATTTTGAAATGAGCACTCCATGTACTTTCTGCCCATCACCCCCATGCTTCATTTTCCCTGTTCCTGACAGGGCATTGAGTCCTTGCCCTTTTCTGCTTACAGACCTTACTTGGGTAGAAGTTGGATGGGGCTTCAGATGATCCACAATTCTCAATGCCTGTCAGCAATTCCGATGTCCTCACAAACTGCATGACCAAGGGAGAATGAAGGGAGGTAGCATGAGAGAAATTGAAAAGACCACTTGTAACCAGCACTGCTAGGCTGGGGGTGGAAACAGGGAGGTTAATAATATTCCCCTTCCCTGCCTCATTTAGTCAGACAGGGAACCCAAAGGTGAGGGGTTTGGCAAAGCTGAAGCCTCCCCTCACAGAGGCAGCCACCTGATTCCCTCCCTCCCTCCCTTCCCTGCCATCAGGAAAAATTCTGTGCTGTGCCTGCGTCGCCAAGAAATTTCCTCTGCACTCAGCTGGATGGCCTTCTTTGCAAGGGGAGGGATTATAAAGCCAGTTAACTGCTAATGATCATAGAATTATAGAAGATTAAGGTTGGAAGGGACCTCACTCAGGTGGAAGGGATTTACATGTGCCTGCATAGTGTATCTAGAGACAATCACATAATAGCTCAAAATACAATCTTAGCCTTGTATATTGTGGGGGGTATGTAGGGGGATGTGGTTAGGGAATGGGTGTATGGTGGGTTGTGCTGACTGTGTGTGGGATATGTTGGTGAGGGTGTGGGTGGATATGGAGCGTTGTAGGTATGTGGTTGGTGTGCGGAGCTGGGAAGGTGTGGGCATGGTTGGGGTATGGTGGAAGTGGGGTGTGTGAGGGTGGTCCTTGGAGTTCCTGGAGCATGCAGGTCCCTGGAGATGCATGTGGTGGCATCGAGTGGGGCCAGCCTTGCCTGGCCCCATAGGGCATATCCACATGAGCACAAACATGCCTCTTACCCTGCCTCATACCCTTTTGAGGCGGGGCAACAGGCATGTGTGGGAACAAGAAAATGTTCCCTGCACTGCAAACTTACAGTGTGGGAAGAAAATTAACCCCCTGGATAAAACTGATGTTTAAAAAAGTGGAGCAGGACATGGTCCCTGACTGTGCCCTGAGGCAAACAGAGGCTGGGTCCTCCATGGAGATGCTCTGGCTCTGGTTGTCCCTCACCCTGGCTGCATGTTTCAGCACCAGGGCTCCGGTGCCATTGAGTAAGGGGTCGGCCCCCTGACCCCTGCCAGCCCCCCAAGGCCCCTGCCCCCTGCTGGGGCTTGTGTGGGGGCTGAATTCCCTCTTGGGGGCCCATACCTCATGTGTAGGGGTTGAACCCCCTGTTGGGGGGCCGAACCTCTTATGTGGGGGTTGAACCTCTTGTTGGGGGGCATACCTCTTGTGTGTAGGCTATTGCCCTGTGGAAGTGCAGCAAAACATGTGTTCATGAATTCATGAAACATGTACTACAGTTCACTTTATTATTATGGTAAGATACTTGCTTTAACACTCTAAGATATATCAATAAAACATTGTTCAACTGATCACTGTCTCTTTCTTGCTCTCTGTCTTTATCGTGGTCTTCTGTTTTACTTGTGGAGGAACATGGATTTGGGGGTATTTTACAGAGCGACTTTGGGATTTTTTTATCAGGGATTTTTCAGTTTTCTAACAGGGAACACCAGAATTC
The DNA here is from genome assembly GCF_001723915.1 of Gavialis gangeticus. Lineage (NCBI taxonomy): Eukaryota > Metazoa > Chordata > Crocodylia > Gavialidae > Gavialis > Gavialis gangeticus. The sequence goes on along the minus strand of NW_017728994.1, from coordinate 74,955,534 downwards.
CTGCTAGGGAGGCCAGTGGCAGGACCCTGCCTGCTCAGAGCTGACACCTTGGACTCTTCTGGCTGTTGCTGACCTCCTGGACAGTTCAAAGCAGGCCACCACACCCAGAACATCTTCCCGGTGATAGCTGCCTAGATGGCCAGGCAGGGGGCACACATGGCAGTAGTGCTGCACAGAGTCCAACCCTGCAACCGCAGTCCATTGGCAGCTGGCCCAGAGGGGCAAATGCCTCTGCTGGCTGTGCAGTCCCCATCCGGGTCTGGCAGGTGCACAGCAGGTCACAGCCAGGCAGCATCCTCCACTGCCAGACTACTGCAGTGGGTAGAAGGTGCAAGGAACTCTCAGGGCTGCTTCAGCAATCCAGCTGGTACAAGGTGTGTGGGAGGGGGTCCCCAGGTACCAATTGGCTGGGCCCCAGAAGCTCCTGAGAGCTAATAGCCCTGAGCTACTTGTCAGGGCAGCTTTTTATACTGCTGGGGACAGCACAGGTGCTGGCCCCAGGCTCTAGCTCCCCCTGGCTGAAGCTCCAGGAGGAGCCAGGCAGGGTTATTTTGCCCCAATTGGCACAATATACTCCACAACAAAGTGCATGTCCAAGCACGTGTGCTGAAGCAAAAAGCCCTGGCTCAAATTTGCACTGCTTCTATATGAGCTGCTGCAAATGCACCTCCTTGTAAGTGTGGATGCACCCATAGTGTTCAGCTCCCCACACTCCCACCCCAGTCCTCAGCAACAGATGGCAGCAGCATGCAGGGCCAGCCCCACCCAGCCCCATAATGTACAGTTCCTGCACTCCTACAGCATGCGGGGCCATCCCAGCTTGACCCCATAGCACACCACTCCCTGAACTCCCTCCCTCTTTCCCTCAGCAAGAGTCCCTGGCCCAGCCCGGTGGGGCCTTTACCTGCATTTTCACTTTCTCAGGCAGGGAGGCTGAAAACAGCCTTGTGGTAGCCAGGAAAAGCCTTTGCCTTGCAGAATCTTCTAGTTTCCAGCACCCCTTGGCCAGTCTGGTGTGAGAGTTGGTTGCCCAGAGCTGCACCTCCTGCATGAAAGAACCAACTTGCAGAGGAGAAGCAAGGGCCAGGGCTTACAGAGGCTTTACAGAGGGGCCCCATGGGCTGGATGGAATTGCCTGGCAAGCCAGATCTGGCCCACAGGCCATATTTTGCCCACCCCTGGTCTAGATCCATTCTCTTTGGAACCCTCCTTCAGGTGTTTTAAAGCTGTTACTAAATCCCCTCTCAGTGTTCTCTTTTCTAGACCAGAGGTTCCCAACCACTGGGTTGCAGCTCATTACCAAGCTGTGAAGGGTTGGCTGCTGGGTTGTGGCATAAGCCCCCTGCTCAGATCCCTGCCTGTCCGCCCCAGGTGAGTGGTTTCCGGGGCATGCAGGATTAAAGCTGGGGGGCGGAGCAGCCCTGGGAAGGAGGCAGCCAGCTCCATGCACCCTGTCCCTCTCCCATGCTGGTCCACAGGAAAAAAAAGTTTGGGAACCACTGCTCTAGACTAAATAAGCCCAGTTCCCTCAGCCTGTCCTCAGAAGTCTTGTGCCCCTGCACCCTTACCATTTTCATTGCCCTCTGCTGGAATCTCTCTAATTTGTCTACATCCTTTCTGTAGTGGGGGGCCCAAAACTCCACACACAACTCCAGCTGTGGCCTTTCCAGTGCCAAATAGAGGGGAAGAATCACTTCCCTCAATCTGCTGGCAACACTTCTACTAATGGAGCCCAGTATGCTATTAGCCTTCTTCACAAGGATATACTATTGGTTAATATTCAACTTATTGTCCACTGTAACCCCCAGGTCCTTTTCTGTACAGCTCCTGTTTAGCCAACCAACACCCAGCCTATACTGGTGCATGGGATTGTTCTGTCCTAAGTGTAGGGCTTTGCTCTTGTCCTTATTGTATCTCATGAGATTTCTTGTGGTCCAATCCTCCAATTTGTCTAGGTCTCTCTGAATCTTAGCCCTGTGTTCCAGTAGATCTACTATTCCCCCCAGCTTGATGTCATCTGCAAACTTGCTGAGAATGCAGCCCATTCCATCTTCCAGATCATTGATGAAGATATGCAACAAAACCAGCCTCAGGACCAACCCCTGGGACACACTGCTTGCTACCACCTGCCAACTAGACATCAAGCCATTAGTCAGGGGCAATTAACTCTGGGCAACCATCACCCTCCCCACACACCCCACCTCTCCTCACTGCATCATGGCTCATCAGCTTCCCCTCCCTCCCCTGACAGATTTATTTGAACTGAACCACTAATTCATTTGAAATGGCTCTGTGAGCACCACCCCATGTCTCTTTTGCATCCTCACCCAACACATGAAGTAAGCCTATCAGCTCTGCCTTATGGTGGCATGCAACAGCAAGCCCACTGGGTCTCAGCCAGCTCTGCACTGGTGTGAGTGATAACCCAACTCCCAAGGGGCCCAAAGGTAGGCCGGCTTGGTTGGGCTCAAGCTGAAGGAGTGTGTAATCAAGCATGGTGGGCAGCCCTCACACAGGCTGTACCCATTTCCCTCCCTTTCCTGCCAGCAGCTCACAGCTGGCCACTAGCCACCATCTGTGAGGTGCCTGCCCAGTTGCCATGCCAGCCTCAGAGACTAACCAGCCAGTCACTGGGCCTGGAGTTCAGGGACAATGAGTTAAGCCAGTGTGAACTTCCTGAGCCATCATGACAGCTTGGGAATACTGGGGAACTCATAGCCAGCAGGCAGACAACCATTATTTAATTGACTGCCTATAATCCCATCTGCCAACTGCGGGAAAACCCTGACTGCGAGCAGCTGGGGTTCTACATTTAAAAGGGTGGTATTGTGGTACTGGTACTCTTGGAAGTGAGTATGACATTATAGAGACTCTTTCTCAGCTAAGTGACACCATTTGTAAATAATGCTACCTTTCCCTAGTACAGAAGTTGTCTACAGGGTCATCATGGACAATGCCATTTCTGAAGGCTGAGGTTTTGGCTTTTCATTTATAGTTCAGATAGCTGTACAATAAATGAAATAGTTTGTATCAGTGATAATAAATCACTAAATTTACAGTCACTGTGTACTATATTTCCTTTTTTTTTAAAAAGGAAAGCAAATTTATTATTATGCAATGTGCTAAGCTGCTGATGCTAGAAATTAAAGTTCTTTGTTTATCTACAGCATAAGGCCATGGCACTGGAAAATTTTTCAGTATCTCAACTCTACTTTAGGAAATGGACTGAGACCACCAATTCATTTCACATATGCTATCATACAAATGAAATAGCAATTACTTTACCACTGTTGCTATGAACTGGATTTGAACTGATAAACCAAACTGTAGTTTCATTTGAGAGGTCTACATGAAATCCCCTTTGAGTTGGCCAAACTGGGACTGGAACTGTGAGAGCAAGAGCGAGAGAGCAGAACACTATATGTAGTGCAGAACATAATCAAAATTATAGATCAAACTTTTCTGGCTATGTACCCCTTAATCTGCAACATATAAATATAGTATTCATCTTTAAGAAAGTGAAGAAGAAGGATCCAGAGAATTACAAACTTGTCAGCCTCACCTCAGTCCCTGGAAAGATCATGGAGCAGGTCCTCAAGGAATCCATTTTGAAGCACTTGGAGGAGAACGTGATGAGGAAGAGTCAGCATGAATTTTTCAAAACCAAGTCATGTCTGACCAACCTGATTGGCTTCTGTGACAAGATGAATGGCTCTTGTGGATGTGGAGAGTGCAGTGAATGTGACATTAGCAAGACTTTTGATACCATGTCCCACAATTTTTTGCAAGCAAGCTAAGGAAGAATGGGGTGGATGAATGGAACATAAGGAGGATAGAAAACTGGCTGGATTTTCAGACTCAATGGGTGATAATCCATGTCTAGATGTCTTCAGAATCAGATCCTTGACTGGTGTAAATGAGTGTTGCTCCAGCTACTCCATTTGTGTTTACTCCAGGTGAGAATCAAGCACTCCAGGCTAGATTTACAGAAGTACTTTAGATCCTTAAAACTCAAACACCATCTGCAACTTACCCTGGGGACTTATGTTTCCTAAGTACCAAAATTGTTATCACTAAAGATCCCTTAGTGACAAAATTTCTGTTACTTAGTGATCCCAGTACACTAACTAAACAGACATTAATAGACTAGGCATTCTTTTACCCATTTCCCCCCTTGGGATCTGATGCAGTAAGTGTTTTTAGAACATGCCTGCTTATTCAGGCATTGCACAAAACATAATTAAGAGATGGCAGTGGTGGTGCCCTCTTTGTACTTAGAGGACCCACATGCAGGGGTGCATGTTTCCCATGAGACAAAAAGCAGCAGCACATATTTGTGCTGCTGCTATTTGTCCTTCAGCATACCCCTGCACGCATGCTCCAGTGCATGGCAAAGGCATCTTGGGAAGTGGGGGTGGGGGAAGTAGGGGAGATGGGACTAGCAAGGCTAGCCTCAGCAGCCTTACCTGGGGTTCTGGGGGCCTCCTACAGCAGCAGGAGCATTGAGCCAGTCACTTGGAGCCTGGCTGGCAGCCAAAGCAGGGCTCTGGCCAGCCAGCCTCTGGTTTCTAGCAATGCATGCTGTTGCCATGTATGCCACACTGATTTTTTTAGTGGTGTTTTTTTTTTTGACACTAGCATCTCTCAGTGTCAAAAAACCCCTGCTATGCTCCAAATTAGCAGTGCGGCACATGGGTGCACATGCCCTGCATGTTATTTGAAGCACCTCATAGAGCTTTGGGGTACTGCAAACCACGTGTGCTCACTCATAGGGACACGCCATGGGAGTGCAGACATTTTTTTTTACTTTTTAAACCTGTATTATACAAATTTTAAAAACTAATGGTGAAAGTGCAAAGGTATGTGGTCCTCCCACAGTCGAGCATGAAACAAACTGGTCCACATTTTGCTGCAACGGGAAGTATCCAAAGCCAAATGTGACATACACCCAGATGAGGAAGTGGAAGAGTTGGAGTTGACCCTGCAAGCCAATTTCTGCAGCTTTTCAGTCACCATTTTGGCCTGGCCCAACCGGAAACTGGCCAGGCAGATCATGCCCTTGGCCACTCAGTACAAGATAGACAAGATGCACACGGTCTCCAAAAAGTGCAAGTCCAATATGCCAAAGAGGGTGCTGAAGGCAGCAAAAAGCAGCTACAGCTGAGGACAGTTCAGAAAGGAGCAGAAGAGTCTCCTCCACCTCACAGAAAGGTCAGGCTGCCATTGCCACCAGTAGGTACCTGTGGCCACACCCCATGCATCACCTGCCCATGGAAGTTCTCTTGGTGTTAGGTAGAGTGTATAGGGTTGGCCAGGCCAGATGGACTTGCTTTGGTGTTGCTGCCACTAGGCGCTGCCTCCAAGTCATGTCAAGTCAGGCAAAAAGGACACACACGATGCATCTTAAGTGTCCACTTTTTAAAGTGCTTTCCCAGATAGGATATCAAGAAAAAACCCACCGCTGGTCTCCTTGGGAATGGGGAAGGGCAACAGAGTGCTGGGTCTGACACTCTCATCATCACTGTCCATGGCCAGAGAAACAGGAAGTGGGAGAAAGGGTCTGTTGAGTGAGCTGCCATCAGGGAGGGTTTGTTGCATGTGGAAGAGGTCTTTTAGGGTGGCCCATGCATCTATGGGGAAGGCAGCTTTCACCTCAGCTGAAAGAGGGAAAGCACAATGGACAGTGTGTGAACCCACCCAGTCAGCAAGGGCTTTGGCTGAGAGCCAGGCCAAAAAAATTGAGTCAAAGAGGTAAATCAATCTGACAACTTGCAGACCTTATAACATTTTTCTTACACAAAGGTACAAAAGTGTAGCATGAACTGAACTAATATAGCTGATGTTAACATAGAGTATAATAGTAGTGAAACGTAACCATGTTAGTCTTGTCCTGTAAGCAACTTGAAAACTCCAGTTTGTATCCTTCTGCTTGACATAAGTGAATGAACCCTGATTAGCCTTTATATATGAGTCTGTGTAAAAGGGTGAATGGTGAGAAGAAGATTTAACTGTTTATGTAAGCAACAAGTTGCCAAATGCAAGTTACCAATCAGTAAACTAATTAATGAATGGCTGAAGAATCCCTTTTAGGCCTAGGGCACAAAGAAGATAATGAGGAGAAGGAATGCACGTAGCCTGCCAGATGGGCAGCAAGAACACTCCAAGGCTGAGATAAGCTGAAGATAAAAGAAGAGCTACAAAAACAGAAGCTGGGTATGGAAAAACCCCAAAGCACTGAAACAAAGGATGCTAATCCCTATAAAAGAACACTTTGAAAATGCCAAGTTGGGCGAGCCTCTTTCTCTACTGCTATTTCATCGGAGCACAGATGCATCTGTTCACCCCCACTCCAGCTGTTATCTTCAAATCTGCTATCTTCAAATAATCATCGTCTACTAAATAAGCCCAGGTGGGCCACCCTGGGCTGATATTGAGCAACTATTGCTGGTAACTATATCTGGTGTATGTGTAGATGGAATGGTTGTTTTGTATATGTGTATGCCTGTGTGTAATAATATGTATGATGATTTGTGTGTGTTTGTATGAATAGTGTGTCCAAACCTCTATGTCTAACTCGTGTGATCAATAAATGAGGCACCTTGCCTTATCCCCCTTTATAAAGTCTCGCTCATGATTTAAGCAATTGGCAATTTAAGTAACAAAAGGAAGAGAAACATTTTGCATCTTCTCCTCTCCCTTCAGACCACAATTTGAGAGCCATAAACAGGGGCAAAAGTAAACAAAAAGAGAAGATAAAAATAATCAATTAAAGGATGATTTGAATATGCCTGCTTTACAAATGGGGAAATTCAGGCAGCTTTCTATAGCATCCAAGTGTGCTATAGAAATGATAATAGGAAAATGATAATAGGAATATCACTGTAGGAAGCAGGAGACAAAGAAATACAAATTATCCAGGGGAGAAAGCTTAATGGGATAATGAGAGGCATAACAGCCAAAAGGCAAAAGCATCACTAAACCTTTTGTCTTATATTGTGCTGAGCAAATGTTAAGGGGTTAAATAATAATAAAAAATGATGACACCTTATTAAAGGGAAAAGTCATGAACCTCTACTGTATGCAATACTTCTAAAATTAGATAATTTATCTATCTGCATTTTTAAGTGCCTATTATGGCAGTGCCCAAATAGTAATGAGTAAGGTGCTTTTAACAATAAAAAGTATATTAAAGAGCCAGAGGACTGTGAATATTTGATTTAATTACAGAATTGTAATATTATTATTCACACAAGACCAATTTGCTATTTACGAAACTCCTGAACACTTCATTTATGTTCTTCTGAGAAACATTCAAGTCCGAAATTGAGCTGGATTTTGATCAGCTTCTGTCCTGTTGGTGACTACCTTCTACAGTTGGCAAAACAGGTAGGAATGGCAAGGTGAAGGATTTTGTGTTGCTTGCTCATATGTTAAGGTCCCAAACTATATCAATGCATTTCTTAGGAAACAGAGGCACATTCTAAATTAAATTAACCTGTTCTAAGTCTGAGGTGTGATGATGGACTTCACTGCAGTTGCTACAGAGATCAGCATCTGACTTTTATTTCTATAGTAGTGGATTAACATAATTACGCAGTTGTGTATGTAGGGAAGTACTAAACAGTAATGAAAGGTCATGCACAAAAATAACTATAACAGTTTAGTAGGAGGTCAGAAGGCTGGTTGTGAAAAAGAAATATGAAAAGGAATGAAATTATCAGATACACTAGCAAAAGAATATTTAAATAGGAAACTCTGACCTTTACAAATGGGACGGTTGAAAATGCCAAATAAAGCAGTGTGAGAGGGCCCATTGTCCACTTTTAGAGTGAATAATTACTTTGCCCATGAAGATAGCGTTAAGATTTTCTGGCTCAAGCTCAGTCTTTCTGTTTTCCTCTTTGTTGGTTGAATATATCATGCATAATATTAGAATGAGTTGAAGGAAGGAAGGAAGGTTCATATACAAGCTATTTGCTCAGTGGACTGCTTAATGCTGCAAGCAAACAGTATACAAAAAAAATTCAAAGTCAGTAGCAAATCAACATGTCACTTTTAATCTACCCTTTAATAAGTTATGCAGAAAAGTCTGCAGTTTCTGTCAAAACAGAAAATAAATCTCTTCTATAAATGAAATAAGCAAGAATGTCAACTTTGAGTTTAAAAAAAAGCTACATGTGTGATCAATAGATTTTTCAGATCAACCCTGAAAGTAAAGATCAGAGTATGTTGGCATATATATTACTGTTATGCTGATATAACTATACATCTGTCACTTTTCTTTGTAGTAATGCTAGGTATCTATTTATACAGATGATGAATTGACAAGTTAACTTATGATTTCTCAGACAAGTTATTTGTGCCACTGGAAACCATGAAAGAATGGACTATAAGACACTGGTGGTGACAATAAAAATAGACCTTCAAGACATCTGTCCCTGCTATCATTTCTTTATTTTGTAAATTTCAGAGTAGTTGGTGAAACACATGAGATTTGACAGCCCTTTGCAATGACATGCTTCATCCAGAGAACACATAAGGGAAGGAAAAGGAAGCATTATTATCCCCACTCCACCCTGTTAAACTGCTTCACCACTGACCTGGAGGTACACTTTCACAAGAAGCATTGATGGCCACAGAATAAGTAGTTGGTTTTTAGAATTAATTTTAATTGATAAAGTAACAAGTCGCTTTAAATGGAGAAGGGCCATATGTATGTTTCACCATAAATTAATCAATGCATTTTACCAAGTCGTCTGACAAGGGATGACTTAAAACGTATTTAAACCTCAGCCATCCTGGTCAGTAAATGGGTGTCACAGAAAATACCTAACAACTCACCACCTAAATGAATCAACAAATTAGCAATTGACATAGAAAATATAAAACTAATTTATTCTTATATCTCCATCAAGACTTTTCTGCCCAAGAAATACTAGCATTCATGAGCGACTACTGCCTCCTGAGTTGGGGGGGTGCTTGCCCCCCCAGCAGCCAGTTGGTGACTGGGAGGGGTCCCCCACAGCTGATTGTACCAACCGGGGGGGGGTTTCCCATGCCAACAACTCGCACCTCTGGGTTGCCATGATTGGCCACGAGGGAACCCACCTCCCCAGGTGGTGTGATCAGCCATGGGGAGACCACGGGGATCGCTCCTCCTGGCACCCCCACTCCTCATTTGGTGCCCTCAGTGGGGGCACCATGCTTTCGCCACCCCCCCCACCCATTGCCTAAGTGGGGAGCGCTGGCTGTCAGGGGGTGCACCATCACTCTCAGGAGGTGCACATGTACCCTTGTGCATGCCCTATGCATCGCCATTGCCAGCAATATCTAGTCAAGAGAAAGATTACACATCCACGATTTCACAGTCACCTTCTATGTTCCTTCACATGAAAGGGAATGTTATTAAGAAAAGGAAACCATTTTCATGAACTAGCATAAAAATCTGACCTCTATCTTTAACATAATTAATGCAGTTCTTTGAGACACTCAAAGCAACTATCAGAAGAAAATATTCTTCCACTTTCCAGTGATATAAAAATTGTGATTCCTTTTCTCAGTCAAGGGCTTAGACAAAGTCCTGGGCTAAGCTAGATTGGGACAGTTCCAGCAGTGAGATTGTTGGCCTATACTTCACCATGTGCAATCACACCTAGGCATGAATACTCATTAAAGACAAGAACAGATGAGAGCAAAACAAGAAAGCATAAAGGCTGCAACAGCCATAAATGCCAAATCTTGTGTCAAATGCTGTTAACTCTCATGCTAAAAGGAGAAAGAGAAAATGGGGGGGGGGAGGGCTTGATTAAGACATTTGAGGAAGGACTCTTGGAAAAAGCATGAAAGAAGAGAGAGGAAAAGAAGAGTAGAACCAAGTTGCAAGAGATATGTTGAAGAACACCCTGTATTCCACAACCATGAAGACCACAAAGTATTAATTCTACTCTACAAACAACCTAGATAAGCCTAAATTCACCTGAGGGTACTGCTCTTTGATGGGCTTGGCTTGAACAATCTTCTTGCCTTTTTTGTAATGAGGTAGTTGACTGTCAATTATGTTGAGTTTAGCATTTTCAGTCATGTTTATCTAGTTTGTAGGATATGTTCCAGGTCATGGTTCAGACAAGACATTCAACTAAAGAGCCCTCAACTACCCAAAGTCAAGTCTTACAAAAATGTCTGCCTTCCGGAAGCTCTATATATCCCACTGAAAGGCTTCCTCAAGAGTCGAGTGGCAAAATGTTCTCATTATAGTCACCTTAGGAATTCTTTCTAAAATGACTAAAGCTACCAGAAGAAATTAGAACTTATTTTGAGAATAGTTTCTACCACTCTTAATCATACTAAGTAACGTTTTATTCTATAATTTATAACAACAACACAAATTCATATTTCAGTAGGCCCATTGCTCTAAGTAGCATTATTCACAGAATAAAATACCACTCAATGGGTGCACCTATACATGCACTTAAATGTGGAGTTGACTAATTAACTTCACATTAAAGTGTTACCATCTACATGTGCACCTGTATCAGGGTGCAGTAAATTAATTATCTCCACTGTAGGATAGTACTGTCTGGGCCAAGTACTATTCTATAGCAGATTCATTACATGCACCAAAACACATGTGTAGACAGTGACCAGGGCTGGTTGGGGCATGAGAGTGACACAGTGCAGGGACTGCCTGCTGGCTAGCCCTGCACTGTAACATGTGCTCCAGCCACAACCTCCACAGCATGCTGAGCCATGGCAGACCAGTCCCAGGCTGACCCCCCAGCTCAACGTCCTGTGGTCCTGTTCTGCCCAGCTCAACGTCCTGTGGTCCTGAGTGCATGTATAAATGCTGTGCTCAGGAGCAATAAACTCTGGTGCAAATTGTGTCAGAGTTTATTGCTACGTGCTAATTGCACATGTAGATGCACTCAGTATGATACAATGTGGCAGATTTGGGCTTGTGTCCTTCTCTGATTTTAAACATCCTTCTCTGATTTTAAACATTACACACAACTGAAGATTGTAACCATTCTAATAGAGAATACACATAGCTTTACATTCACTGCACAGTTATAGCAAAATATATATCTCCACCAGTAAAACTGGCAAGAACTGGCATCTTTGTTTATGAAAAAGTAAAATGTCTTTTGGTCTTTTCCAAAATTTGTGGGAGAGAAGGCAGTTTAGAGGCGCAAAGCCATCATTTTTTTAAATGTGGATATAAATGAAGCAAATATTGATAGTTTTTGCCTAACTCTGTTTGCTGAGCAGAAAACAATTTCCATGTATCATCTAAACTGCTGTTTGCTTATGGCTAAAGTTGCAAAACTACAGAGGGGTAATATGTGTATTTTCTTACCCAATCAAAAGATATATGAAAAACTGGGTTTCTATTTTTTTCTGTTGGGGTGGATTCCACAAAGAGGTATAAAGCTCTTTTTCTTTCTGTGTAGAATTTTAATGTAAAATTCAATATACTGTATAAACTAAATCTGAAATCTAGGATATTAAATATTTTCCAAATCAGACAGAGCAGAGATTTGAAACTGAGTCTTCTAACTTTGAGTAGCCCACATTCCAAATTATTATGGAGCAATTGAGTTTCACTCTCATGTTATTCTATGAAATGCAGAGGTATAACTGTTTTGCACCATGGGAAAAACTCATCTGTGCCTGTAGGAGAGGGGTGCCAAGCACTGGAGAGGAGAAACGGTGGCAATTCTTACCTCCCACCACTGATTTGTCCTTGCACCTCACTCCCAGGTGGTACAAATCTTCCCCTACCCTGTTACTAGAATGGGAAGGGGAACCATGAGTATCTGGCCCTTTTCCCCTCTTTCCCCTCCCCTCCATCCACCTTTTCCTCTCTTACTTTTTGTGTGTTTGCTAGTGCATCCTGTCCCTGGGAGACATCTCTTCCCTCTGGTTCCCTGGTTATGTAGTACTGATCCCCCTACCCCCCCTTGCTGCCTTCCACTTCATAACTGCATCTCTTCTGTCTGTGCCCCAATGATAACAACAAAGGCAAACACACAGGAAGGGAAACCTGAAGCAAGATGGCTACTGGATTGAGGTGCAGGCAGAGCCTGATGACCCAGGGAGAAAAAGTAGAGGGAGCATATGATCCAGGAAACAACACACATCTTCCTGGAGGTGTAAGGACTGGAGCTCAGACTACGGTGAGACGACTCAGGAGACAGCCCCAAGTAAACATTACCTGGGAACCTGCATAGGAAGCAATCTAAGTACCCTGGGCACTTTCTGTTTTGTTGTTCTTTCTACTTGGAGCCCACCACATTGGGTATGACAGACCCCATGCAGGATATTCCTTTGAACTGGGACTGATTCTTGCATTTTGTGGTTTCTATTTTGCCCTGAAGAGCCAGGTTGTGGCTGTAGGGGAAGCTGAGGCCACTGAAATGAGGTGACTGGAGCATCTTGAACTTAAAATTGCACTGAGTGGATGGAGAATAAGGACCAGAGTGTGTTCTGTGGCCAAATGAGGCTGAACTTGCCCAGACTAAAATTGGAGAGTTAAAGTATATTCTGTGGCCACATGAAGCTGAGCTTGCCTGGACTGTAAGGCAGGAAGTAGCAGGGGGAAAACAGGACTCAAGGCTCCTAGCTGCCTACGTAGTGAATATTGCAGGTGCTGGAATCTGAGGTAATGGGGCATGACTATACCTGGACCAGCAGCTTGCAGCCCTGAACGGTGAGCCCCAAGATAAAGGGCTCCTTAATACTAAAATTGGGACAAGGCTGGTGGGAGAGCCTTGAAACAGACAGGGCTTGCCTCTTCCAAAGCTTGCTTTGCCCTCGGTGCAGCCTCCCCTACTAATTTTAACATCAGGATGTGGTGGACAAGGCGACTGAACAGGAGAGAGACCTGAGGGTGTAGGCACTGTAGCAGAAGCCCACTTCTGTTTCTCCCCAATAACTCTGCTCTGTGACAATTTGGTTAGATTGGGCCCAGCAGAGGGTACACACCTTACTCTATCTCTTTAGGTAACCTGAGCTGGATACATTCCTGATGGAAGGAGGAAACCTGCTCCCTCTGCCTATGTGACTGGCATCACATACCTGGGTGAGGGGCTTGGGCACCCTAGTGGGCTAGAGACTGCCAGTCTGACCAGCAACCAGTGATACATTTCAAATTGGTTGGGTGACAGTCAGCAGGTGCTGGCCTCCATTGAACCAAGCAAATGAGGTCATAAGGGCTATATAAGTTAAGGACTGCCCAAGAGGAGGGGGAAGCAGCCATGAGGAAAACTCAGAGAGACAAAGAGGAACTGGACCATCTGAAACTTGCTCTCTCTTTCTCAAAAGTCATGATCAAGGAACTGCCTGCCTCCAGAGGGAATCTCCACCTGCCTCTGGATGATACTTGTGAGTAAGCTACCTGAGATCGAACTAGATATGTAGCTTGCAGTAACTCAGATGCGTGATCAAAGGCTACTCCGGCCACCCTGTTTGCTCTATGGGATTTCTCTGATACTACTCAACTCTGTACCCTATTCCAGCCCTACTCCTTGTAACTAATAAAGTTCTCCTTTGTACCTAGCATGGGAGACTTTTTGGGAGTGGGTCTAGATTATGCCTTGGGCTCCCCTTGGTTCAGCTAACTAAGGGAGACCACTACTTGTACTTCCAACTCAGGGAAGCACCCCAAGTTCTTGAAGTGAATAAAGTACTCTCAAGGGCTACTAGGCCTGTGTTTCCCAGGGGGCACAGAGCCAGAATCAAGCCCATCCCTGGGTGGTGGCAGCTCTACCCCCAAGCTAGTGGGTGTGCTTCAGGAAGGGGGTTGGCCAAACATGAGGCGCCCCCTGAGAGGCACTCGGAGCCTGGAAGGTGGTCAGGCGCAGTCAGGTGGGTGCTTCAGCACCCCCTACTGGCCCACCGCAAGCACTAATAAGCTTCTAGAGGTAGGTACCCTGTAGCAGCACTAGTAAGCAGACTACACTACCATAGCAAAGACTCCTCAAAAGGGCAGGAACCTTTCTGGAACCTCCAATAAGAACCCAGGGCTGATGCCTGCCTCTCCCAGTTATGCTACTGATTAAAAGAATCCATAGTTAAATTCCCTACCAAATATCTGTTACAAAGCATTAGCACAACTTTGGTGGTTTCTGTTTGCAAGGGCCAGAGCCAATGCTCCACCTACTCAATTCTCCTTCCTACCTGTATTCTCTGCCATTCACAGGCAGGAAGAAATGTAACATCCTCATGACTCTTCTCTCCTCTGTGGAATGAGTTGCCTGTGCAAGCGAATAATAAAACTCCTACCACTCACTTGCTCCTCTGGATAGCCAGACAGTCCAGTGCACACTTGCTGTGCCCCTGAAACATAAGAGACATAGTGGAGCTTCATACCACTCTTCATGAGTGCTGTGGCCTAGTGGTTCTTTTGAGACCTAAATGCAAAGTATTTTGCCCTTTTTCTCTTTTGTTTTGTTTTGTATTGTTTTGTTTTTGCCTTGAGACGTTACAACTCTGATCTTTCCACATTCTTTCAGGCAATTCTGAATAAGCATGTCTGACATCAATAAGCACATCTGAAGAACGAGAAGAAACTTATCTCATAATGCTGTGAAAATAAGTCTTGTATGATAACAGAGAGAGAGATAAAAGGACATTATTTCATTGAAGTAACCTGAATCTTTGCTAAAAGCTACTTTAGAAACTAAAGACTGCATTTTCCATCCTGAACTATTATGAGTAGCAACTACTATGTGAATGATCCCTATGAAGGGTGTTAGAACAGGACCCCTAGGCCACTTCAGTAGCCCAAGTTAGAATATTTCATTTCTTCCCTCCCCCCCCATTTTCGACTATGAAACTACAAATCAATTGTTTGTTTTTTATTTGTTATTTCATATTTATACAAGAAAGAAGTATTTCTTGCCCCCAAGCAAATCAAGGATAGAATAACAATCTCAAAAAGGTCAAAATCTATCAGTTTTGTTAATTGAATCTGTCTTCAGAGCTGCGATGCCAATACTTCAAGGGCAAGAAAGGGCATGGATATAATAATAATCAGAGAAAATGTCTCTGTATGAACTTGAATTGATAGCAAGTATGCTCAACTCCAAGAGCAGCTTGTGCTCCAAATCCTTTTTCAAGAAACCACCATTCCTTGGAAATCCTGTAATTTTTCTCAAGGTAAATGATTCCATGGAGCTGAAATACTCCCAGCCATCTCCTGTGGGTTTAAGTTATTGTTAAGGCTTCAATTATTTACAGCTGGTTAGATCCTAAGAAAAAGATCCTCTAGGAGTTTCAAAATATTCTATTAAAATTGTTTTGTACTATTGTCATGTGCATAAAACATCTCATATTTCTATGTGAACTTAGTCTTTCAAAGTATTTCTGAAGGAAAAACCCCCACCACCTAGTTCTGTTCTAGAGAATCTATGGAGTCACAACAAATGAGTCCCACAAAACCATGCTAAGCCAATATGGCTTTCTTGGTGCAATACTTATTTTTGAATTGGATCTGCACAAGGCTCTTACATAATGCCCAGGAATGAAAGCTCTGGGAATAAATGTGTTTATATATATTTAAATGTGTATTAAATGTCACTTCCCAAATTCAGATCTGGCAAGTGGATACATTGCTCTACATGCAGCATGTCATGCTTACATTCTAGTAGCATCTTTTACTTCAAGAAATGGTTGGCTTGATGCTGAACAGTGGATTTATTACCATACTTCTCATGTGGAATATATTTACTGTAGTATTTTACAGCAAGAAATCAGCTTAAGAAATTTTTTCTATCATTTTTGTACAAGGCACACATGTTCTTGTATTATAATTACAAGAACATTCTAAATATATTATACGTTCAGCTCTTCTTCAAACCTTTTTCTAAATATAAGCAGAGCTGTTGATCACTCTTTGCATTGCCGACCCAAGTGATTTGGACATTCAGGGTATGTACAACTGTTCAATGTGCCTTGTTTAGGTTTAGGTGGTTTACTTTAAGTCACATAACTCTAAACTGGGAGCAGTGCATACATAGGTTTACCACTGCTGGAAGCAGCATGGGCAGCCCTGGCCAAGGAGATAGCTTGTGGGGGAGGCTGACAGGTCCCGGGGAGGTGTTGCTTGGTTGGAGGGTAGTTATTGAAGGGCCAATATCCCAATCAGTGTTGGAGGTAGGAACAGCATAGCCCTAGGGCTGGAATGAGTAGCTGGGCTTTTCCACACCTGGTGCTGTGCTGTGAACAGGTATAGCCATTAACTATATTGGGTTAACCCTTTATCAATCCAAAATTAGTTCACTGCCTGAAGTGAACTAACTTGGATTGGACACACCATTTTTAGGGCAATTTATATCCTGCGAACACCTGGATGTCCAGGAACTTAGATCAACCTCACTTTGGTTAGGTCAACCTAAATGTAATGCTTGTACATATTCTCAAACTATTAATTCTGAGATTTGAATATGAGAGTTGGCATGCAGATTCAACCAGGGTTTCCAGAATGTCTCAAACATGGGGTCTTCCGTTCCAAAATCAAAGATTAACCATTTTTTGTGAGCCTGCAATATCTTTCTACATTTACTTTTTAAATCTTTTTGTCTTAGTTTTTATAAAGCTCCCATTCTCCCTCCCAATTAAAAATATCTATTTGATATTATCTTCACAACAGCACTATTTGGACAAAGTACTCGTCTGATTTTCACATTGGAAATTCCTGGTACAGCCAGAGTTTCAGACCTGCATATTTGAAAAGACTAGGGATAGTCAGTCTTACTTGTTTATAATAACATAGCTCAAGAACCAAATAATGCAGAAAACATTAAAATTAACATATTCTAAGAAAAGCCAAATAACCTGTGAAGATCTGGTTTCAGTTATAAATATTAAGGGAACTACTCCAAAGGAAGCAAGTTTGTGAAGGTGCCAGAATGGCTTGAAATCTCTAAGGGGGCACGGTCGCTATGATGCGAAGTTCTGTATGTGGTGAGAATGTTTAAGTGTAAAATGAAGACAAAGACTGAGATAATGCAGAAGATGAGAATACTAACCCGGCCAGAGAGGCTTAAGAGTGTTTATTAGAACTTCTCTTTGTAATTACTTTGAGATGGATGAAACTTAAACTAAGATTGAGAGACTGGGGGAAGCAGCACTGATGGCATAATTCTGCACCTGCCATTTCTATGCTTAACAAACAAATTCCAGACTACATTCCTATTTGGTCCTGACTTGCTGTCTAAACAACTTGATCGGAGGGCTCTGCAAAACAAAACAGCTACTTAACTTGTATGTCAATGGTCTTCTACTACTTGGGGATTACCTTCAACTCCAGATGGCAGCAAAAGAATCCTGCCTCACATTAAGTTTTCAAACAAACCTCTGATAAGAGTCTATGCAAATTATTTTGGAAGGACATTAACAGGGAGTTTGATTATTTGGGGTTGTCAAGGGAGTTTTCATGTTAATTTATTTGGATGAGTTATTAGTGTTAAGAGTTTGGAATTGCAAACATCTCTCAAATAATCTGAGCTGGTTAAATAAAATCCTTTGGCATTTTACTGATCATAAATTGTTAAAGGCTTGTGACTGGCTTAAGATAATTCTTGTGTAACAAATATATTAATCCTGTGAAAAAGAAAAGTAAATATTTCTCTTTTGTTTTATTCAATTAAGGCACTTGCAAATGGTTGTTTTCTTGCATAATAATTGTATGTTTAATTTAGAGAAATTAATACCAATAAACTGATATGAAATAACAGAACTTTTCAGATAAATTAGTTATCATACATAACTGTTCAGTCTTTGCTGTTTGATCTCTTATGAAGAGTTTGGCCTTGGTCTGTATCAGCCTGGTCTCTATAACATACATGGGAACTATGGGGAAAGCCTATAGCTGTGTTTCCCCTACGTTATGATAATGACTGGTTTGTTTTAATGCTTTCAAGAGACTGTAAGAAGTCAGATTGGAGTTTTCAAAGGTCAGATTTGTTAGTCTTGACTGGACTAGAAAATAACATCACCAGGATTAAGAAGGAACAAAAATGACCAAAAAATTACTTCAATAATTCCATGAGACTCATTATTAAGTACCTCAGTCACAGTTGAGGATCATGACTGTTACCTCAAATTAACATAGAGGTAATCTTCAGTGAAGAACAGTTTAATGTAGACAGCTAGTAAAATAGACAATTAGACATCTTCACAGCTTACCATTAGCTGTAATATTTTTGGTATTCCCAGGGATCTCTGTAAAAGGCAGATTTTCTTATGTTAAGGAGAAAAATGCAGGAAATGGCAGGGTTCTCATTGCAGACTGGCAGAGTTCTAGCCTGCAAGGGGCTGGGGGGAGTGGAAGAAAGGTGATCAGGCAAGTGGTGCTACATGCATGTGTGCATGTACACATGCATGTGGCAGCCAGGCAGCATGGACAGCAGCTCCTGCAGCACTCCACAGGTAATTCTTGGAGGACTGAGTCACCCCACAGTGAGGGAAGCAGGGAGTTGAGCAGGGCTGCAGCTGGGGGTACTGTTCAGCTGGAGTGGTGCTTGAGGCTTGGGGCTTTCGGCCCAGGGCTGGGGTGGGACTGTTCAGCCACAGGGCCTGGGTGCAGAGTGGGATGGAGCTGTGGGCAGTTTGCCAACGGGGGTTGAAGGGGAGGCTGGCTCCCTACCATTGCACATACTCCTAAGGGGAAATGGGAGACCTGTGCCCCTCGATCTGTGTGTGGGACAGGGGCAGATATGGGATGCCAGCTGTGGGCTTGGGGCTCCCCATCCTGCTACCCTTCTCCTGGGGCCTCCATGGCCGCATAGGTGGGATCTGGCACAGCAGGGCAGTGTGGGGCACCACCAGCAGCCCCACACTGCTATGGTGAGGCACACCCTGACCACCCAGCACCAGTGGGGGGCACTATTCTGCACCTCCACCCCCGCTGCTGCCAGGTGGGCAGGGGGTGTATCACCATGGCAGTGTGGGGCTCTAGCGGCAGCACCAAGCCTCCCCACTCTCCTCTGTCCTGCCACACTGGTCCTGCCCACTGGGCAATGGAGGCCCTGGGGGCAGGGCAGCAGGGTGGGGAGTCCATGCCTGCAGTAGGCAGCCTGCATCTGCACCTCCCCCATGGGTTCCACTGCAGCTATGCTGCCCATGGGGGAGGAGGAGCCGGGTTCCACACTCCACTCCACCACAGTAACCACCACCTCCCACAGGTATCAGGGCTCAGATGCTACTGGGAGGGGCTAACCTGGGTCCCTGGTCCCATGCCCTGGCAGCTGGGGGCCCCCCTCTGGCAGGGCTGGGGGCGGCAACTGGGGGGCACCAGCAGGGCCCAGAGGCCTGTGGATGGGGATTGAGGAGAAGCAGAAAAGCCAGGGAGCTTTGGGTTCTGGCACCAGCAGGGCTGAAGGGCTGTAGTTTGGGAGTGAGGGGCAATGGTAGTCAGGGCACTGGGCTATCAGGGCTGCTCGGCACCACAACATAGTTGGGGATGGGACACCAACAGCTGGACCCATGTCCTGGTGAATTAAGGGAGCAGGGGGAGCTCTGATTTTTCCATAATAAAAATCTGAAAATCAAATGCCCAAATTGATAGGTATTTAGAATGTATTTTATTATACTTATTGAGGCACTGGTAGGCTTCCAAATTGCTTTAACATTCTAAATATATTAATAAAACATTGTGTTCAACTGATAACTATATATATATGTGATATAGGTGACCCTCACCATTCATGGGGGATACGTTCTTGTATCCCCTGTGAATGGCACGATCTGTGAATAAGGCACTGAGTTCATGAACACCATCTATGTGCAAGAACTCAGTGCCTCTGGCAGCTGGAGGAGGGGGAGCACGGCTGCTCTGGCAACAGCAGAAGTGTGGTGGTAGCAGTGGGAGTCCAGCAGCAGCAGGAGAAGCCTGGTGACAGTAAGCATGGAGCTCCCAAGGAGCTCCTTTAAGTGTATTTAAGAAGTGGGTTTGGCATTCGCAAATGTTTGAAACTGCAAATGCCAAACCCAGGAATAGTGAGGGTTTCCTGTAGTGGCATTTCATTTTAATCACAGAGAACTGCAGTGTTTGGGGGTTTTTTAATCAGAGAATCTGCATTTTTTTAAAGGAAAAAACTAGGGTCCCTGGTAATTACTCTATATGGTTACCTAGCTCTCAAAAAAATTTCACTACTGCTAACTACTATTTGTTAACAAACTATGTTGCCAATCCAATCAAAATCACATCAGCAAGGAGTTCTTCACAGGAACCCATTTCAGGCTCAAGTAAAATATAATCTAATATTTTGTAAAGAAGATGTGTGATGTTTCCTGGAGCTACTGTATTTGGAATTTTCTCCCAAACTAGAATTATGTGCATTCCTTTTTCTCTTTGGTACACCTGAACTTCTTTACACAACATGCACCATCTCAGCTGGAACTTGGAATTTGGATATAAAAGTTTAAAAATGCTGAAAGGTCTCATAGCAATATTTTCCAGAAATACAGAGTTGGCAGCTCCTTCTGACATCATGCTGGAGAGATCTAGTTTAATCATACGCATTTAATAATTTGTTCAAATAGTGATATGAGCCTCTTTTAAAAAATTTAATTATTCAACTAATGTTTTTATGCTATTTTCCCAATGTATACAGATGAAAATATAATTCACATGTGTTTATGCATATACATATATAGGATATTTCAGGGATTTTTAAATAACATAAAATGCCCAGCTCAATTTCTGAGTGAGATTTTTTAAATAATCACAACAGTTATGGAATACTTGCTATTTACTCTACACATTTTCATGTCCCACTAAACAACGCGAGGGAGGAAGTTTGAATGTATTGAGTGGAAGCGTTGGGAAAAATGAAGTTTATGGTATGCATTTCAAGGACACGTATGTTAGAGGGATTATCCCTTTTGGAAAACATTACTGGCAAAAAAACCCTATGGCAATGCAATTTGTTTTAGGGACAAGGAGACTCTTTCTTCCATTCTATCTTCTTTCCTCTTCCCTGAAAGTTGCCAGTGCCCAAACCCAAATTTACAGATTTGGGTAAATCTAAGTCACTACAGGCACGTCTACATGTGATATTAATGAAACACAATAAACTCCAGCACAGTTTGAACCAGAGTTTACTCCTCTCAGGTGCATCATTTACACATGATCCCAGAACCACAGCATGTTGAGCTAGGGCGACACAGCCTCTGATGGCAGGGAGCTCAGTGGGTCATTCTGCCAGCCTGGAGCTGCTCAGTGTGCTACAGAAGGGTTGGCTGGGGCAAAAGGATGCTACAGTTTAGGGTAGCCATCAGGCAGCCCCCACACTGTAGCACCCTTGTGCTGTAGTCACCCATAGCTATGGTCACCATCTATATGTGCATTGCAGCAGAGTAAATAACTATGGTGGAGTAAATTAGTTTTCAGTGGCCTAATAGGGGTGCACATGTAGACAGTGATGCTTTACTGAGGAGCTAATTAGTCAACTCTGTTGCTCTTTGGGGTCAGGACAATGCTCAGAATCTCAATATCATGCTGTTAGACAGGCAGGCATGGTGTACAATTGCACTTGCACACACTCAAAAATCAGTTAGGCTCATACACACACTAGACATATACACCCATACACTAGGTGTACACATCCCCACTACCAACTCTGGCACACATGCACATCCAAAATTACCAGCATAGGCACATACACACCTATTACCAATTCAAGCTCATAAGCACTATACACACTGAAAATTAGACAACAATCAGTTGTCAATACCCACACACTTAGTACACATACACAGATCACTAATTCGTATATCACGCACGATGACATATATATATATATATATATATATTTTCACCAGTTCACACACATACCACCCACCTACACGAGTTCCTAACTTGGATGATACAGTATGTGTGTGTGCTTGGGGTACTTGGGATACCTGGGGGAAAGGTTAAGGTGAGAGAGTGAAAGTGTAGGGAGTGAAAGTTGCCAGGACCAGGATTAGAACTGGTAAACTAGAGAGAAGCTGGGCTAAGGAACTGAGGCTTGGGGTTACTTAAAGTCCCAGGGTTACTCAAGGTAACTGGTACTGTGGTGGAAGCAAGGGAAAAAGCCAGTGGCAAGGAGAAGACACTCAGGAAAGAGAGAGGCAGAAGGCTTGGAGATTGGGTCTGGAAACTGAGTCAAAAAGCTGGGAGATTGGGGTGCAGATAAGTGGTGGCAAGGAGGAAACAGTCAGGAAAAAGACAAAAACCCAACTCATGGTTTCAAAATAACAGGTTTATTAAGCAGACAACACACTACACAGCCCCATAAAGTTATTTGTTCCTAGACACAAGCACTCACAAGCCAGGGAGCACCCCCGGGGTTAACCCTCGGGGAGCAGGCTCAGGAGGCAACAGATCCTGCCAGCGGGGGGGGCGTAGGGGGCGGGATCGCCGGCAGGCACTTACGGTAAGACTGGAGTGCCTGATTGACTGTTGGGGCAGTGGCAGAAATTTCAAACTGTGGCCTTTAAAAGCCATGGTTTGATGTAGCTCCCAGCACTCAGGAGCCAGGAGCAGTGGGGAGAGGAGGGATCTAGGCACACGTGTGTCCCACGTGCACGTGTGCCCCCTTACCGGACCCAGAGCAGAAGCAAATGCAGCAGCAGCAGAGGCAAACGCAGCAGCAGTGGGGGCAGCAGCAGCTGAACCCCCTAAGGTAAGTGGGGCAGAGGGACTGACACAGCTAAGCCGGATCCAGAGGGGAAGCCCCCCCAGATCCCTCTTAACTGAGCCTGTAGGGAGCCACGCTTCCAAGCCGCACAAACAGAGCGTGCAAACAGCCACGTTCTGTAAGAGCGCGCCGGCGTTTGCACCAGCAGGTGAGCAGGAAGGGCCAGGAGGGAGACTTCTGCTAGGGTGGGGCAAAGGCACTGCACTCATCCAGAAACAGGCAGCAACTCCTAAGATGGTGTCAACATGGACTGTTGCCAGGGCCCTTACCCAGGGGGCGCAGCCTTCCCGGGGCTTGTCTGAGGCCTCCACCCAGACAGAACCCACGGGGGGGCTGGCGTCCCCCCACCCCCTGGCCTGTGGGACTTGCCCAGCAAGGCCTGGGGGGGCAGGGATTGGGGACCCCCACACCTGTCCTGCAGGCACCAGCCTTAGGGCCCTGGAGGCACAGGTGAGGGAACTCCAGAAGGAGGTTAGCAGGCTGAGGGGTATCAGCAAGGCAGAGGAAGAAATTGACAACTATTTTCTTTCCCTGCAG